>NC_063335.1:15984208-16007028 GCF_021869965.1 Rhincodon typus
TTTCCTGCTCCTCTGATGCTGCCTGACCTGCTGTGTTCCTCCAGCTCCACACTATGCTATACGCGAACAAAACTGAAGTTGATTGGAATCAAGGGGCAAAAGGACATTACAGCATTTACAAACACGTTATTTAATCAAGTAGAGTCAACATGGTTTCATGAAGGGGAAATCATGTCTGACAACTTCCCTTGAGATTTTTTTGAGGAAGTACAACACAGGATAGAGGGAAATGAATAGATGTGATATTTTTTGGAATTCCAAAACGTATTCAATAAAGCACCACACATAAGGTTAAGTAACAAGATAAAAGCTCTGTATCGGGGGTATTATATTATAAAACATTATATTATAATACATTATGTTATAGTACATTACCTTAGCATGGACAGAGGATTGACTAACTAATGGTAGACAGATATTTGAAATAGAAAGGGCATTTTCAGGGTGGTAAACTGTAACTATTGGAGTGCCACAGTCAACAATACTGGAGCCACAGTTATTTATTATATATATTACATATATATTAACAACTTGAATAAGGAAAGATGGCTGAGTTTGTGCATGCCACAAAAATAAGTGACAAGGCAAGATTGACACAAAGAATCCACAGAAGGATATATACAGGTTAAGTAAAAGAGTGAAAACTTGGCAGATAGAATATAGCGTGGGGAAAATGTGTAATTATTAAATATTTCAGGAAGCGTAGAAAAGTCAAATGTTATTTAAATGAGGAAAGGCTGCAGAAATCTGCAGCACAGAGGGATTTGGCGATCCTCATGCTTAAATCACAAAAAAAAAATAGCATTCAAGTTCAGCAGGGAAGGCAGACAGAATGTTGACTTTTATTTCAGAATATAACAATAGGGAGATCTTGCTAAAACTGCCCAAGGCTCTAGTTAGACTGTACTAATATTGTGAACAGTTTTGTTCCCTTATCTGAGGATATACTGGAATTAGAGGTAATCTAGAGAAGGTTCACTAAATTGATTCCAGTTATAGAGGGACTTTCTTATGAGAAGTGGGTGAGTAAGTTAGGCATGTACACATTGGAGTTTAGAGGAATGAGACGTTAGTGGATCAGACAAGATTCTTAGAGGGCTTGCCATGATGATACTGAGGGATTGTTTCTCTTCTGGTAGAGCCTAGAACCAGAGGGATTTAGCTCAGAATAAGGAGTTGCCCATTTAACATAGATGAGGAGAAATTTCTTTGGATGACCGTGAATTTGTGGAATTCTTTACCACAAACAGCCTTTGAGGCTTTGTCATAAGTGTATTCAAAATACACGGAATTTTAAAGTTGGGAACCAGGGGTTATGAGGATACAGCTGGAAAGTGGAGTTGAGGAGTATCATATCAGCCGTGATCTCAGTGAATGAAGAGCAGACACAATCATCTGAATAATCTACATTTGTTCTTATGGCTTATGGCTTCACAATGTTTTTCTGGAGTAAGGCACAATCTGTCTTGATAGTACAGCAACATTCTTTTTGTTTTATGTGTACATGCACACGTATGTAGGTTACTATAGTGCATTGTCTATGTCCTGCTCTCTATCTGCTTCTTTCTGATTTTTCTTTGACTGTATACAGCCCTGCTGACATAAAAGTAATATAATCAGCTATTTAATCATTAATTGTGCATTCCATTATACTACACAGAGAGTGTGCTGATCATCAATCCTCTTCCTGCGTTGGATCCAGGTCATTTTGTGAGACCTAAGGCCATGAACTTGCTCTGTTATCTCAATCCAAGATAACCGTCTGAGGCGGGCATCCTCCTGCTGCCATTTCTGGGGAAGGGGACCTCTTGACTTTCCTAGACAACTTAATGGTGTACTTCTAGTAAAGACTTGCTGAACCACGGGGCCAGTTTCTATGAGACATTTTCAAAGGTGGATGGTGAAGTGAGTGGAGATAAGGGAGGAGGCTGACTACCTCAGGAAGCAAATATCCTCCTTGTTGGAATGAGTGAATGTCTGCCATCAAGTATGCCACCCAGAGCTTTAAACTGCGGAAGGTCCCAGAATGGCAAGAACCTTCTACACACCCCTGCTGCATCAAATATGCCATTCTACAAATAACCAGCATTCACGAATGATAAACCGAGAATGATGTGATTGCATGAAAAACCCCAATTATTTCCCAAGAGGAAGTGACTCCCAGTTCCAGGTCTGCCTATGAACTTTGACTGCACAATAGAAGATTTCAATCTGTGAGTTCTCTTCCAGTTGAGTGGCAACTATCTCTGGTATTCCTTCATCAGTTGCAGGATGCTCTTGTACTATACAAAGCTGTACCTACTTACAGGAGAATTGTAAGAAGTTACTGGTCCCAAGCCTGACATCTCCACAGTACAAATTCGGGCATATCAGCACCCAGCCAAATAGTCACATATCAGCTACTGGATTGCTCCTATGTCCACAGACTGTTAGTGGCTATTTGTTCAGGAAAGAACTCAAGAGTGTGCATTTGGGAATGCCTGCTGTCTTTTCTCTTGTATTACTGTAACTTTTCATCAATAGAATCCAAGATTCAACTGCAGCCATAAATGATGATGATGATGTCTTAGTGGTAGGAGAACCATACCAAATAATGATCCACCTATCCTTCACAATACTGAGAAATACAGGCAAGGATGTTCTTCATATTTTTCAGTCAATCTGCCATTTTTGAAATGCAGGATGATATGGTATGCTGACAGATTGTTTCCCTGGTATGTACATATTTCTTTCTTTCTTTTGGGATACTCCTGCCATCATGTGTACATTAATACTTTAGTATTTTGACTAATATTTCGTGCAATTAGTTATGTTATATATTCTATCCTATCATGTTGTTCTTATAATTTGGTAATCAGTTGTATTATAATTTGGCAAAAAGCCCAAGGTGCATTTACAAGACCATTTCGCCAAGCTACAAGTACTTTTTAAAGCAATGTATGGAAAACTGTTGTTCTTTTTGATGAAGACATTAGCACATTCATATTAAAAGCTATAAGTTAGAAGAAAGTAGCGCAAAATCCAACTGCTGGCAAGTGTTGTCAGCTGTCACTTTAGTTTTAAACGAAGCATACTCTCCATTAAAAGGCAATTAGATCTGCAGAAGTAGAGTTTGGATAAATATGGGGAAAGAGCAGGGAGAATGGATGACAGTAAATAGGCCAATGTACTTGTATCCCATTACCTACAATGGAGAGATAGCTTCAATACTGGGCTTTTGCATACCCTGGCCATACAAACAGGCCAACCTAGACCACTTCTATCCTAAGTAGTGGAAGCCACCAACAGGAGTAGAAGATCTAAGCAGCATCTTGTATCAAGCAGCTACAGTGTCTAACACGTGACCCTGGTTTACACTTAAAGAAAATTAAAGTCTTCTCTTGCTTTTTTTTTCTGATGGAGGGTCGAGGCCCGAAACGTCAGCCCTTCTGCTCCTATGATGCTGCTTGGCCTGCTGTGTTCATCCAGCCCTGCACCTTGTTGTCTCTCTTCTCTTACTTGCCTGTTTTCAGCCTGTCAATTTGCTAAATTTCAGCGTGACTGTATCATGATGAAATGGAGCAGGTTAATAGATACATAATTGCCATGTATGAAGAAACAGTTCTAATTTTTCAATTATTTGTCATGGCATGAAAAATATGGTAGAGTACTCCTCAAATCTTTGGCAGCATGCGTGAACATTTATGAAATATATTTAAAAGGCGAGTAGAATGTTTAAAAGGGTGAGGAAGGAATTATTTGAAGATTACCAAAGGATTGGTAAGCTAAAGTTCCAACTGCCTGAACAAAAGTACATGAGATTTTTTTTGCGTGTGGATCTCATTAGGGATTTCTTTGAGCCTGCAAAGGAAAGTAATAACCAAATTTACAGGAGAACACATTATACCCTCATTACTTAGACTTGCCATAGGTCAGCGGTACAAATAAATATGAAATTGTTCTCTGCAGCAATGCAGCTTGTCTTTATTATTTACAATTGCTATTTACTTTTACTATTACTTTTTACCTCTACTGTTTTCAATACCTCATTTAATTATTAAAGCTAAGTTCTTTTGTTCACATGTCTCTCTGGATCGTTTCAGTGGATGGTGGTTCATGCAAAGGTACCATTGTACAGACACAAATACCTTTACTACTCTTCGAAAGGAAATTTGTCATGTGTGAACCAGCAGTTACACAACCTTCCTTCATCTTTGCATATATGTCAAACATATTAGGTTGGTTTGTTTTTAAGTATGCCAGACTAAAAAAGACTACAGTTTTTTTAAAAATCATAAGCAGTTGCAAAATAAGAAGAGTATTACCACTGCCTTTTAAAATCACCTATCAATCAAACTGACAGGGAACTTGAGCTCCCTTTTTTAAGGAAGCCACACATCTCCTAAAAATACTTTTAAAAGCAAAGCTTTTGGTTCACTTTCTTTTTTGTTTTTTTTTGTCACGGCAATAGATTTGATAAAGCAAAACAAAATCCAGAAAATTCTGGAAGCATTCAGCAAAGTTCAGTGGTGCCTGTGGAGACAGAAGCGGGTTGAATGCTTCAGATCTGTGACCCTATGTTAGAACTGGGACAATATAATGGATTTGAATCATGTGAAGGGTTGAAAGTGGGAAAGAATAAAAGGAGAGGTCAGTAAAGAAGGTAGAACACAGGAGAGATTAAGTCGCAAAAGTTTTCATGATGTAAGACCAAGGCAAGTGGTGACGAAACTATTTTGTCTCGAAGAAGTATAAATGCAGGTTCCTGAAAAGGTGTAATCTGAACTGAATGTGATTTTTCCTGCATTTTTAAGGTCAGAGACCAAGAATCATTATAGGCACAATTTCACACTAAATGCAATGACTTTGCTGACAATTTTAAGCATAAGAGTTGCAATTACTCATGCAAGTGGTCACTACGAGATGACAAGAGGTCACTCAGAGTGACCTTTGACCAAAATCTCCCTGGATGCTTCACCAGGACGACCCCCATTTACCTGAATCTTCTATGCGTGCCCCCCATCAATAAAATCTTCTGTATTTCTTCTTGAGCACTTGAATATTTTTGAACATTGAACTTTTATTTTCCGGGGCTTATATGCAAAATACAGTTTTGGAAACCCAGAGAAAAATTTGGTTGAAACTGGTTGTAAACCACAATTGCATGCAACTTGATTCGAACTCGAATGATTGGTGTGTGCTGGGAGCAGCCAGAACAATTTGAAAATCCAATCAGAAATCATTTTTCACCTAATAGTATCAGACAACTGTAGCTTTGATTGGTTGTGACTGATCAGGATTAGTTAACCAGTGAACTAGGGACTGACTAACTGAAGTGGTATTGTGGTGTTATAGTTACTCTGCTTAGGTTTTGGCAGTGATGTTGAATGTCAAGTAATTAACAGGGTGCATAACAAACTGACAGCTATGGTATGACTATTTAATCATAGAAACCTTCCAGTGCAGAAAGAGACCATTTGGACTATTGAGTCTGCGCCAACTCTCTGAAGAACATCCCACCCTGTCATTTATCATAGTGAATTGACCTAGCCCGTACATGTCTGGATACTACAGGGCAATATTTTTAGCATGATGAATCAACCTACCTTGCACATCTCTGGATTGTGGGAGAGAACCGGAGAACACGCAAGCTCCACACAGAGAGTCACGTAAGGCTGGAATTGAACCCAGGTCCCTGGTGCTGTGAGGTTGCAGTGCTAACCACTGACCCACCGTGCTGCCCCTAGAATAGAATTGGTAAGTACAAGTACATATTTCACAAAATGAAAACCATTCAAGGTGTAAGTATATTCACAGGTCTATTTTTCTCTTTTGTTTTGGCGCAAGATAAAATTGCCCAGGTGACTCCTGCACATATTAGTTCTGTACATAAAGGCACAAGAAGTAGGAAGCAACATGGCTGAGACTATGGTTGCATGGAACCTCAGTGATGGTGTAAGATGCCAAGTGTTTGGGATAATTGGGAAAGCTGCTGGCCAACATTCCATACTACTGTCTGGAACAAATGGTCTTATGGAAAACTGGTGTACATGGAGAAACATGACAAGATCAATGGAGAGGGAAAATGAGGAGGCCGAGGTTCAGAACCTACCGGGAGATGACCTAGGTTTGGCTGTGGACAACAGGCAGCAGAGAATCTTATGAAAAATTGTTATATCCAGTGTGCTGCACCTTGGCACCCTCTCTCACTTTCTCAGCTTCATTCTATTAGACGATCACAAACCCTCACTCTCACCCTCGCAGTGCCACTCATCTTTACTGAGTCACAGAAGCCAGGGGAGTGGTGACAAAGCCAGGGGAGTGGGCTAACACGAGGTGAAGAGATAGAATGAGGTTAAATAGTCGACAGTGGTATGGTAATTGAAATTGAGTTGCAGACACTTTGGAGCTGAGAGGGGTGTACCGTAGGCCTTCACCTGCAGCAAGAAGTTGGTTGGTCTATGTATGAGTGACCAGTTATCAATGACAGCGAACATTTGCCTGCCAACAACTGTGTGGTTGGTTCTCAGGTAACTGTATAGCTGGAGTTGGAAACACATCATAGAGAAAGAGAGAGAGAGAGATAGAAAGAGAGAGAAAGAAAGAGGGAGATAGAAACAGATAGTGTGTGTGCGTGTGTATAAGAAGGAGCTTATAAGGTGAATTGAGTTTTAATTAGTAGCATGATATGACAACAGTTTATAACTGTTAACCTGTGGCTAGCCTAATTACTTGTAAAAAATAGTAATTCTTGTTCGGTACACACACTTGATCTATGCGTTCTATCAAGTTGAGTCTGAAAGTCCGATAAGTTGAGTCAGTCTTTACATACTATACATAGTTATGGACTTTACGAAATTTTTAATTTTTATGACATTTCTGGGACTAGCAGGGCTCAATTTGTAACACGTTACCAGTGAGTCAGATAAAAACACATTAAAAACATTTTGCGGCATTCTTTTTTTCCCTCTCTAGCATTATTCAAGTGATGAAGTGTTGTGGCTTCAGCTCATGAATTTGGTTTACATCAGAGTTCTTTTGCTGTACCATTTTCTTACAGAATGTTGGGTGTCAGTATGGTAAACTTGTCTCCTTTCATAGCCCTGCAGTTTGATGAAATTCCTCTAATATGACCCAAACCATGTGCACTCTGCATCTTTCCTTAACAGTATTCATAGGTTTGCTGTTTGTTCTGACACATGAGGTATGAAAGAATTTACATGTTAGACCAAGCCAAGAAAATGTTAAGCTCCTCCTTGTCTCCTGGAATTTCAATCTCAGACATATTTATGTCATTTTCAAGATTCAGTTTGACACTTTAGGTATCTACATCATTCTGAAGAACACATATGACAATCTTCGTAATGAATTTTTCTGCTTTTAGCTTGATACTAATTTTCCTTATACTCACCATGGTTTCATGTAGGTGATAGACATGGTACTTTTTTTCTCCATGCCATAGACTCGAGATAACATCAGCGTTTCTAACTGCTCCTTTGCATTCCTTGCTTGTCTACTTTTTGCTGGAACAAATCCTGGCTTACTTTGGGCCAAAATATAGATGCAAGAGAATGTACCATCCAATCTGTGTGCTGCAATTAACAGTCAAGATTATTTGTCAAACTTTATCCTCTAATAGCCATTTTTGGCAGCAGATTTGCTGAAAACATCAGTGTGTGCCACAGTTAGTGTGATCACTTCCACTGTTGGAATAAAGTGACAATTTATCTTTATTGCTCAGTTAAGATCCAAGCAAATTAATAGCCATCTGTTGCCTTCTCACTCATAGTGATAGAATGTACCTAATTTGCAGCATCTGTAACTCTGGAAATAACTTCTACTTCCTGTATCTCTTAGTGCTCTCTTTCAAGCTTTCTATTTACATTTTCTTTTATTCTTTCATGGGCTTGGCCATTGTTGGCAAAGTCCACATTTACTGTGGATTGCTAATTTTCCTTGAACTGAGAGCCTATTTCAAAGAGCAGGTGAGAATTGTCACCATCTTTATCTATCTGGCAGTATCAACAAATACATTATGGTGAGTTTCTCTCTTCCAGTCAGAACTTTTCACAATCAAGGATTGTAGAACCCCACCTGAGTTGATCAATTGGTTTTCTGCCAGATGCTTTTACTTTAAACTTTCTGGCTCCATTTCTCAATCTCTTTCAGAAATTTCAAGAGGCTTTCTCATTTCATGTCTCAGTCTCTGAAAATCATATTGGTGAGTACAATGGCTTGACTTTGGCTAAGCGATGTGTATTGAAGATTTTATTGTCATTTTCACTCAACTCCCTGCTTTTGACAAGATCTAAAAATATCTGTCATTTTTTTTTTGAATTTATAAAACCTGATCTTTTCCTTATTACCAGTATCTTTTGGAAAATAAAAGTAAATGTTAATTGTACTTTTGTTTAATACTTTAAATGCTTCTAGGACGGTATTGACCTTCCAATTCATTCAAGACTGCAGCTGCATGTTCACCGTGGACATCTCATTTTCACACAATTAAAACCATGCAAACACAGAAGAAGGCCATTCAGCCCACCAATTCTGCAGAAAGAAGAAAATAGCCACCCGTTCTAAGGACCTTCCAACACCTGCCCCACAATCTGCAGGAACTGACCTGCTGATCCAGGTACCTTTTCATTGAGTTGAGGGTTCCTGCCTCCATTAGTATATCAGGCAGGGGGTTGGTGAACTGAATGGCTGGCTTGCGATGCAGAGTGATGCCACAGTGTAAATTCAATTCCTGTACTGTCTGAGGTTATCATGAAGGTTCCTCCTTCTCAATCTCTCCCTTTGTCTGTGGTGTGGTGACTCTCAGCTTAAACCTCCCCAGTTATTTCTCTTTAAAGACAGCAGGCTGGTGGTCTTGTGGGATTATGGCAACTTCTAACTCTACATATCTTGGACATTCAAACCTGAACATTGCAGTTTGTTCTATTCTCTTGTGGGACTTGGCCAGCATTTAGTATTCATCCCCAGTTGCCCTGAAGAAGGTGATGGTGAGCTGCTTCCTTGACTTGCTGCAGTCCACCCACCCTCAGGGAGGGAGTTCCAGGATTTTGACCCAGTGACTGTGAGGGAATGGCTACATATTTCCAAGTCAGGATGGTGAGTGGCTTGGAGGGGAAGTTGAAGGTGGTGGTGTCCCCACGTATTTGCTGCCCTTGACCTTCTAGTTGGAAGTGTTGGTGGGTTTAGAAGGCACTGTTGAAGGTTCTTTTGTGAAGTTCTGCAGTGCATCTTGTAGATCTTGTCAACTACTGCTACAGAGAGTCGGTAGTGGAGGGAGTGGATGTTTGTGGATGTGGTGCCAATCAAGCAGGTTGCTTTGTCCTGGAGAGTGTCAAAATTCTTGAGCTGCTGGTAAGTGGAGAATACCACTCCTGACTTGTGCATTGTAGATGATGGACAGGCTTTGTGGGGGTCAGGAGGTATGTTACTCACTGCAGTATCCCTGACCTTTGGCCTCCTTTTGTAGCCACTGAGTTTGTGTGGCGAGTCCAGTTGACTTTCTGGTCAGTGATAATCTCCAAGTTGGTGGGGGATTCAGTGATGATAACATCATTGATTGTCAAGAGGTTGGATTGTCTCTTATTGGAGATGGGCATTGCCCGGAATTTGTGTGATGTAAATGTTACTTGCCACTTGTCAACGCAAGCCTGGATATTGCCCATGTCTTGTTGTGTTTGACCATAGACTGCATCAGTATCTGAGGAGTCACAAATGGTGCTGAACATTCCCACTTCTGTTCATATGATTAACAGAAGATCATTGATGGAGCAGCTGAAGATAGTTGGGCCTAAGACACTACCTGGAGGAAATCCTCAGTGATGTCCTGGAACTGAGATGACTGACTTCCAACAACTGCAACCATCTTCCTATGTAGTATTATTCCAACCACCAGAGAGTTAGCCCCCTGCTACCCATTGCTTCCAGTTTTGCCAGGGCTCCTTGATGTCACAAATGGTCAAATGCAGCTTTGATGTCAAGGACTATCACTGTCATCTCAACCCTGGAAGTCAGCATTTTTGTCCATGTTGGCTGTAATGAGATCAGGAGCTGAGTGGCCCGAGTGGAACTCAAACTGGGTGTCATTGATTAGGTTACTAGCGATCATTTGCTGCTTGAAAGCACTGTTGATGATACGGTCCATCACTTTACTGATAATTGAGAGTAGGCCAATGAGTTGGTGTGATGATACTATGGTTTTAAAAGATGTTTTTTGACCTGGTTTTGTATGTAGAATGGTTGAGGCAGAAGTCTGCTCAAAACCACTAAAACAAACAGCTTGTGAAATAAATAGTTGTTCCAACTTTATAAAGAAGCAACCTGAGTAGGTGGGGTCAACTTCCCACAGTACCAGATTTTTAGTTTTAACTTTCTGCAGTTGCTGGGGTCTTGAAGCTGGATGTGGAAGCTGTCTTTCTTCTCTCTGTTACAACTAAAAGTTGGGGTTTCCTTCCTGCTGCTAGAATTGCATGTGAGACAATCTATTTTACTGAGTTTGCCTTTGCCAACGGTGTGTTTATGGGATGTTACTATATTGGAACAGTTAATTAGTAGTAGTTATATATAATATATGTAGTTATATATGTAGTTAGATGGAGTTACAGTCATGCCGATTCTTCTATCTGATTTTAATTGTATCTGTATTTTAACTATAGTGTAAAAGTAAAGTGTGTTTTGCTTAAAGTCTGACAAATCGAATTGCATCTGGAATTGAACACCTTTAAAATAAGAAAAAGTTAGGGCCTAATCTATCTTCTTAATATATTTTGAGGGGTCTGGTCTGGTCCATAACAGGCAGTAATTGGCCGGGTTGGATTTGACTTGCTTTTTGTAATCAGGGCATACATGAGTAATTTTCCACATTGTTGGGTAGATGCCAATGTTATAGCTGTGCTGGAACAGCTTGGCTAGGGGAGTAGCAAGTTCTGAAGCTCAAGTCTTCAGTGCTATTACAGGAATTTTACTGTGGCCTACAGCTTTTGTAGTATCCAGTGCCTCCATCTGTTTCGTGACATAATGTGGAGTGAATCGAATTGGCTGGGGGCTGGCACCGATGGTGCTGGCGACTACTGGAGGAGATCATTTCTGGCTGAACGTTGTTGTGAATGCTTCAGCATTAGCTTTTGTAGTGTCTTTTTTGGCTCTTTCATCATTGAGGATACGAAATATGCGGAGTCCTGTCCTCCAGTGAGTTGTTTAACAGTCCATCACCATTCGTGACTGAATGTAGCAGGACTGCAGAGTTTGGATCTAATCTGTTGGTCGTGGGATCTCTTAGCTCTGTTTATCACTTTTTTTTATGCTCCTTGGCATACAATTTGCTCTGTTTGGCAGCTTGACCGGGTTGACACCTCACTTTTAGGTGTCCCTGCTCCTGGTCTGCCCTCCTGCACTGTCCACTGAACCAGGATTAATCCCCTGACTTGATAGTAATGGTTGAATGTGGGATATGCCAGTCCATGGGGTTGCAGATTATGTTGGAATCTGATTCTGTTGCTGTTGATAGCTCACAGTGTGTCATGGATGCCCAGTCTTGAGTTGCTAGATCTGTTCAAAGTCCATTCAATTTAGCACGGGGCACACAACACAATGGAGGATATTTTCAGGGTGCAGCTGAGACTTTATCTCCGCAAGGCCTGTGCAGCAATCACTCTTATCAATGCTGTCATGAACAAATGCATCTGCTGCCAGCACATTGGTAAGGATGAGATCAGTATGTTTTTCCTTCTTGTTGGTTCCCTCATCACCTGTCGCAGTCTCATACTAGCGGCTATGTCCTTTAGGACCCAACCAGCTTGGTCTGTAGTACTGCTTCCAAGCCACTGTTAGTGGTGGACAGTGAAATTCTCCACCCAGTGTACATTTTGTACCCTTGCCACTCTCAGTGCCTCTTCCAAGTGTTGTTTAACATTGAGGAGTATTGATTCATCTGCTGAGCGAGGACAGTATGTGATAACCAGCAGGAGGTTTATTTGCCTATGTTTAACTTGATGTCATAAGATTTCTTGGGATCTGGAGTCAATGTTGAGAACTCTCAAGGCAACGTCCATCCTACTGTATGCCACTGTGCCACCACCTCTGTTAGGTCTGTTCTGCCAGTGGGACAGACCATATCCAGAGATGGTGATCATGGTGTCTGGAATGTTGTTTGTAAGGTATGATTCTGTGAGCATGACTGTGTTAGGCAGTTGCATGACTAGTCTGAGAAATTTTGGCACTCGTCGCCAGACATTAGAGGGGAGGGCTTTGCAGGGTCAACAAGGCTGGTTTTGCCATTATTTCCAATGCCTGGATTGATGCCAAGTGGTCCACCCAGTTTAATTTCTCTGTTGAAGACTTTATAGTGATTGATACAACTGAGTAGCTTGCTAGGTCATTTCAGAGTCAATCATATTGCTGTGGGTCTGGAGTCACATGTAAGGCAGACCAGTTGAGGATAGCAGATTTCCTTCCTTGAAAGACATTAGTGAGCCAGATGCGCTCCTCTGACAATCAACAATTTTTTTTTTGCAGAATACAGATTCCACCATTTATACTGCAGGATTCAAACCCAGCCCCAGAATGTTGGCTGAGTTTCTCGATTAATAGTTTAGTGATAAAACCAATAGACCATTGCCTCCCCAGTTCCCAATTCATTTTGAGAAAATATAGTTTAACTCAAATACTTGTAAAGGTAGTATGGATGTAGTGAAGGGACCAGATAGAAAAGTAGCTAAAATAATCTAAAAAAATGATGATCTGTTTATTATTCTGCATGCATGACAACATTTTGCCGAGGGCAAGTTGAAAAACATTGAAAATATAAGAAGCCAGAGGGCTCATCAATGAATAAAATCTAAAATAGCTCTGCAAAACAAAAATAGCTCAAAAATGTAAAACCATCATGCACACAAAGTAACATACACCAAAAACATGATCACCAATAGAAATAAAGTAAAAATTCTCACGAACAGACGATATTAAACTGATTATTCTCCCATTCCTTTTCAGCCTCATTATTATTCTTATGCTACATAAATCAATCATGTTAAATGTAATTCTCCTTTGTACAATGATTTATAATATTTCTGATTCTGAAAACAACACACAATGCTTATCGCAAGGAAAGATGTCAATGAGGTTAACATGTTCGAACAGCAGTAGTTTTTGCAACAAATATATTCAAGGATTTATTGTTTTCTCTTGCTTTTAAGACAACCTGAGAAGTAGTAATTGTTATAATTTGTAAAAACACATTGGCCGGGATAGTCAGTCATTATGACTGTCATGGTTTGCATCTCCTGAGTTAGAAAAGATATTTTCACTGCTTGGATACAGCTGGTCAGGATTCTGCTTGGCCAATGGGGGTTAAGGCCACCATATGCCGAATTACCGGGGACCCCCACCAGAGGCCCAACAGAAAGATGTGCCATGCAAGTAGGTCACTGCTGAGCTTTCCTCATGATTGTGGTCCCTGATGAAAGAGGTGCAGCACATGGAGGGCTGCTGATAATCTCTTGCATTGCCAGGAGTGTAGGAGTGGTGATAACTGGCAGCAATACAGCCATCATATTATCCAGGATTATTGTGGGGCAAAGGTCAAAGGTAGGATGAGGATTGTGGGATGGGGTTCACAAGAAAGGGGGATCCTGTTATCATCTTAAGGACCTCCATCAAGTGACCTCTTAGTCTAATTGTTCGATCCTTTGATTTTTTAAAATAAAGAATCATAGAATTTTACAGTACAAGTAGCTTCTTATATTATATGTAGGTAGTAACCCTAAATTTGCTGGGTTAGCAAAAATGAATAAAAAACAGCTGAAGCTTGCCTGATTGAAAGGTCAATTGGTTTCATAGTGACTTAAATGTTTTTGAGGGAAAATGTGTGTTTAAATTTAATGCTGTAACTCAGTGTGAGAGGAATTAAATTGGTGACACGGAACCTTGATTTCAAACAGATGCACTGCAATAAATGTGATAATTGAGCACTTTTCAGGAAAACAAAATACAGTTGATCACAGGGTTGTGAAGTCTAAGCACCATATGGTTGATTTCAGTCACAAAAGCTGCAAAGGATTAGTTTATATGAGCAGTATGAGCATACTGGCCTGGAGCCAAGGTTTGTTAAAATCAAGAGATAAGCCTCTTTCCAGAGAAAACAAAATGTCCAAATAAATGGGATGTTGAGACATTGTGATGCAAGACACACTTTGATGTTTGTCAGCAGTCAACTGATCAATCGCTGTTGACTGTACTATGTCATGTATTGTTCTCACAGGCTGCTGGTATGGAAAAAGTGTAAGAAAATGCGCGGCACAATTTTAGCTAAGTAATTTGGGAACAGGAACTGTCTGATTGGAGGTTGAGGTGGACTAAGTTGATCGTCTGTTTTGGTCTGTTCCTTGGGCAAGTCCACCTGGATCACTAGGTCACTCCCAATTGTAAACAATACATGCCTAAGACTGTGATGAATGACCACAGTATTTTGCTGTTTACCTTGGTTTAATAAGGAACAATTGGGTGTATCCAATGGTTGGGACTGCTTTGCGATATTGATATGCACAGTAAGCCTGATGGAGCAGGAAAGATAGGAATAAAAGACCGTAAAAGTCACATTCTTCCTCAATGTTAGCTGCAGCTCCCAGTTTGGGAACTAAGCTTGGCTCAGTCACTTACCTGTTTGTATGTTTCATGGCCATTTTTGTGTTACTTTGCAAAAATATCTCTCAACACAGAAATATCTGTAACAGACAACTGTCCTAGATAATGAACTACCATAGTAAAAATGCAACCTTGAATAGCCAGCGAGGTTGGTTCCAAATATAAAAATTGGTTAGCTTCTATAAATTTAAAAATGGGTATGCGATCTGCTTTTTCAGATTACCAGCCTGCTGACGAGTGTATAAAGTCTTTGATGGTATTTCAAGAATCATTATATGACCCAGAAAATATATATTTGCATATTCTTGATTTTTTAAATTTCAGTTTTGAAGATGTTCACTATTGTGATACATGTGTGCCACTGCTGGAAGTAACTCAAGTTCAAATTTTTGTCTTAATATAATTATCATGTGCGTTAATAGTGAGTAGAACATTCAGCATTTATGAAACAACTAATTTCCTATTTCCGCTTCAACTGCACAATCAACCACCAACTGAGTAATGAAATCTCACTGAACTATCTAATTTCTTAAAAGAGAATTGAAAAATGCAACTTTTTTTTTCCTTTGTACATTTTTACCTCCAGACTTACAGCAATGAATTATTCAGGGCATCTTAATAATTTAATTCGCTCACTGAATTAATGGGAACTGATTCTTTTTCCCCAAGTTTCTATCATTTCAGTTGAAACTATTTGCAAGTTCACAAAGAAAATTTTTTGCCCTCAGCATCAGCAAAGGAAATTTATCCCAAGGATGTGCCAAGTAATTATTTTGGCTAGAGTGGATCTCTGTTACATAGCTGTTTGGACATTTGTTTTTTGTGCTTTGTAAGTTAAAGTAGTTATATCACTATTTTCTAATTTCTATTTTCTATAGCTACTCTACTTCTTATAATACGGTACCAAAATACATATTTCAAACTGCAAATGGGTTGTATTGTTAACTTCTCATGGTATTAGGTAGGTTTTTACCAAAACAAAATAATAAGTCAGCTGTCATCTCATTCCAAGTCAGTCCCAGTCATCTCCAGTCTAGGAACTAAGATGTTGAAGATAAAATAGGTCTAGGATCGAAGTATAATGGCTTTGAGTGTTGTATTTTATCTCAGAGCAATGCAGAGATAATGCTAGTTTTTTGCAGAGATAATGAGCACATTGCTAATTTTTGGTTTCAATCCCACCAACAGCTTGTATTCTCTTATCATTTGGAACAGAAGATTATTACCTTAAGATGGAGACTGGAAACTAAGATTTATTTCAGAGTAGAGATTCAACTTGGAGTTGATTTGGAAATGATAAGCTAAAACCAAGTGTAAATGTTAGATATGATTTCTGCAAATCTTATGATCAATGGAAAAATGAGTTGCAACCTTTCCAAAGAAATATCAAGATATAGTTGAGACGCTGTCACTTCCTAACAAAAACAGGACAAGGTACAAGGTATTTTCAGAGCGGGAGGTTCATAAATTAGAGACTGAGAATGGTTTTGAGAATCTAATAATACTTAGGAACAAGATTGAAAAGAATGTTGGTCTATTAAATACATCTGCAGCAAGGTCAGGCTTTAATAAACTTAGAAAGCTTGGTCATTGAAGAATATTCCACGAAAGAATATACACTGAAATTTAGCAGACTATATGCGGCATTGCAAAACTCCCTATTTAGAAATTCTTATTTCAGTGCTCATATTTAAATAGCTGGGTCATCCTAAGATGTCAAACATGGAAAGATTCTGAATAACAAATGGAGTTCGATTTTCAAAAAAAAAAATCACCTTCAGAACAGTTGTTGGATGAATTTAGAGTCATAAAGTCATTCAATATAGAAACAGACCCTTCAGTCCAACCAGTCTATGGTGGCCATAATCCCAAACTAAACTAGACTGACCAGTCTGCGCCAGGGCCATATCCCTTCAAAGATTTCCTATTCACTTATCTAAATGTTTTTAAATGTTGTAGCTGTAGCTGCATCCACCACTTTCTCTGGAAGTTCATTCCATACACAAACCAAACTTAAAAGAAAATTGTGAGAAAATATTCATTTCAGGCTACTTTGCTGGAATAAGTTGGACGTTCAGCAATATCTGTAAATGGAGGATAGAATGGTTGTGGTACTTTGAGACTGTACTGATACAGCATACAAGCATCATAATGAAGAAGGACTTGATAGTTTTTCTGTTACGGCATACAACAGTGATTGGGTAACTATAACAAAAGAATGAACCCCAGTAATAATTGAGGAAATATCAATAGTTTTTTTTAGATGTTTTCACAAAACCATGCTGACTGTTCTCGATTACATGAAATTTTTCCATGTGCCTAGTTATAACTTCCTCAATGATCTGTTCTTGAGTACAGCATTATATTTGCTACTTTCTAGTCTGATTAAACGTTTCCTGAATCTAGGAAATGTTGTAAAATTAGTACCAGCCATCAAATACCATACTGGCCATGAATTTTAAGATTCAAGGATCAAGTTGATCAGGATTTGGAGACTTACCACCTCTCAGCTCCATCAGTTAGTTCCCTGTTGATTATAATTTCACCAAGTTTCTCTCTTCCTTCAATTTCCTGATTTATTTCTGGAGTTTTATCTTTGTATCCTCTACGATTAAATGAGAAGCGAAATATTTATATATCACATTTGCTATTAACTCTGCTTTCCCACTCTTTAGAGGACTAGCACTCTAATCACTCTTATCCTTTTTGGTTATATTTAGAAACTCTTGTTATCTGTTTTTAACTTTCTAGCTAACTTCCTCTGATTCTCTAACTTGCTTGTCCTGATTAACCTTTCAATCATTCTCTACCAATCTTTCTGTCAGGTTTTCTGACCAATCGTTTATTTTTGTGCAATTACATGTTTTTTTCCTTAAATTTGATGCTCGCCACATCATCTAGGTTAACAATGGATAGTAGTTCCTGGCTTTTGATTTTTTTTTATGTCAGCAAAACTTTATACTGAGTAATCTGAAATATCCCCTTAAATGTCTACCACTATTTCTTTGTTCATTTATCACTACACTCGTATGTGAGCTCGCTTTAGCCAGCTTAGCTTTTACACCCTCATTGTTGCCCTTTTTAAGTTAAAGAAATATTAATGGCCATCAGGGATAGGAGCACAAAGGAAAAATAAAACAGCTAATTGTTTTACATTGGCAGTTTGCCATACCATCTGGTCACTGGCTAGAATATCCTATTAATGGATGCAGGAGCAAGAAACAATGATATACCAAAGCTAATGGAAGACATCAGTGATGCATATGATTTATTTTAGAAAAAAGACATCACTGCCCACAGTGAGTCTCCTAGTAAGAAGGCACTTCATATACATGGCAACCAGATTGAGCCAATCTTCAAGAATATCTATTAATGGAAAGAAACAACTGATTGGGAACAAGATAATGAATAATAAGTATCAACTGAAAAAACAAAACTATGGATGCTGTAAATCAGAAACAAAAAATGCAATTTCTCTCATTGATAATAGGGACTAGGCTGGTGGGCACTGTCTAACTTCCTGTCTGACAATGTGGGGGTTTTATTAAAGATGAATTTAAAGATATTAATGAAAACTTGAACATTATAGCAATGAACACAACAGTGGAAAGTCCCTTTATTAATGGAACTTCTGAAAGAAATCAAGCAATAATAAATGAGCTGCTTCATGAAATCTTAGCTGACACCCACACTTTAAACTAAGGTTTGTATTGGAGTTGGTAGCTCACATGAATAACTGACTACAAATGGCTGAGTGTCACAGACCATATCAACTGGTTTTTGGCAGAAGTACAAAAATTCCTTTGATAATCACATCTCTTAAGGGCAGCACGGTGGCTCAGTGGTTAGCACTGCTGCCTCACAGCACCAGGGACCTGGGTTCAATTCTACCCTCGGGTGACTGTCTGCGTGGAGTTTGCACATTCTCCCCATGTCTGTGGGTTTCCTCCGGGTGCTCTGGTTTCCTCCCACAGTCCAAAGATGTGCAGGCTAGGTGGATTGGCTATGCTAAATTGCCCGTAGTGGTCAGGGATGTGTAGGTTAGGTGTGTTATTAGGGGATGGGTCTGGGTGGGATGCTCCAAGGGTCAGTGTGGACTTGTTGGGCTGAAGGGCCTGTTTCCACATTGTAGGGATTCTAATCTAGTCTTGAAATTCATTCCAAATTTTTTGAACACCATATGCAAGAAGAAGGGCATTCAGAAAGGCTGAGGATTCAGGGAAAATTCAACAAGCCTTAAGGCATTGGGTAATACCATCAGAATGAAAATGAACCTGGAAGCATGCTATACTACAAAAGAGACTACGGTAAAAGTGGAAAGGCCCAGGTAAGTTTATCAATAGGGATAGGGAAACAATCATTTTATAACATGATAATCAAACTGTTAGAATACATTCTTCAAGGTTAATTGGCACAGATCACACATTTACAGAGGCTGAACAAGTAATAGAAAATGATGATGCACCATGCACTCAGAATACATATATGCTGGATGATTAAAAAAGTTTATGGCAGATAAAAGTGGATGTGGACTCAGTGAAACACAGCATAAGGTTATTAACAGGTAGGATGTTCCATGTTTTTGAGCTAACAACAGCAAAGGAACAAGGATGTAATTTTAAGTTACAATGTTATGGGGCTTAGAGGAGAATTTGCAAGCGATCAGGTGGCATCGTTGTGGCACTGCAGGAGGTCCAGGATGGACATGTTGTCAAAGGAGTCGGGGGGGAGTTTAAATGGTTCGCAACAGGGAGGTGAAGTTGTTTGGTGCGAACCAAGCGTAGGTGTTCTGCAAAGCGGTCCCCAAGCCTCTGCTTTGCGGAACACCTACGCTCGGTTTGCACCAAACAACTGCACCTCCCAGTCGCGAGTCATTTCAACTCCCCATCCCATCCTTTAAACAACATTCCCTCCCTGATCTCCCTGCGGGGCCACAATTTTGCCACCTGAAGGTTGCAGGAACAGCATCTCATATTTCGCTTGGGAACCCTGCAGCCCAATGGTATCAATGTGGACTTCACAAGCTTCAAAATCTCCCCTCCCCCTACCGCATCCCAAAACCAGCCCAGCTGGTACCTGCCTCCCTAACCTGTCCTCCCACCTATCCCCTCCTCCCACCTCAAGCCCCACCCCCATCTCCTACCTACTAGCCTCATCCCGCCTCCTTGACCTGTCCGTCCTGCCTGGACCGACCTATCCCTTCCCTAACTCCCCACCTACACTTACCTTTACTGGCTTCAACCCCACCTCCTTGACCTGTCTGTCTCCTCTCCACCTATCTCCTCCTTTATCCATCTTCTATCCGCCTCCCCCTTTCTCCCTATTTATTTCAGAATCCCCTTCCCCTCCCCCATTTCTGAAGAAGTGTCTAGACCCTAAACGTCAGCCTTCCTGCTCCTCTGATGCTGCTCGGCCTGCTGTGTTCATCCAGCTCTACACCTTATTATCTCAGATTCTCCAGCATCGGCAGTTCCTACTATCTCTGGCCAGAAGTACAAGGTTGTTTTCCAGCAAACAAGTCAAGTTTGCAATACACTGTGTTCTTTTTCATAGCAGTGAAGCCGAAGAATAGATTTTGGGGAACGACAACTCTCTGAGTCCAATCCGAACAAATCAGGTTGAGATCAGCCAAAGCAACGCTGGAAGACCATCACTAATCTGCTTTTACAAACTTCTGAAGACCATCTTTCACCTCCATGTTTCAGTCCTGCACGCTTGTGCACTTCCCCCACTAAACATTTGTATGTACTGCAGATTAGCATTCCATTGTGCAACACTCCCTACTGGACCTTAGTCAAACCATATGTCCCTAGTACTGAACATTCACCTTCCTCACAGAGTAACTGAAAACAGGAGGAGTCAGGGTGGACGAGAGAAAAGTTTTCTAACAGGCCATAAAAAATCCCAGGACACGAAAACAATCTGGACTTCTACACCCTTGAACACTTTGGAACAACTCCAATCCAAACCTTGACATAGTGAAGATAATTTCTGCCTTTGTGGTGCCCTTTATGTGACAATGTACTCTACACAAATTAAGGGAAATAATTTTGAAAATACAGCATTGGTATTTACAACTACAAGGTTGCTTTGTGCCAGCACGTTCTATTGATACAACCTGCTTGAAACTATTTTGTGCTCAAATGGCAGAATCTTTCTCCCAGCAGTTGAAATTGAAACATTTACAGAGTTCAGTCAGTGCAGGTAAGTCTAAAAGTACAAGCGAGAATACCTCTCCCCCTTCTATAGCAACAGCACATGGAGCTTTAAGACAAAAGATCATTCATTTTGTTCTCATGACTGAGGTTTAACTGAATTTGTAATCAAATTAAATTGAGGCAACTACCAAAACAGTTTACACAGTCTTTTATCTCAATGCTTGCTGTGTTGTAATTTGCCACAAGAGTAACAACAATTTAAAAACAATTCCTTGTGTAGCTGCTTTTCATGCAGGTTTGGAGAGGAGGCAATAAAATTCCTGGTGTTACTTTCCTACTGTCTCCCCAATGGTCCTCTACACATCTAAAATTTTCAATACTGTGGGAGAGTCTGAGGGTGCTTTACATGGTCTTGCCACAACTAAGTTGCTTAAGCAACCAACGAGATGAGGCATTCCACTCCCGGACATCCCAGATGTCCTCGTTTTTCAAGGACCGCAACTTCCCCTCCACAGCGGTCGAAAATGCCCTCGACCGTGTCTCTCGCATTTCCCGCAACTCATCCCTCACAACCCCTCCCCGCAATAACAACCAAAACAGAATCCCCCTCATCCTCACGTACCACCCCACCAACCTCCGGATCCAACGCATCATCCTCTGGCACTTCTGCCATCTGCAATCTGACCCCACCACCAAAGACATTTTTCCCTCCCCACCCTTATCTGCTTTCCGGAGGGACCACTCTCTCTGTGACTCCCTTGTCCGCTCCACACTCCCCTCCAGGCCCACCACACCCGGCACTTTTCCCTGCAACTGCAGGAAGTGCTACACCTGCCCCTACACCTCCCCCCTCACCCCCATCCCAGGCCCCAAGAAGACTTTCCACGTCAAGCAGATGTTCACCTGCACATCTGCCAATATGGTATACTGCATCAGCTGTACCCGTTGTGGCCTCCTCTACATCAGGGAAACCAAGCGGAGGCTTGGGGACCGCTTTGCAGAACACCTACGCTCGGTTCGCGACAAACGACTGCACCTTCCAGTCACAAACCATTTCAACTCCCCCTCCCATTCCTCAGACGACTTGTCCATCCTGGGCCTCCTGCAGTGCCACAACGATGCCACCTGAAGGTTGCAGGAACAGCACCTCATATTCCGCTTGGGAATCCTGCAGCCCAATGTTTTCAATGTGGATTTCACAAGCTTCAAAATCTCCCCTCCCCCTACCGCATCCCAAAACCAGCCCAGCTTGTCCCTGCTTCCCTAACCTGTCCTTCCTCCCACCTATCCCCTCCTCCCACCTCAGGCCTCACCCCCATCTCCTACCTACCAGCCTCATCCTGCCTCCTTGACCTGTCCGTCCTCCCTGGACTGACCTATCCCCTCCCTAACTCCCCACCTACACTCACCTTTACTGGCTCCGTCCCCACCTCTTTGACCTCTCTGTCTCCTCCCCACCTATCTTCTCTTTTATCCATCTTCTATCCGCCTTCCCGTCTCTCCCTATTTATTTCAGAATCCCCTTCCCCTCCCCCATTTCTGAAGAAGGGTCTAGAACCGAAACGTCAGCTTTCCTGCTCTTCTGATGCTGCTTGGTCTGCTGTGTTCATCCAGTTCTACACCTTGTTATCTCTCTCTCAACTAATAATCACTTCAGGTCTGTTTCCTAACCAGCTTCAATATTGAGACTGATGAATGGAGGTACATGCTGGATGGGGCGCACACCCAGCAAATTACCTTGCTCAGGACTGAGGTAGTGAAGAGGAGTACATCTCGGACATATCCCAATGAGATTCCTCCCCAAGGTCTGGTCCATCATCCTTCCACCCTCATGTTCTCCCTCATCCCTTGGCTTTTCCAATCAAAACCCCGTCTCTTGCCTAATGCTGCCTATCTCCCAAACTGGTCTTCCCCACAAGTCCCCTCCATTAACTTACCTGGCCCTTCAAACCCAACAATTAGAATTTGGAGACAACAAGGTGCAGGGCTGGATGAACACAGCAGGCCAAGCAGCATCACAGGAGCAGA
>NC_063335.1:16007428-16088491 GCF_021869965.1 Rhincodon typus
GCTGTGTTCATCCAGCTCTACACCTTGTTATCTCAATTCAATCAAAACTTCACCGACTCAGTAACTGACTGAATTATACTGGTTGTAGCTCTGATGTGGAAATGTTTGATGTCAGGACGCCCACCTTCATGGCCCAACTGTCTCAGAGGCACATCGGAACCTCTCTGAACAGCTTGATTAAAAAAGTGCTTGGTGATGTGCTGACTCGTTTAAAGCTGCTGAATGAAGCAGAGTTGTTTGGCTCAGATTCTTGGATTTCATCCTGACTTCTAACCACATGTGCCCAAACATGGGTGCAGTGGCATGTATCTCTTTAGGTAGCAGCAAGACTAGTGAAAGAGCAAGAGGAGCTGCTGGACAATGAAGAGAAGGAGAGGTGGAAGGACTCCCAGATGAATACCCTTTCTACCCTGACTTTTGAGGGAGCACATCTTCAACTAAACCTTGGTGAACAGTAGTGAGCAATCATCGACAAACATCCTGAGTCCTGAAATCATGATGGAGGGGAGGACATTGATGTGGCAACTGAAAACTGTTGGATCTAAGATGCTATGTTAAGGAAGTTCCAAAGGTGGCTTGTGTACAGCGGTAGCATCCCTACTTCTGGACCAGGAGGCCCGGGTTCAAGTCCCATCTGCTCCAGAGGTGTGCCATACCATCTCAGAACAGGTTGATTAGAAAATATCTACTCTCAGGAAGTACCTTAGGACTAACTGGCACTGTGATAGTGTCCCTAATACTGAACCAGGAAGCCGAAGTCCAAGTCCCAACTGATCCAGAGGTATGGAATAATAGCTCTGAACAGATTGAACTGCTGCTGAGATGACTGACCTTCAGCAACCACAAACATGTTCCTTTGTTCTGTATGACTCTAACCAGTGAAAAGCTGCCCTTCCTTTCTCTTTACCTCTATTTTGCCCAGGGTACTTTGATGCCACAGTCAGTCAAATGTGGCTTTGATGTCAAGGACAGACATTCTCATCTCATTTCTGATGTTCAGCTCTCTTGGTCAATCTTAAACTAAGACTGTGATGAGGTTTGGAGCCGAGTGGGCCCAATGGAACTCAAACCAACCATCAATGAACATGCTATTACTCAGTAAGTGCTACTTGACAGCACTGTTGATGACTCCATCCATCACTTTGCTCTTCCAAATATTTTACCTCATTTAAGTCTTAATCTCCCACAGTCTGACTCTCCAAATTCTTCTCAGCTGGTGACAGATCAAGACCCATCATGGCACATACTTCTTGAACAGTCGGAGAGAATATGTGATGCATTGGCAGATGTTCAATCTGCACTGTCTACTATTGGAGGCAGATTTCAGGAATCTATCTCAAGCATGAGCAGTATGATGACACTTTGCAATTGCATTTTTGCCCATTGATAGGTTTTGCATCTGCAGGGAGCAGTAAATGCAGCAATATCCAGAATATGAGCACACACAAGCCTTCATCAATGGCTTTCATGCTGTGAATGCAATCTGGATCCTCCTGTAGCCATTGCTTGTCTCATGAAGATTGCATGGATGATTCACTAATTCCGAGATAACCGCAAATCTCCTGGCAAGCGCAGACACCTGGGATAGCTATTTTTCTACATATTCTGTCAGAGTGGCAGTGGGAGGCTCATGGAGAGATGTCAGGGTTGTGTTGTTTTTATTAATTTAAGAGTGTCCTTTGTATTAATGACAACAATGTTAAAATGAAGAAGTGAATAATTCGATACAACTGTGTGCCATTATTTTATGCTTTGGGCTCCACAGCCTGTAATTTTTTGTCAATGAAAGGGAAAGAGAAAACCCAAGATGATCGCAAAAGCAGAAAATAATGACAGGATATCAATTTGGATACCTTTGCTGCCTAGAGCTGTGTGACTAGAATCATCCACACTTACAATATTCATGGGTGTCCCGAGTCCAAAAGAGTTCTGATGCCACCCATGTCAGTGACCTACCTGCTTGATCTTGACTGAGATGGACAATTAACAGAGCTATTCTGCATTTGCTGTCCAACCTGGGATTTGGACTGCACACATAGCAGGAGAGTGAATTTGATGGCTGACCAGCCAAAAGCCCCATAGGGGCAGCTAAGCATTTTGCAGGCAAATGGAGAGCAAAAGAGGATGCCTCAAAATGGATACCTTCATGAAGAAGACCATAACACCACAAGACATTGGAGCAGAAATTAGGCCATTCAGCCCATCGAGTCTGTTTCACCATTCAATCATGGCTGATAAATTTCTCAACCACATTCTCCTACTTTCTCCCTGTAACCCTTGAACTCCTTGACAAGCAAGAACCTATCTATCTCAGTCTTAAATATACTTAATGATCTGCCCTCCACAACCTTCTGTGGCAGTGAATTCCATAGATTCACCACTCCCTAGCTGAAGAAGTTTCTCCTTATCTCCATTCTGAAAGGTCTTCCCTTTACTCTAAGGCTGTGCCCTCGGGTCCTCGTCTCTCCTACCAATGGAAACATCTTCTCAACATCCACACTGTCCAGGCCATTCCGTATTCTGTAAGTTTCAATTAGATGCTCCCTTATCTTTCTAAACTCCATCGACTATAGACCAAAAGGCCTCAAACGTTCCTCAAATGTTAAACTTTTCATTCCTGGGACCATTCTCGTGAACCTCTTCTGAACCCGCTTCAGGGCCAGTACATCATTCCTGAGATTTGGGGCCCAAAGCTGCGCACAATACTCCAAATATGGCCTGACCAGAGTTCACATGATTTCTTTTCTACCCTTACACATACCAGAACTGCAATAACAAGTCACAGACTTGACATGAAATGTTAACCCTGTTAATCTCATCGCGGGTGCTATCAGACTTGTGGATTATTTCGAGCACTTTTGTGTTTTTTTTCATTTCAGAGTTCTAGCCCCCACAGTATTTCAATCACTCAATATTCATCTTTTGTTCCCTTAAACCATTTCACTCACTTTTTATGACAGTTCTCACAATAAGCATAAGAATAATTCTAACTCTGCTGAGCACATATGAAAATCATGCAGCCAATCTCATACTTGCAGTTATAAATTTATGACGAAATAATTCAGTGGAATGCAAATTAATTAAACTAATACTCAATGAATTACATTGGCTAGCTTTCATAACTTATACACACAAAAAAATTATCTGTAGAGTTGTACTGTTATAGCTGTAGTCTTGTTTAACATAGATAAAGTAAGTTTACAAAATCGGACTGTAGCACATTGAGCAGCAAGAGAGCCTGGCTAAGCAAGAGGTGACATGTATCATGTGTGATGCTAACACTGAGTTTTACTTTGCATGGGATGTCATTGAACATTTCCCAGTGTCCGCAGTGCCATCTGTAAAAAATAACCACCCCGGCCACTGGCTTCCATTCTCTTCAGATGTTATGACTTGAGGATCACCTTGCTCGTTTGAAAACAACACTTGTCTCCTTCTTGGATATAGTATGAACGGCCGATGCTGGAGTCAGAGATAACACAGTATGGAACAGGAGGAACACAACAGGCCAAGCAGCATCAGGGGAGCAGGAAAGCTGATGTTTTGGGTCAGGACCTTTCTTCAGAAATGGAGGAGGGAGAAGGCAGCTCTGAAATAAATATAGAGAGGACAGGTGGGGCTGGGGAAGGTAGGTGGGATGGTGATAGGTGAACGCAGGTAGGCAGTGGTAAGGATTGGTCAGTGAGGTGGGAGGAGCGGATAGGTGGGAGAGAAGATGGACAGGTCAAGGAGGTGGGGATGAGAGGGAGGTTGATCACGGATGAGGCCGGGGTGGGGAGATTTTGAAACTAATGAAGTCCACTTTGAGACCATTGGGTTGTAGGAAGAAGGGTTAAGAAGGGTCCCGACCCGAAACGTCAGCTTTCCTGTTCCTCTGATGCTGCCTGGCCTGCTGTGTTCCTCCAGCTCCACATTGTCTGCTTCTTTCTGCCTCTCCCAAGAAGATCTGTCACAACCTACAGGGTAACTGTTCATTGTGTTACTCACACATACTCCTGGACCCCCTGGTGCTTGTGCTACCCGTCAACCCCAGGGTGCACACTCTCGTCATGTTGACGAGCAGGCACAATGGTGTTTGTATGCTGCCTGCATCAAATTTATTGGGTATGTTGTAATCATGTATCAGGATTCCAATGCCTGGAAGTGGGTCCAATCCAAGGTGCTGTTAACGTGGTTCAAATGCTCTCTAAACTACTGAGAAAACTTCAGTTTCTTTTTCATCAGAAAGGAAAGTGGTAAACACTCAAGATCAAGTAAGAAGGCTATTTAATATCTATGACTAAATTTCACAGTTTGGCAAATCGTCCTTGTCCTGTGACCTGTATCAGTCGTACACAGGCAGCAGTTTATAACAAACTGAGTCAGCCTTTACCTGTTTGAGCTCTGTAACACTGCAGAGATTAAATTCTGGATAGAATAAGAATTGATAAATAAGTAATTTTGTAGCTAACAACATTCCTGTTGAATTTCTGGATGTTCCAGTTACAATCACCAGACTAAAAGCTGAAACAGTAAAATCCATTCCTATAACACATTAGAAATATATAAAAAGATACCAGACCTGAGTACTTGGGATATAATCTGTCCAATGTCACCACTTACAGCCACTCATGATGTTATTGATCCTATGCACATAATGGTGCCAGTCACAATGAGTATCATGGACATTAATAATCCGATAAACATGAAATTATTTTGCTGAGAGGCATTCCTTTAGCTACCTCATGAAGTTAGTAATAGGTAAATATTTCAATCAGACTGTTTGTGAGATAACCTTTACTACTGGTGCTGGATATCTCAATTAAAAGTTATATAAAATAACATATTGTGACATTATGAAGTTCAATATACTGGCACCAGGATAGAAAAAAGAAAAGATGTATGTGTGCTGGAGATAGAGAGAATCCTGTAGACATACTGTACTTGGTTTTCCAGAAGACATTGACAAGGTGCCACATAAAGACTAATTGTGTAAAGTAAGAGTTTATGGCGAGGTGGTAACATATTACCAAGAATAGAATTTTTGCGAGCTGGCAGAAAACAGATAGTATGCATTAATAAATATAAAAAACTTACCTCGTGCAGCAAGCGGCCCTCTTGTTTTCAGCGGCGGGTGTGTGGAGCGAACGCAAGCCAGGAAGAAACAGATAAATTCGGGCATTGGCTAAACCCGAAACACTACATGTGTAGTGTCTCCCACCTATCCTCCTCCTCTAACCAAAAAAGACTGTGTGGAGGTTCTGTAAGGTAAGGTTTTTTTTAAATTCTTCTTCTGGAAATCTCGAGTGGAGGGAATGGAAGCTAGAGCAGTTGCATGCTCCTCTTGCAGTATGTGGGAGGTAAGGGTCACTGCTGGTGTCCCCTCTGACTTCACCTGCGAGAAGTGCACCCAACTCCAGCTCCTCAAAAACCGCGTTAGGGAACTGGAGCTGGAGCTGGAGCTGGATGAACTCCGGATCATTCGGGAGGATGAGGGGGTGATAGAGAGGAGTTACAGGGAGGTGGTCACACCCAAGGTACGTTAAAAAGGTAGCTGGGTGACTGTCAGGAAGGGGAAAGGGAATAGGCAGACAGTGCAGGGGCTCCCTGTGGCTGTTCCCCTCAATAATAAGTGTACCATTTTGGATACTGTTGTGGGGGGACGACCTACCAGGGGAAGGCCATAGTGCACAGGTCTCTGGCACTGAGCCTGGCCCTGTGGCACAGAAGGGAAGGGGGAGAATAGGAGAGCAATTGTAGTGGGGGATTCAATAGTAAGAGGCACAGACAGGCGGCTCTGTGGACGCGAACGAGATGAAAGGATGGTACATTGCCACCCGGGTGCCAGGGTCCATGATGTCTCGGATCGTGTCTTCAAGATCCTTAAGGGGGAGGGTGAGCAACCAGCAGTCATGGTACACATCAGTACCAATGACATAGGTAGAAAAAGGACAGAGAATGTGAAAAAAGAGTACAGGGAGTTAGGTTGGAAGCTGAAGCCCTGGACAAACAGGGTAGTTATCTCTGGATTACTACCAGTGCCATGTGATAACGAAGTAAGAAATAGGGAGAGAGTGCAGCTATACACGTGGCTACAGGGCTGGTGTAGGAGGGAAGGCTTCCATTATGTGGATAATTGGAGCACATTCTGGGGAAGGTGGGACCTGTACAGTAAGGACGGGTTGCACTTGAACCGGAAGGGCACAAATATGCTGGGAGGGAGGTTTGCTCGAGCTGTACGGGATGGTTTAAACTAGTTTGGCAGGGGGTGGGGAACCGGATTTATAATTCAGAGGATGAGGTATTCGGCCTTCCAACAGACACAACAGGGAGTGAGGTTGTTAATAAAGAAATGCGGTCGATGGAGCGTAATTGCGGACACCGAGATGGTTTGAGGTATGTATACTTCAATGCTAGAAGTGTCAGAAATAAAGCGGATGAACTTAGAGCATGGGCCGGTACTTGGAACTACGATGTTGTGGCCATTACAGAAACTTGGGTAACTCAGGGAGAGGAGTGGTTGTTGGAAGTTCCGGGATTTAGATGCTTTAAAAGAAATAGGGAGTGTGGAAAAAGAGGTGGGGGAGTGGTATTGCTAGTCAGGGCTAGTATAGCAGCTACTGAAAGGCAGTTTGAGAATGATATGTCTGAAGAGTCAGTTTGGGTTGAGATCAGGATCAAGAAAGGAGCAGTCACTTTGTTGGGGGTTTTTTACAGACCCCCTAATAGTTGCAGAGAAGTAGAGGAGTGGATTGGGAGGCAGATACTGGAAAGGTGCAGAAGTCACAGGGTTGTAGTCATGGGTGACTTCAACTTTCCAAATATTGATTGGAAACATTTTAGTTGTAATAGTTTAGATGGAGCGGATTTTGTCCAGTGCGTTCAGGAAGGATTCCTGACACAATATGTAGATAGACCAACATGAGGAGAGGCCACTTTGGATTTGGTGCTTGGCAACGAACCGGGCCAAGTGTTAGACCTGTTGGTAGGAGAGCATTTTGGCGGTAGCGATCATAACTCTGTTTCTTTCACGATAGTCATGGATAAGGACAGGTACATACGGCAGGGTAAGGTTTATAATTGGGGGAAGGGTAATTACAATTCAGTTAGGCAAGAACTGGGTAACATAAATTGGGAACAGATGCTATCAGGGAATAGCACCACAGAAATGTGCAGATTGTTTAAGGAATGCATACTGCATGTGCTCGATATGTTTGTCCCTAGCAGGAAGGGAAGATGCGGTCGAGTGAGGGAGCCTTGGTTCTTGAGAGAGGTCGAACGACTGGTTAAGAGGAAGAAGGATGCTTATGTAAGGTTTAGGAAAAGAGGAACGGAAAAGGCTCTAGAGGGATACAAGTTAGCCAGGAAGGAGCTGAAGAAAGGGCTTAGGAGACCTATAAGGGGGCATGAGAAAACCTTCGTGGAAAGGATCAAGGAAAGCTCAAAGGCTTTTTACACGTATGTGCAGAACAAGAGAATGACCAGAGAAAGGGTAGGGCCGATCAAGGATTGTAAAGGGAATTTGTGCACAGAGCCTAAAGAGGTAGAGAGGTCCTTAATGAATACTTTTCTTCAGTATTCACAACTGAGAGGGACCTAATTGTAGAGAAGGACATTGTGAAACAGGCAGGTAGGCTAGAGGAGGTTGATCTTAGTAAAGAAGATGTGCTAGGAACTCTGAGGAAGTTGAAGATAGATAAGTCCCCCGGACCTGATGGGGTTTATCCAAGGATTCTATGGGAAGCGAGGGACGAGATCGCAGGGCATTTCATCCTCACTGTCCATGGGTATAGTGCCGGAAGATTGGAAAGAGGCAAACGTCATTCCCTTGTTCAATAAAGGGAACAGGGATAACCACGGAAATTACAGGCCAATTAGTCTTACATCAGTGGTGGGCAAATTATTGAAAAGGGCTCTGAGAGATAGGATTTATGATCACTTGGAAAGGCACAGTTTGATTCGTGATAGTCAGCATGGATTTGTGAGGGGTAGATCATGCCTCACAAACCTTATTGAATTCTTTGAAGAGGTGACCAAACACGTGGATGAAGGGGGAGCAGTGGATGTGGTATACATGGATTTAAGTAAGGCGTTTGATAAGGTTCCCCATGGTAGGCTCATGCAGAAGGTAAGGAGGCATGGGATAGGGGGAAATGTGGCAGATTGGATTCAGAATTGGCTGACCCTTAGAAGACAAAGGGTGGTAGTGGACGGAAAATATTCAACATGGTGCTCAGTTACGAGTGTGTACCACAAGGATCTGTTCTGAGTCCTCTTCTATTTGTGATTTTTGTAAATGATTTGGATGAAGGAGTGGAAGGGTGGATTAGCAAATTCGCGGACGATACGAAGGTGGGTCACATTGTGGACAGTGCGGAGGGCTGTTCTAGGTTACAAAGGGACATTGATAGAATGCAGAGCTGGGCTGAGAAGTGGCAGATGGAGTTTAACCCTGAAAAGTGTGAGGTGATTCATTTTGGAAGGACAAACTCGAAAGCAGAATACAGGGTTAACGGAAAGATTCTTGGCAGTGTGGAGGAGCAGAGGGATCTTGGGGTTCATGTTCACAGTTCCCTGAAAGCTGCCACCCAGGTGGATAGAGTTGTTAAGAAGGCATATGGTGTGTTAGCTTTCATTAATAGAGGGATTGAGTTCAAGAGCCGTGAAGTTATGCTCCAGCTGTACAAAAGACTTGTTCGGCCACATCTGGAGTATTGTGTCCAGCTCTGGTCACCTCATTACAGGAAAGATGTGGGAGCGTTAGAAAAGGTGCAGAGGAGATTTACCAGGATGTTGCCTGGAATGGAGGGAAGGTCTTACGAGGAAACGTTGAGAGAGCTATGGCTTTTCTCTTAAGAACGACGAAGGATGAGAGGTGACTTGATAGAGGTATACAAAATGATCAGAGGTATAGATAGAGTAGACAGCCAGAGACTTTTCCCTGGGGTGGAGATAGCTTTTATGAGGGGACGTAGTTTTAAAGTGAAGGGAGGTAGATATCGGGAAGACGTCAGAGGTAGGTTCTTTACTCAGAGAGTGGTAGGGGCGTGGAATGCATTGCCGGAGAGGGTAGTGGAGTCGGCCTCATTAGGGGCATTTAAGCGGCTATTAGATAGGCATATGGATGATAGTATAAGGTAGCGGTGGAGGTTAGATAGACCTTAGGTTTAGGATAAGGGTTTGGCACAACATCGTGGGCCGAAGGGACTGTACTGTGCTGTACTGTTCTATGTTCTATGTTCTACTAATGATTTTTTTCTGATTGGCAGGCTGTGTTGAATTTTGACCTACAGTGGTTTGTGCTAAGGCCTCAGCTTTTTACAATTTACATCATAACTAAGGAGAGTGAAGTCATGGTAGCTAAATTTGCAGATGAGACAAAAAAAAACAGGTACTGAAATATGTTGTAAACAGCACATTAGGAGGAAGCAGCCAGATACGTGTAAATATATATTGTTTGAGTGAGTGGGCAAAAATCTGGCAGATGAAGCATAATGTGAAGTTGTTCACTTCAGTAAGAGAAAATAAGAAGCACTATACTACTTAATAGAGAGCGACTGTAGAATTCCGAGATGTCAAGTTGTTCTCCTGCTTAGGCATATAAAGCAATGGGCCAAGTACTGAAAAATGGGATTAGAATTGTTAGGTGATTTTGACCAGTGCAGACTGGATGGATTGAACGGCCTTAATCTGTGCTGAAAACATCCATGACTCTATCCTTCTCGTGCATGATAGAGAACAATTAGTTTGCAGGAACACCAAATTAATTAAGAATGATAACAGAATGGTATCCTTCAGTTACTTCAGTTAAATAGGTCACTGGTGAGATGACATCTCAAATATTGATGCAATTTTGATTCCCTAATCAATAAAAGAAGCAAAGGTGTTGGAGGAGGCTTAATAAATTGATGCCTGGATGGAGCAGGTTGATTAATGAAAGAAAAAGAATGTATTCGTTTCCACTGCAGTTTAGCAAAGCGAGGTCTATCTTGATTGAAGCATGCAAGATGCTGAATTGTCTTGGCAAGGTAGATGTGGAGAGGATGTGAGTGAGTCTAGAAGCAAGGTGGGGGTGCGGATGGCACAGTTTAAGATTCGGGGGTGCTCTTTCGACAGAGATGAGGAGATTTTTTTTTCTCTCAGAGGGTTGTGCACTTTTGAAACTCTCTGGCTCAGAAGGTGATGGAGGTGAGGTCATTGGCTATCTTTAAGATGGAGCTAGAATGATAGACCTTGCATAACATAAAATCTAAAGTTATCAGAGGTTGGTCATAATATGGATTTTTATAATCAGATGAGCTATCATTTAATTAAATGATGAAGAATGCTCAGGGTTTAAATGGTCTGCTTCGAATCCTGGTTCTGTAAATTCAGAGCAATACACAAATAAAATGTAAGCGTTCAATACTGCAGTGGCAGCAATTTAATGAACATCGTCAGTCTTAATGCATAATGTCAATAATGATGGAAACAATCCTTACTGTATCCACAACAATTTTGTGAACATTTAATTCTATTGAACTAACTTTCTCCTGACTACCATAGATCAAAGCCTGATCCAATGTGATTTATTCTGGTTGAACACTCTCTGTAACTAGCCAGATTTGAAACTTACATCATGGCTAAAGTTAATTGGTTACAGCTTTTTAAAAAGCTGACTGAATGGTTTCTTTAACTTTCGAAATTTTGGATTATTTATCAATGTATTGAATGCAATTTAGAATTGTCTGTGTAAATATAAGAATGACCACTGTGACATAAAAGATTGAACTCTTGAATGACAAAGTTAATATATGAATGCTTAACATTCACATAATGCGTGCCCATGTGTATTACTTTATGCCAATGATCAGCCATTAAACATTTTGTGTGAAGTATTATGGCATGGTTCAGCAACTTTGTATATCAGAAATTCTATCCTAATACCTTGATTCATTTCCACATGGTGCTAACCTGAAGTTAGTGCCAAGAAAATGTCAATCCTATCCTCTTAACAATATTAATTTTTTGAAACTTAATCAAAGAAAACATGAAGTCAAATAAGTATAAGGCATTATAAACTGATTACTTAAATTTGGAACAGCATTCAGCAGTCCACATATTCTCTGGATTTAGCCTGCGTGTCGGCTCATGCTCGTATAAGGTAGAAAACATCTGCTGCAGCGCACACTAATGAGATTCTACAGGCGTGGATAAACTGATTACAGAAAATATTCAGGTATTACTGCATAATTAGATTTTTGCTGTGGAGATTTGTGCAAAATGTTACATGCAGATGATATATCTCTTTTACACTTGTCCTTCCACGTGCATGTGAAATAGACAAAAAAAAGGTCAAATAAGTCATTGCAACCCAGAGATTCATTGTGATTGTATTCAAAGCTGTAAAGTCATGTGTGCTCTATTACCACATACTCAGATAAAGGAAACTCACAATTTTCAAATTTGAGTCTTGAACACTTCTTTTGCATTTTGCACCCTTTGTTCTCTGTTACTGATCCTCGGTAATCAGTTTTTGTTTTAATCACTTGTGTAAGGTGTTGGTGAGCTGCCTTCTTGAACTGCTGTAGTCCATGTGCTGTAGGTAGATCCGGAATGCTGTTAGGGAGGGAATTTCAGCATTTTCATATAACAACAGTGAAGGAACAGCAATATTTTTCTAAGTCAGGGTGGTGAATGGCTTGGAATTCCTTTCAGTTTCATCATAATGATAAATATGGACTATTAATATCCAAGTTCCATCATCTGATTGCGATACCTCACATCTTCCTCGAATAGAAATGTTTTCTATTAAAAGGACAAATTTTTTTTTTCTGAAGAAGGGCCCTGACCCGACACGTCAACTTTCCTGCTTTTCTGATGCTGCCTGGCCTGCTGTGCTCCTCCTGCTCCACACCATATTATCTCTGACTCCAGCATCGGCGGTTCTTACTATCTCTCAATATTGACATAAAGTAGCTTCTAAAATTACGTAACCACAGATTGAGACAAGACCCAAGGAAAGGATAACATTAAACCATTTTGCACTGACATTACAATGTTATCAAAACTCTAAATCAAACCAACTACGTCGACATCAACAAACTTGTCATCTCCTGTTGATTCTTACTGGTATGATAAGTTTCATGTGTTGGGCATCAAAAATCTGCTTGCAAAGGAGGGCAATGGAACAGCCTCAGGAATGCATTAATGGATCAACGTCAACAGCTGCCTTAGACCAGCTAAGCATTGAAAGAGAAAGAAATATAAACTGATAACAATGAGAAGCTGGAAGTCTCTCTCAACATGAAGTCAGTGCCTAGTGATAAACCAAATTCAAACAATAACCTTTTGTTAAGAACTGTGCAAGTTTTGTCACTGGTGAAGGGACAAAACACCAGTCAAACAGTCGGGGCATAGGACATTCTTACAGCTGAAGGATTTTAAGCACTGTAAAGTGCAGCTGACTTTACCTTCCTACTTGTCCTAGGCCTCCCTTTTAAGCATATTACTTGTATTTATGTGTGTTTGTTGATATATTTCTAATTTCCTTTCTCTTTCACTCAAGAAACCTTTGTAAGTGGGTTTCTTCATTTTGATCCAGTTAATTATATTTTCAAATTATTTCCAGTGCCATGTGCTGGTGAGATTAAGAGCAGGAAAATATGGCAGCTGAATGGGTGGCTAAAGAATTGGTGGAGGAGAGAACGATTCAGATTCCTGGATCATTGGGATCTTTTCTGGGGCAGAGGTGACCTGTTCAAGAGGGACAGGTTGCAAATGAACAGGAGGGGGACCAATATCCTAGCGGGCAAATTTGCTAGTGCTGCAAGGGAGGGTTTAAACTAGGTTGGCAGGGGGGTGGGATCGTAAACAGCAGGGAGGCAAGTACGAGGCTGGAAGGAAATACAGTAATCAGAAATAGCAAGTTGAAGAAACAGGTCAGGATGGAATAGGACAGAGAGCGAGGAACGCCTCATGGATTAAATTGCATCCATTTCAATGCAAGAGGGCTGACAGCTAAGGCCGATGAACTGAGGGTGTGGATAGGTAGATGGGACTGGGATATTATAGCCGTTACAGAAACATGGCTAAGGGAGGGATAGGACTGGCAGCTTGGTGTGCCAGGGTACACGTGCTTTAGGTGGGACAGAGGTGGAGGAAAAAGGGGAGGGGCTGTTGCAATTTTGATTAAGTGGAGTATCACAGCAGAAGTCAGAAATGAAATAACTGAGGGATCATCCAGTGAGGCTTTGGGGTGGAGCTAAGAAATAAGAAGGGGATGGCGACATTATTGGGGTTCTGCTATAGGCCCCCAAATAGTCATCAGGAAATAAAGGAACAAATGTGCAGGGAGATTGGGGAGACTTACAGGAGCAATAGGGTTGTCATAGTTGGGGATTTTAATTTTCCAAACATAGACTGGGACTGCCTTGGTGTTAAAGGCTTAGATGGGGTGGAATTTGTTAAATGTGTTCAGAGAAATTTCCTTAAGCAGTATATAGAGGGTCCTACTTGCAAAGGGGCAAAACTTGACCTACTCTTGGGAAATAGGGCAGGACAGGTGACTGAGGTGAAAGTGGCAGACCACTTTGGGACCAGTGACCATAGTAGTATTGATTTTAAAATAGTTATGGCGAAGGACAAAACTGGTCCACAGGCTCAAGTTCTAAATTGGGGCGAGGCAAATTTTGATGAAATTAGACAAGAGCTTGCAGGAGTTAATTGGAGTAATTTATTTGCAGGCAAAGGGACATCTGGCAAGTGGGAGGCCTTTGAAAGTGTGATAGCTGGAGTTCAAGTCTTATATATTCCTTTGAGGATGAAAGGCAAGGTTGGCAGAAGTGGGGAACCCTGGATGACAAATGATATTGAGGTTTTGACCAGTGAAAAGAAGGAGGCATGGCTCAGGAACAAGCAGCTGGGATCAAAGGAATCACTGGAGGTATACAGGGGATACAGGAGTTTACTGAAGAAGGAAATCAGGAGGGTGAAAAGGGGGCATGAGATAGTTTTGGCTGACAAGATTAGGGTGAATCCAAAGAAATTCTTTAAGTACATGAAAGGAAAATGAATAACTAGAAGGAGAATAGGATTCCTCAATAACCAAAGTGGACATTTTTGTGTGGAACCGCAGGAGATGGGCGAGCTCCTCAATGAATATTTCTTCTCTGTGTTTACCGCAGAGAAAGACATGAAGACTTGGGAACTTGGGGAGGTTGGTGGCGATATCTTGGGGACAGTCCATATCGCAGTAGAGGAGGTGTTGGAAGTATTAGAATGTACCAAGATGGATAAATCTCCTGGTCCTGACCAGATATATCCAAGATCTTGCAAAAGGCTAGGGAAGAAATTGGAGGCACCCTGGTAGATATACTTGCATCACCGTTAACAATGGGTGAAGTCCCAAAAGATTGAAGGGTAGCGAATGTTGTACGCTTGTTCAAGATGACTTACAAAGAAAAACCTGGGAATTATAGGCATGTAAGCCTAACATCTGTGGTAGATAACTTACTTGAGAAGATTCTGAGGGATATGGTATACATGCATTTAGAAAGACAGGGATTGATTAGGAGTAAAAATAAAGTTGCTGGAAAAGCTCAGCAGGTCTGGCAGCACCTGTAAAGAAAAAAATCACAGTTAACATTTCGTCTGGTGGCAGCCCTAAAATTTTAACTCTGATTTTTCTTCACAGGTGCTGCCAGACCTGCTGAGCTTTTCCAGCAACTTTATTTTTGTTCCTGATTTACAGCATCCAACAATCCTTTCGATTGATTAGGAGTAGTCAGTATGGCTTTGTGCATGGGAGATCAGGCCTCACAAATTTGTTGGAGTTCTTTGATGAAGTGACCAGGAAGGTCGATGAGGGCAGGGCAAGATTCCACACGGTAGGCCGTTCTGGAAGGTTAGATCGCATGAAATCCAGGGAAAGTTGACAAATTGGATTCACAATTGGCTTGCTGGTAGGAAGCGGAGAGTATTAGTGGAAGGATGCTTGTCGGACCAGAGCACTGTGACTAGTAGTGTGCCTCAGGGGCCCATTGCTGTTTGTTATCTATATCGATGATTTGGATGAGAATTGACAAGGCATGATCAGTGAGTTTGCTGATGACATTAAAATAGGAGGTATTTTGGACAGAGACGAAGGTTATCAGAATTTCCAGCAGAATCTTGATCAGCTGGGGAAGTGGGCCAAGAAATGGCAAATGGCATTGATATAGATAAGTGTGAGGTATTGCATTTTGGAAACTCAAATCCAGGTAGGAGTTTCATGGTGAATGGTAGGGCCTTAAGGAGAGTAGTAGAACAGAGGGACCTGGAGTTCAGGTGTTCGATTCTCTGAAAGTGGAGTCACAGGTAGACAGGGCAGTGAAGAAGGTGTTTAGCACACTGGCCTTCTTCAGTCAGGGCATTGAGTTCAGAAGTTGGGAAGTTATGTTGCAGCTATACAAGATGTTGGTGAGGCCACACTTGGAGTATTTTGTTCAGTTTTGGTCACCTTGCTATAGAACATAGAACATAGAACATAGAACATTACAGCGCAGTAGAGGCCCTTCGGCCCTCGATGTTGCGCCGACCGGTGAAACCAATGTGAAGCCCATCTAACCTAAACTATTCCATTATCATCCATATGTTTATCCAATGACCATTTAAATGTCCTTAAATTGGGCGAGTCTACTATTTTTGCAGGCAAGGCATTCCACGCCCTTACTACTCTCTGAGTAAAGAACATACCTCTGACATCTGTCCAAGATCTATCACCCCTCAATTTAAAGCTATGTCCCCTCGTGCTAGCCATCACCATCCGAGGAAAAAGGCTCCCACTGTCCACCCTATCTAATCCTCTGATCATCTTGTATGTCTCTATCAAGTCACCTCTTAACCTTCTTCTCTCTAATGAAAACAGCCTCAAAACCCTCAGCCTTTCCTCATAAGACCTTCCCTCCATACCAGGCAACATCCTGGTAAATCTCCTCTGCACCCTTTCCAATGCTTCCACATCCTTCCTATAATGCAGTGACCAGAACTGCACGCAATACTCCAAGTGCGGCCGCACCAGAGATTTGTACAGCTGCAACATGACCTCATGGCTCCGAAACTCAATCCCTCTACCAATAAAACCTAACATACTGTACGCCTTCTTAACAACGCTATCAACCTGGGTGGCAACTTTCAGTGATCTATGCATATGGACACCGAGATCTTTCTGCTCATCCACACTACCAAGAATCTTACCATTAGCCCAGTACTCTGTATTCCTGTTACTCCTTCCAAAGTGAATCACCTCACACGTTTCCGCATTAAACTCCATTTGCCACCTCTCAGCCCAGCTCTGCAGCTTATCTATGTCCCTCTGTAACCTGCAACATCCTTCTGCACTATCCACAACTCCACCGACTTTGGTGTCATCCACAAATTTACTAACCCATCCTTCTACGCCCTCATCCAGGTCATTTATAAAAATGACAAACAGCAGTGGCCCCAAAACAGATCCTTGAGGTACACCACCAGTAACTGAACTCCAGGATGAACATTTCCCATCAACCACCACCCTCTGTCTTCTTACAGCTAGCCAATTTCTGATCCAAACTGCTAAATCACCCTCAATCCTATGCCTCCGTATTTTCTGCAATAGCCTACCATGGGGAACCTTATCAAACGCTTTACTGAAATCCAAATACACCACATCAACCGCTTTACCCTCATCCACCTGTTTGGTCACCTTCTTGAAGAACTCAATAAGGTTTGTGAGGCACGACCTACCCTTCACAAAACCGTGTTGACTATCCCTAATCAAATTATTCCTTTCTAGATGATTATAAATCCTATCTCTTATAATCCTTTCCAACACTTTACCCATAACCGAAGTAAGGCTCACTGGCCTATAATTACCAGGGTTGTCTCTACTCCCCTTCTTGAACAAGGGGACAACATTTGCTAGTCTCCAGTCTTCTGGCACTATTCCTGAAGACAATGACGACATAAAGATCAAAGCCAAAGGCTCTGCAATCTCCTGTCTAGCTTCCCAGAGAATCCTAGGATAAATCCCATCCGGCCCAGGGGACTTATCTATTTTCACACCTTCCAGAATTGCTAACACCTCCTCCTTATGAACCTCAATCCTGTCTAGTCTAATAGACTGTATCTCAGTATTCTCCTCGACTACATTGTCTTTTTCCTGTGTGAATACTGATGAAAAATATTCATTTAGCACCTCTCCTATCTCTTCGGACTCCACGCACAACTTCCCACTACTGTCCTTGACCGGCCCCAATCTTACTGTAGTCATTCTTTTATTCCTGACATACCTATAGAAAGCTTTAGGGTTTTCCTTGATCCTACCTGCTAAAGACTTCTCATGTCCCCTCCTGGCTCTTCTTAGCTCTCTCTTTAGGTCCTTCCTGGCTAACTTGTAACTCTCAAGCGCCCTCACTGAGCCTTCACGCCTCATCTCTACATAAGCATCCTTCTTCCTCTTGACAAGAGATTCAACTTCTTTAGTAAACCACGGTTCCCTCCCTCAACCACTTCCTCCCTGCCTGACAGGTACATACTTCTCAAGGACACGCAGTAGCTGTTCCTTGAACAAGCTCCACATTTCAATTGTGCCCAGCCCCTGCAGTTTCCTTCTCCATCCTATGCATCCTAAATCTTGCCTCATCGCCTCATAATTGCCTTTCCCCCAGCTATAACTCTTGCCCTGCTTTATATACCGGTCCCTTTCCATCGCTAAATTAAACGTAACCGAATTGTGGTCACTATCACCAAAGTGCTCTCCTACCTCCAAATCTAACACCTGGCCTGGTTCATTACCCAGTACCAAATCCAATGTGGCCTCGCCTCTTGTTGGCCTATCTACACACTGTGTCAGGAAACCCTCCTGCACACATTGGACAAAAACTGACCCATCTGAAGTACTCGAACTATAGCGTTTCCAGTCAATATTTGGAAAGTTAAAGTCCCCCATAACAACTACCCTGTTACTTTCGCTCCTATCCAGAATCATCTTTGCAATCTTTTCCTCTACATCTCTGGAACTTTTCGGAGGCCTATAGAAAACTCCCAACAGGGTGATCTCTCCTTTCCTGGTTCTAACCTCAGCCCATACTACCTCAGTAGACGAGTTGTCATCAAAAGTCCTTTCTGCCACCGTAATACTGTCCTTGACTAACAATGCCACACCTCCCCCTCTTTTACCACCTTCCCTGATCTTATTGAAACATCTAAAGCCTGGAACCTGCAACAACTATTCCTGTCCCTGCTCTATCCATGTCTCCGAAATGACCACAACATCGAAGTCCCAGGTACCAACCCATGCTGCAAGTTCACCCACCTTATTCCGGATGCTCCTGGCATTGAAGTAGACACACTTCAAACCACCTTGCTGCCTGCCGGTACACTCCTGCAACCTTGAAACCTTATTTATGACCTCACTACTCTCAACCTCCTGTACACTGGAGCTACAATTCAGGTTCCCAACCCCCGTTGAATTAGTTTAAACCCTCCCAAAGAGCATTAGCAAATTTCCCCCCCAGGATATTGGTACCCCTCTGGTTCAGGTGTAGACCATCCCGTTTGTAGAGGTCCCACCTACCCCAGAATGAGCCCCAATTATCCAGGTATCTGAATCCCTCCCTCCTGCACCATCCCTGGAGGAAGATGTTCTTAAACTGGAAAGAATGCAGAAGAAATTTACAAGAATGTTGCCAGGACTCAAGAGACTGAGTTATAGGGAGAGGTTGGACAAGCTAGGACTTTTTCTTTAGAGCGTAGGAGACTGAGGGGGGATCTTACAGAAGTGTATAAGATCATGAGAGGCATGGATAGGATGAATGCACTCAGTCTTTTTCCCAGGGTTGGCGAATAGAGGGCATCAGTTTAAGTTAAGAGGAGAAAGAATACACAGGAATCTGAGGGGCGAGTCTTTTTACACAGAGGGGCAGTACACATATGGAATGAGCTGCCAGCGGAAGTGGTTGAGGCGGGTACATTAATAACATTCAAAAGGCATTTGGACGAATGCATAGATAGGAAAGGTTTATAAGGATTTGGGCCAAGTGCAGGGAAATGGGCTTAGCGTGGATGGACATTTTGGCCAGCACGGACCAGTTTGGGCCAAAGGGCCTGTCTCCATGCGATAGGACTCTGTGAGTCTATGACTCTATAAGAAGTGTCATAGCTACACATAAAAATGAAAATAAAGATACCATTGCAGTCACGGAGTCATAGAGCTGTTCAGCACAGACACAGAACCTTCGATCCAACTTGTCCATGCCAATCAGAAATCCTGAATTAGTCTCGTCCCGTTTGCCAGTCTTTGGCCAATGTCCCTCTAAAACTTTCCTATTTATGTACCGATCCAGATGGCTTTTAAATCTTGTAATTGTACCAGCCAATACTTCCTCTGGTAGCTCATTCCATACACACACCAGCCTCTGTGTGAAAAAAAATGTTGCCCCTTGTCGAACACCTTGTTCTTCTCCTCTCACCTTAAACCTGCGCCCTCTAGTTTTGGACTCCTCTACCCTGGGAAAAATTACCTTGGCTATATACCATATCTATGCCCGTCCTGATTTTATAAACATCTACAAGTTAACCTTCCAGTGTCCGACGCTCCGGGGAAAACAGTCCCAGCCGAGTCAGCCTCTCCCTATAGCTCAAGCCATCCAGTCCCAGCAACATCCTTGTAAATCTTTTCTGAACTCTTTCAAACTTAACATTTTTCCTATAGCGGGAAGACCAGAATTGCGCAAAGTATTCCAAAAGTGGCCGAACCAATGTCCCGTACAGACATAGCATGACATCCTTACTCCTATAGTCAAAGAACTGACCAATAAAGGTAAAAGCACCAAATGCCTTCTTCACTACCCTGTCTATCTGCGACTCCACTTTCAAGGAACCTGCGCTCCAAAGTCTCTTTGTTTGGCAACACTCCCCATGACCATATCATTATAAGTCCTGCCCTGATTTGCTTAACAAACATTCAACACCTCACATTTATCTATATTAAACTCCATCTGCCACTCATTGGCCCATCTCAACAAAGTCACATTGTACTCTGAGAAACCTTTTTCATGATCCACTGCACCACCAATTTTTTTTTATAGAATCCCTACAGTGTGGAAACAGGCCCTTTGGCCCAACAAGTCCACACTGACTCTTGGAGCATCCCACCCAGGCCCATCCCCTGATAACCCACCTCAGCTACACATCCCTGAACACTACAGGCAATATAGCGTGGCCAATCCACCTAACCTGCACATCTTTGGACTGCGAGAGGAAACCAGAGTACCTGGACAAATCCCACGCAGACACGGGGAGAATGTGTAAACTCCACACAGACAGTCGCCCGAGGGTGGAATTGAACCTGGATCCCTGAAGCTGTGAGGCAGCAGTGCTAACCACTGAGCCACCGGTTTGGTGTCATCTGCAAACTTACTCACCATTCCTACTATATTCACATCCAAATCAATTATATAAATGACAAAAGCAGTGGACTCATCACCAAACCTTGCAGCACAACTCTGGTCACAGATGTCCAAACCGAAAAATAATCCTCCACCACCACCCTCTGTCTCCTACCTCATAGCCAATTTTGTATCCAAATGGCTTGCTCTCCCTGGGTTGCCTATGATCTAACCTTGCTAACCAGTCTACCTTGTGGAACACCTTATTGAAGTCCATATAAACAATGTCCATTGCTCTGCCTTCATCAATCTTCTTTGTCATCTCTTCAAAAAAATTAATCAAGTGGACCTCTGCAAAGCCATCAGGGAGGCCAAGAGGCCGTACCAGACCAAGTTTGAGGCCTAAAACTGCCAAACAGACTCCCGCCGCCTATGGCAAGGCCTAAATGACATTACGGGATACAAAACAAAGCAGTGCAAGGCAACAGACAAAGATACATCTCTCCCTGATGCCTCTTCTTCCTCAGGAGGCACGGAAATTTGGTATGTCCATAAGGAGCCTCACCAACTTCTACAGATGCGCCATTGAAAGCATATTGTCTGGGTGCATAATGGCCTGGTATGGCAACTGCTCTGCCCAGGACCGTAAGAAACTACAGAAGGTGGTGTGCACAGCCCGGACAATCGCACAAGCCAATCTTCCAACCATGGACTCTGTTCACACGGCTCGCTGCCGCGGAAAGGTCAATATCATCAAAGACCCATCATACCATGGTAATGATCTCCGACATCCTTTTCCATCAGGCAGGAGATGCAAAAGCCTGAACTCATGCACAAGCAGGTTCGGGAACAGCTTCTTTCTGGCCATTATCAGACTCTTGAACGGACTGTAGACTCAAATCATGTAACCTGCAATGTAACCTATATTCCTCTAAGTCTTTTTTGATCTGCACATCCTTTTCTTGCTGTGATCTGCCTGTACCTCTCATAAACAAAGCTTTTTACTGTGCTTTGGTATCCGTGACAATAAAAATCAATCAATCAGTCAATCAATCAATTCTTTTTATGCTCAGTTCGAGCAGAATGCCAGCGGCACCGTCATGCCAGCCCCGACAGCCCTGGACATATTGGTTCTCACCGTCACCGCTGCAGACGTCAGATCAGTCTCCCTGGGAATCAACCTAAGGAAAGCGATGGGCCCAGACGGTGTCCCTGGCTGAGCACTCAGATCCTGTGTGGACACAATATATGTGTGGACCATATATTTAACCTCTCCCTCCTACAAGCCAAAGCCCCCACCTGTGTCAAGAAGACCACCATCAGCCCCGTACCTAAGAAAACACATGTAATGTGCCTTAATGACTACCGCCCAGTGGCTCTGGCCTCAATAATCATGAAGTGCTTCAAGAGGCTGGTCAATTTGCCTATGATGTAACAGGTCCACAGCAGATGCCATATCGCTAGCCCTGCAATCATCCCTGTAACATCTGGACATCAAAGTCACCTACGTCAAACTCCTGCTCATTGACTATAGCTCTGCCTTCACAACCATTATTCCCTCCAGACTGATCTCAAAACTCCATGATCTTGGACTCGGCTCCACCCTCTGCAACTGGATCCTCAGCTTTCTGATCCATAGGCAACAATCAGTGAGGATAGGTAACTGCACCTCCTCCACAATAACACTCAACACTCGAGCCCCCTGAAGGATGTATCCTCAGTCACCTACTATACTCCCTGTACAACTGTGTTACCAAATGCCGAATGAATACCATCTACAAATTCATTGATGACACCACCATAGTGGGACGGATATCTAACAATGACGAGTCAAACTACAGAAGGGAGATAGAGGGCTTGGTGACATGGTGGAATGAAAACAATCTGTCTCTCAACATCGGTAAAATAAAGAAATGATCATTGACTTCAGAAAGAAAGGAGGAGAAGATGCCCCCATCTACATCAACTGGAAGTGAGGTTGAGAGGGTGAAGAGCATCAGGTTCCTCAGTGTGACAATAACTGACAACCTGTCCTGGACTTGCAATGTAGATGCAACAGTCAAGAAGACACAACAACTGCTCTTCTTCCTCAAGAAGCTCAGGAAATTTACCATGTCCATAAGGTCCCTCACCAACTTCTACAGATGCACCATTGAAAGCATACTGTCCGGGTACATAACGGCCTGGTATGGCAACTGCTCTGCCCAGGACTGTAAGAAACTACAGAATGTGGCACAGCCCAGACCACCACAGAAGCCAACCTTCCATCCACTGTCTCCATTTACACGGCTCGCTGCCGTGGAAAGGCTGCCAACATCATCAATGACCTATTGCACTCCAGTAATGACCTCTACAATCTCTTCCATCAGGTAGAAGATGCAGAAGCCTGAACACACACACAGGCAGGTTCAGGACCAGCTTCTTCCTGGCTGTTATTAGACTGGTGAAAGAACCCTCCAGCCTCAAATAATGCTGATCTTGCTAATGTTGATCTTGCCTCGTGCATGCCCTGTAACCTGTATGCCTCTGTCCAAGTCTTTTTGCTCTCTACATTTTTGGTTTACAATGATCTGCCTGTACCACTCATAAACAAAGCTTTTCACTGTATTTCAGTACATGTGACAATAAATAAATAAATCAAATCAAGTCAATCAAGTTAATGAGACACGATAGCCGTGTTGACTATGCCTATTTTTGAGTTTCCAAATACATGTAAATCTTGTCTTTCAGAACCCCCTCCAACAACTTACTTATCACTGACTTCAGGCTCACCTGTTTATAGTGCCCTAAGTTTTCCTTACCACTTCTTTTTGAGATTTTAAAGATGAACAATAAAAAAAAGTATCCTTGGGTTTCTAAGATTTAAATCTGCTAAGATATGCATATTTAGTGTTAATGCTTTGAAGCACGAAATAACTAACAAGAAACTAACAGTCTTGTTCTTGGAAGAATGAAAAAGGGTCACTAAGCAATTAAAGGTGGAGTTCCATCGGAAAGCATGAAGAAAAGAAAATGCAAACTGTCGTTGCAATACTGGTTTGCACTGCTTTTGTCCTGTATACTTTCAATCATTCAGGTCTCTGCCAATTCATTGTTTCTTACATTTCATATAATTAATTCATAAACTTATGTCAAAATTAAACAACTATGTTTCCCTTTTTAAACTCACTGATCATCCCAAGCAGATGACTGATTGCATCCAAGCCCCTGGACTGATATTGGAGGGTGCTCTTGACTTACTTTGGCAGGATCCCATGACTAAGATTGCCTCCCTTGATTTGAGGGAGCATTACTTCCTTTAGACTTTGAGACTTGGCCATTTGGTTGAAGCCTATGCAGTGTGTTATGTGGTATAGATATGACATTGACGTTTTACGGTGTCATACAAACAATATCTGTCTCTTTGCTGCTCATTGCTAGCAAGCGTGACAAGTTACCTGTTTTCTTTCAGTCTGCACGAGAAGGCAGCGCAAGACAGACTGACTGTGAGTCTGTAAGAAGCAGCAATCTGCAAAAAGGCAAGGCAGAGATGCTGAAATAGTGAAAATGAATGTAAAACGCGTGACTGCTAAGAAAGCAAATTAAGAGCCCTTGAGATTCACCATGTGTCAACGCAGGAGATGGGTATGCGCCCCTACACACAAAGCAGCTGGCAGAAACAATGTGGTAATGACAGTTTGAATTTGTCCAAAATTTACCATGTTTATGTGGTAAAGTTGGTACTTTTCCAATTCCAGCTTCCAATGGACAGAGGATTTGCTTCCATGGGATTTAGGGAATGACCAACACGTGGGTGAGAGAAGATTCTGCCAAGGTGTGACCATTAATTACCCAGTCAGACATAAATTAGGAAAATCCACCATCTAGGTTCTTACCAGTACTTGGGGGAATAGCAAACTGCATAGAAATTAGGTGAAAATTAGCTATTAATAGGATGCAAGTATCGAGAAATAGGGCCCTCACTGCTTACTATCAAGGTTCTCATCAAACAACTAAAACTTTAACAGGAAAATCAAACTTTTTCTCAAAGTCAGCTGTTTTCTAATTCTCCCAAATTTTGCATCATTACCCAGGTTATTCAGATACGGGGGAACCTCTGTCCGTAGTCACTATTTTGGCAATGAGTTCTATGTCAGTTATTGTGCCTCTATTCATGCCTTCATGGAGGATATATATGTCTGCTTTGTCACTGCTTTCATGCTTTAAGTTTTAAATCACGGTTCCATATTAGCGGATGGACAGGAAAGCCATACCAATGCATTATATCGGTCCACTTTAATTCAGGTATTGACACATTGCAAAATGTGGACGGAGAGTCATTACAACAGCAAAATTCTGAAAACTGACATAGAAAATAAGAGGAGTAGACCATTCGCCCCTTTGAACCTGCTCTGCCAGTGAATTTGATGATGGCTGATCATTCAACTCAGCACCAAAGTGCTCAACTGTTATTGAAAGCAGTTGAAGCTTCAGCAATTCATTAAACTATGCATCAATTAATGTACAGAATAAATAGTTACCTTTAGAGACAGTAAATTGAATTCACAGTTATTAGTAAATAATCTCTCCTGTGAAATGAATTACAAATAGTCTTGACAGATTATGCATGCTAGAATCTGGTGAACAGTCTTTCCCATATGTTGAGAACATTTTGTTTTATTTAAAACAGCGAAGAGAAAATAGAACATTTACAGTTGCAAGTAATTAACACATTAATGCAAAATTATTTTCAAGCATTAATTTTAAAGCTTTAAAAGACACAAAGCATAATCGCATAATCTTGACGCAATGAAATTATGTGTAGTTTCAACATACATCTTTATTGAAAAAATAGCTCCTATTAATTTGGGGAGTCAGAGTTCAACACTAGCACTCATGACACAGCAAATGTGAGTCTCAGGCTATTTTTACTTCTAGGTCTTATTAAAATATTCTAATCTTGAACATCTGACCTGAGCAGGGATGACAAGCAGATCCCAACAAGATACTTTATATGTGTGTTGAGGATGGGGTGGATTTGTGATTCCTGATACACCAGCTAGATTGGTAGGCAAGGAAAACTTGAAGCATAGACTTCTTGAGACTTGGAGACGGGAGATGATGTGGGGTGGGGGAGTGGAAATAAGATTTGTGAGGTTATCGTTTAGCAAGGTTTCATTATTTTACTTTTTTCGCAGCCCAGTGAGATGTAAGACTAATTAAAGTTTTTTCCACTGAGATCAGCTAATTAAACAGACACATACAGAAGTCCATTTATCTGACTGGCTCATATATTTCCTTGTTCATTCACGGGATGAGGGCTTTGCTGGCTAGGCAGCAATGATTTCCCGTCCCTAACTGTCTAGAGGGAAGTTAAGACTCTTAATTCCAGATATTTATTGAATTCAAATTCCACCATCTGCTGAGTCCATGAGACATACCTGCTAAGTTGGATTTTCAGAAGTTAGTGAAGGAATTGACAAGGAGTAAAGACCTACTTATTTTATTCATTTACAGAATGAGGGTGTTGCAGGCCAGGCAGCATTTATTGTCCATCCCTAATTGCCCAGAGTCAACCACACTGCTGTGGGTCTGGAGTCACACGTAGGCCAAGTCAGGTAAGAATAGCAGTTTCCTTCCCTAAAGGACATTAATGAGTCGACAATCAACAATAGATTCATGGTCACAACTAGAGTCTTAATTCCAGTTATTTTATTGAACTCAAATTCCACCATCTGCTGTGACAGGATTTGAACCTGGGGTCCACAGAAAATGATCTGGGTTTCTGGATTAACAGTCTAGCGATAATACCACTAGGCCATCGCCTCCCCATTTGACTTCATCCTCAACAATCTACCTGTTCCAGTAGCATGTCATGACAGTATAGGTCACAGTGAACATGACACAGCCTTTGGGGAGACAGTCCCAGCTTCAATGAAGACCCTCTATTGTATTGTGTGGCACAAACACTGCTAAATGGGATAGATTTTGAACAGAACCAGCAATTCAAAACTGGGCATTCATGAGATGCTGTGAAATATCAGCAAAATTATTCAGCATCTAACCTCCTGATCTGACATACCGTTAAATATCAAACCAGGAGATAATACTGCCTCAATGAAATGTGTAGGTTGACATGCCAAGAGCAACAACAGGCATAACTAAAAATTAGATAGAGCAAGAACTGCAGATGCTGGAGTCAGACACAACACAGCGTGGAGCTGGAGGAACACAGCAGGTCAGGTAGCATCAGAGGAGCAGGAAAGTTGATTTTTTAGGTTGGGACCCTCCTTCAGAAATGGGGAGTGGGGGGGGGGAGCTGGGAAATAAGTAATGGGAAGGAGGGATAGGGCTGGGGAAGGTAGGTGGGATGGTGGTCGGTGAGTGCAGATAGGGAGTGCTGGGGATTAGTCAGTAGGACTGGTATGGCAGATAGGTGGGAAAGAAGATGGACAGGTTGTGTCAGGTCAAGGAGGCGAGGATGAGAGGGAAGGTCGGACATGGATTGAGGCCGGGGGTGGAAATATTTTAAAACTGGTGAATTCCATCAGGCTGTAAGCTCCTGAGGCAGAATATAAGGTGTTGCTCCTTCAGTTTGAAGGTGGTGTCATTGTGTCTATGGAGGAGGCCCAGGATGGACACATCACTCAGGGAGTAGGATGGGGGTGTTAAAATGGCTGGCGACCAGAAGGTGCGGTTGTTTGTAAAGTACAGAGCACAGATTCTCTGCAAAACAGTCTCTAAATCTATGCTTGGTTTCACTGATGCAGAGGAGGCCACATCGGGAGCAATGGATACATCAGACCAAGTTGACGGATGTATAGGATGTACAGGATGTATATGAAACCTTTCATACCAAACAGGGGTTCAGCTGTATATCTGCCAACTTGGTCTACTGCATCCGCTGCTTCCGATGTGGCCTCCTCTATATCAGTGAGACCAAGCGCAGATTCGGAGGGGAAAGGGGTGAAACAAATAAAGTGGAGACCTAGTGCAAAAGATTGCTAATTGTTGTGAAAGAAAAATAGGTGTAAATAGAAGTGAGAAGGGGAGAAAGTGGGTCCCTCCCTGGTGAGAGACAAGTAAACAATAAGTTGTTCTCACTTGGAAAAACTTCTATTTTAACTCACCTCACTTTCTCTAAGTCCAAGATGCTTACAAATTCCACTAGTGGCCAGTCAAACACTTGAAAACTGTGCCAGTTCTGGTGCCGAGGAATTTTTACCACTGATTTTTTGACCTCAAATTATTGTTAGACATGGGAATCGATCATCAATTCCGTTACCCAACCTCGACAGTCTCTGAGGCAGAATTGAAGTCGTTTAGCACTCAAAGAATTCTCTTCATCTCTGTCGTAGAAATTCTACTACTTATTTTGAAACAGTATCCACAAAGTTCTGGACTTGTCCAATAAAGGAGCTTTCCATTTCACATTGTCAAGGATCATTCAACATCTTATACACTTCAATTAGATCACTTCTCATTCTGCTAAACTCCAGTGGAAACAAGCCTAGTCTGCCCTACCCATCCTTGTAAGACTACTCATCGATTCCAGTTTTCAATCTAGCAAAACTCCTCTGAACCACTTTCAATGCCTTTATCTTCTTCCTTAAATAAGAAAACCAAAACTACTCATGGTATTCAAATATGGTCTCACCAAAGCCATCGTATAACAAAAACATAATATCTTTGTTTTTATGTGCAATTCCTCCAGCCTTCTTGATTATGTATGGTACCTGTTGCTAACTTCTGTAATTTATACACTAAAGATCTAAATCACTGTACACCTAGAATTCTGCTGTCATTCTTTGTTTAAATAATACTGTTTCATTTCATTCTCCTTCCCAAAGTGAGCAATTTCATATTTTCCCACATTATGCTCTATCTGCCAGATTTTTGCTCACTCACTTAATCTATCCAGGATCTGGAAGTGGGGGGCTATTTGTGAAATAGTGTTCATAAAGTAAAGTTCATTATTAAGTTGGAAAAGGATCAAAATCATTCAAAGATTAAGATCCCAGATTGGAAAAGGGTAGATTATAGAGGTTTAAAGGTGAACTGAAGTAGGTTAATTGGATATGCATCTTTGTGGATAAAACAGTGTATGAAAAACAGTGTAAAAAAAAGGACACTTTCAAAAAAGAGATGCATTTGGGTGCAAGATAGGTGCATACATATAGAGCCATAGAGATGTACAGCATAGAAACAAACCCTTCAGTCTAACTTGTCCTTGCTGACCAGACATCCTAACTAAATCATAGAATCCCTGCAGTGTGGAAACAAGCCCTTTGGCCCAACAAGTCCACACTGACCCTCGGTATGACTCAGCCAGTCAAAAGTTCCTCACTGGGCATCTCACACAATAGTCCCAACATCATCATCAATGTCTACATCACACCAGGCTAGGAAGATTCGTCTTTATGTTACCACTCTGCACCAGAGCACACAGTTTGGCAAAGAACTTGATCTGTTATCTCACTGCTGGGATTCAGGGCAGTTGTAAAACCAATTAGGCCAGTAGCATAAATGGCTGATTTCTTCGACGCTGCATTATTCGTATTATCTACTATTAACTCTCCATTCTGACTCACTCAAGGACTAGCATTCACGTTTTTTCTTTGAAATACGTATGGAAAATCTTGCCATCTGTTTTTACATCCTCTTATACTCTATTAAAACTGATTTAAACATTTAGTCATACAATGCCATTCTTTATATTCTAACCTATACTTTAACATTTTACTCTTCTTTGCACAATTATATACTTTGTTAGGTTTGATGCTTTCCATAATTTCTCTAGTAACCATGCATTATATTCTCCCTTTATTTTTCTTTAGCTGGAAGATACCTATTACAGCATTCAGTAATATCCCCTTTAATATCTGCAACTGTATATCTATTGATCAATCCGCTAGCGTAATGCTCCAGTTAACTCCAGCTAACTCTGTTTTCATTCCCACATAGTTATCCTTCATTAACTTTAAAATACTTCACTTAGATCCAAACTTCTATCTTTCAAATGAGATTTCATATTCTACCACTGTGGTTACTGCTACTTATAGGTGCCTTTACTCTGGTGTCATTAATTAATCCTGCCACTCTATCAAACGTACAACTAATTATAATATGCCCTCTGATCTGTTCAAAATTGTCCTGCTGTATGAGTGCTTGCAAGATATATTCTATGATCTCTTCACCCAAGCTGTCCATCTGATCTTTCCAGTCTGTATGTAGATAAAAGTCACCCCTCACCATGATTATTGCTGTTTGTTTATCACCAGCACCAATAATCTTGCACATCTTGCCCAATGTTGTGGTGACTTTTGGGAGGGACTGTAGTCTATTCCCGCTAATGACTTCTCTTCCTTAACTCCATCCAAACTAATTCCACATCCTGATCTCATGAACAAAGATCATCTCTAACTATTACACAAACGTAATCTTTGATCAGGAGTGCTACCCTTTCACCTTTACCTTGCATCCTAACTTTTTGAATGTCATTGTGATTATATTCAGAATCCAATCCTTCTGATCCTGAAACAATAACTTTGTAATGACTATCAGATCATATTTATTTACTTCAATGTGTGCTATCATTTTGTTTACTTTATGAATACAAAATACATTCAGATACAAAGTCTTTACTTTTGTCTTTCTTATCATTGTTACATCTGGTCTTGATTGATGTATTCCTATGTGTATTCTTTCTTTCCCTAGTTGCCATACTCTGACCTTCATTTCCCATATTACTATTTTACATTCTACCTGCTCTCTAGTCTTTTAGATACCACATCTTTCCATATTTGCTGCCACCATTTGGTTTAAAACCTTCTGTATTGCTGTAGTCAGGCAGCTCTTGAGAATACTGGCACAATTTAGGTGTAGTAAGACCCAATGGTACAACTCGCCAAGAAAAGGAACCTACTTCTCCCATACTGGTTTTGAGCCATATATTCATCTCTCTGATTTTATGCACACTCTGTCAAATAGCAGATAACTTAGGTATTAATCCAGAAATTGGAGCCTTTTGAGGTTATGTCTTTTTAATTGGAGCCGATGTCCTCAGCCTCTGCATGACCTCTTTCCTAGTTCTACACTTGTTGTTAGTACTTACATGGACTACATCATACTACAAGTTCCTTTCTTAGACATGAGCAGATGTCCTGAACATTGGTGCCAAGCATACAGCACAGCTGTCTGGATACTCACACTTTGTCACAGAAAATGACATCAATCTCTCTCATTGTACTATCTACTACTAGCACTAGTCTTACCACTGTTAACAATGTTTCTTGTCACTTCATCGCACTCAAATATCTCCCAGTGCCATAGTCAGTTTGCCCGCATACTCAACATTCTTCATTTACACCCAAACTGGGTATGAGATCCTCAAACGTATTGGAAAATTGCAGAAACTGATTCTCCTCTGGCTCAGTCCATCTGTCTCACTCATAGCCGCACATTCCATTACCTGACCACCGACCACATGAGAAGACTGTGATTGTCTCTTTCTACTAAGAATCCAGGTAACTTTCTCCCTCCCTGACATGTGCACAGTTTGTAGTTCAGGCCCCAGCTCACTAAGCTTTGAGGCAAAGCTGTTTGAATATCAAACAAATAGCACAGACATATTTGCCCTGGATCACAATGTGTCATGCTGTAGCCTTAACATGTCACTTGTTTTGCCATTCTTAGTGAGTTTTAATTAATTACTTGACTATATTATTCACTCATGTTTCTTTTTATATTTCATGAATGTGACTGCCAATTTGTATACTGTGTTTAAACTTCAGAATAAAAAACAGTTTAAATGAAGTATCGTATAAAATTGGAACAGACAGGCCAAGGGGAATATGACGATGTTTCCAAACCATCGATCAATTTGGAGATTTAGCCTAGTCGACAAATCAGCTGAATGCATAGATTCAGACATAGAGTGTAGAAGAATAAAAACAGGAATTTCATTACTTTTCCATAGCTATTAGAAATTGGGACCATTCCTCAAGAATAGATATTGAAGGAAATATTTTTGTAACAATTGTCCTCTGCTTTGTTTTTTTTTCTGGGCACAAAGTTGAGGAACAGAAACTGTTAAAGCTAATCTTCTTACCACTGTTGCCTTGGGAAATCAACAGGAAATTCCAAAGATGGGAACCACTTGTGCATGTCCTCCACTCTTGAATTAAAATCTGCCTCACTTACTGTTTTTGCAATTCTCTTACCAAACAAAATTAAAATCTACAGTGGTTCTGGACCTAGCCCATCCCTAAGTGTGTCAAATATGCATTGAGGTTAGGGACTAATTATGCTGTTTCCCTTATAAATGTTTGTCTTAAATCTTACACTGGGACTTTTGTTCATCATGAGATTGGTGATGCCTAGTTTGGGGGTCCCTGCCCTCAGCATCACCGATGGTTCGCTACAATCTGATATGCGTTCTTAATAAAGGGTTTCTTCCATACCGACACCCAGCAAAACCATATTGGTGCAATTTTGAGCAATACCACCACCATTTGCAAGTTATGCTAAAGTCAGTCTGGAATTATGGCAAGACGCCAGTGGAATCTTTGAGGAATTTCACCCCTTTGTGTTTTGTTGTCATCTTGTTAGGCCAAGTGAATTTGTGTCTTGCACTCAGGAGCCTTTACCTTACAAGCAGAAAACCATCTAATTTGGAAACTGGGCATCCATTAAGATTTATGAAGCTCATTGAATGTAAAACAAATCCACTAAAAGAGTAAACAAATTGATTCAGCATTCATTGAACATGCACACCATGTGATATATCTTGTTTCCTCTGTCTCAGTCATTTTATACGCTTCTACGTCAGTAGCACTGGAGGTATAAACTTATACCACCTATATTTTGGCAAAATGGAGAAAGAATTGCACCATTAGTGATAACATTAGCATTGTGGCTAATTACAGGCTGATCTGTTCTGAATTTCAGAAGTGTTGTCATTTTAAGTGGTTCATTATAAAACTAGTATGAATGAAATTAAGCAAGACTAGATTATTTGTTTAAATGTTAAATATTATCAAGCAATTCATTTGTTTTTAATCTCATTTTAAATTTTGCTTTCAGAGGCAACTTCCTAATTTTATTTTGCAGTATTGTGGAAATATTTGCTTTTTAAGTAATTTGCTTTGAAAAACATCACTGAGCAACAACAATGTCAGGTATAAAGCCATTATGTCCAAGATTTCTAAATGGCGAGAAAATTCAGAATGCAACTTTGGCATTTATTTTGAGAGGACTTGAATATAAAAGCAGGAATGTACTTCTGAGACTCTACAAGGCTCTGGTCAGGCCACCTTTGGAGTATTGCGCACAGTTTTGGGCCCCATACCTCAGGAAAGATGTACTGGCCCTGGAGTGGGATCAGAGGAGGTTCGTGAGAATGGTCCCAGGAATGAAAAGCTTAACATATGAGGAACGTTTGAGGACTCTGAGTCTATACTCAATGGAGTTCAGAAGGATGAAGGGAGGATCTAATTGAAACTTACAGAATAGTGAATGGCCTGGACAGAGTGGATAATGTTTCCGTTGGTAGGAAAGACTATTGGTAGTAAAATAAGCACCTGAGGGCACAGCCTTAGAGTAAAGGGAAGACCTTTTAGAACGGAGATAAGGAGAAATATCTTCAACCAGAGAGTGGTGAATCTATAGAGTTCACTGCCACAGAAGGCTGTGGAGGCCAGGTCATTGGGTATATTTAAGACGGAGATAGATAGGTTCTTGATTGTCAACGGGATCAAGGGTTACGGGGAGAAAACAGAGAATGGGTTTGAGAAACTTGTCAGCCATGATTGAATGGTGGAGCAGACTTAATGGGCTGAATGGCCAAATTTCTGCTCCCGTGCTTTATGGTCTCATGGTCTTTTGTCTCAGGCTCTTTCCATCCTTGAAATACTATTGAATCCTTGCTTAAAAATATTAGCAGAATACCTCAGTTATGATATGTTATGGAGAGAACATGGAGAACACAAGGTATTCACATTCTGTATTCTGAAATGTTTGGCCACTGGCTTTAGCTGATAATGAAATATCATTAAGCGTTGGCAAATCTAGCACTGATTGTCTTGTCACTTTATCTATCTGAATCAAGCATGCTTTGTTGTGTTCATTATATTTAAGTTTGTTGAGCTTTAGTAATTAACCAATGTGTGAGAGCCAGCTTGTGTTCAGTGCTGTACAACAATAGAAGTTGATACTTAAATCACCAATTCTGGAGCAACATGTGAATCAACACCAGATCAATGTGATGCCAGTTTTATATTGTGTTTGGGTGCTTTATGAACAACGGTTATACTGCTTCTAATCTGAATGTTCAGTCACTGTAAACCTCAAGCATTTTGAATTCATTAAACTGTTTGATATAGCAGGAAATATAAAATAAGTACCTGCTGTCTGCACCAATCAAATCAGAAACAGTATTAATTTCCTTAACACCAGTAAATCAGATGGGAAATAATAGCCAGTCTATCACATTATTGGTATTCTTCTGCCATCTAGTGGGAGGAATACATTGATCATTTTTATTCCATTTGTCATAAGTAGATTTGTGCAACTGATACCCAAAATTCATCTGTACTGATCATTTTGAGAGAGGTGTTATTTTCTCTTTAATTATGAAAGCCTCATGAAATAGATATGACAAAACATTATTTTTAAATTAAGAGAAAATAAGAAGTGAGCTAAAGCAAAGGATAGGAAAATAAACAGGGATTGTGAGACGGGAATCTCAAAAGAAATTTTCAAGACATAGTAATATATTCCACAAAATAGCTGAGTGAATATAGAATTACCAAATGTGAGGAATCCTCTGGTAGAAATGAATAATGGATTCATAGAAGATAATTGGGAATCAGAGGGGAATGGGAATTGTGCATAGATACAAACACTTTACTCTTTCCCAATGTTCCTAAACAATGAAGCAAATTCTAAAGCTGAGATGTAAAGTATTGAAGTGGATAATTGGGAAATAGTAGAGCCGTTGATAATATTAGAGAAAGTAAAACATTTGGAATCTTAGGGAATATATCAAAGGAACCAGACAAAAGTGGAAGTTAATGAATGAGAGCCCTTACAATTAAAGCTACAGAGTTATATTACTCATGCATATGGGACAGCAGACCACTGTATACGAGGGTCCTTGAACACTCTCTGGAAGGCAGCTATGCTAAAAAAAATTAAGATTTGAAGATTTTTTGAAAAATCTGCCGTCATTTTCACATGATGAAAAACGTGAATATTAGAAGGGAAACAAATTAAAGGAAAAGATGTGAAGTGGGACAACTTCAGATGTGAGGCCTAGTTGGCTGAGGGTGTGCCTGCCAATGAGGGGTGAAGGAAGGGGTGGGATGAATGAAAAGGTAGAATTTCAATGTGCATGCTGTTTGGAGATCGTACAGACTAAATATGTTGGAATGCTTCCAGGATTACAGCAATGCAAATAAGAAGAATTGACATGAAAATTTGTGACCATTTTTGTAAACCGATGAAACATGGTGGTTATTTACTATAGGTGTTTAAAATTACAAAGGGAAGGGATAAGTAAAGTAGATTAAAACTGAATGTTCAGGTGTTTACCATGAGAAGGCAAAGACATAAGATTACATGATAGAGGTGTAAAACAAACAGTAGTAGAAACACTTTTTCTCTGAAGATCACGGAGCTGTGGAATGCATTACCATAATTTGCAATAGAGGCAAAGTTTATTTTAATATGAAATGAATGACTGAATCGATCAGGAACTAATGGATAAGGGACAGGAGTAGCATAAGTGATTAGTACTACTGTTTGAGTAAAAGGTAAACCCCAACACATGCTGATTGATTGGTCCAAATAGCCTGTGTTCTGCTGTTCTTCTCCTTGTAATTCTATGAAAATACTGCACAACACACTCTCCATTGCTTACAATTCCAGAACAAATGGAAATGTTACTAAAATGAGCATGTAAGCTGCTCATAATGAACCTGTAGGAATTATTCTTTAACACCTTACAAGCAGAAGGATGTTAGAAAACCAGTGGACAACCTGTCAATTTCAAATTCTGTCAAGGAATGCTGAAATGTATATTTACAGGACATTATGGCTGAACACCACTAGAATAGACAAGGTCATAAGATTTTTGCAGTCGGAGGATCCCTGCTGCGAGTTAATTCTTTCCAGAGGACTTTCTCTATGCATTGAGGGACCTCTGGCTCAATAGACTCATAGAGAGTCACAGAGTCCTACAGCATGGAGACAGGCCCTTTGGCCCAAACTGGTCCAGACTGACCAAAATGTCCATCCACGCTAAGCCCATTTCCCCGTACTTGACCCAAATCCTTCTAAACCTTTCCTATCCATGTATTCATCTAAATGCCTTTTAAATGTTGTTAATGTACCCGCCTGAACCACTTCTGCTGGCAGCTCATTCCATGTGCATACCACCCTCTGTGTAAAAAAGTTACTGTCAGGTTCCCATGTATTCTTTCCCCTCTTACCTTAAACTGATGCCCGCTAGTCCTCAATTCCCCAACGTTGGGAAAAGGACTGAGTGCGTTCACCCTATCCATGCCTCTCATGATCTTATACACTTCTGCCACCTCCCTCCTCAGTCTCCTATGTGCTAATGAAAAAAGTCTTAGCTTGTCCAACCTATCCCTATAACTCAATCCCTTGAGTCCTGGCAACATCCTTGTAAATTTTTTTTGCACTCTTTCCAGTTTAATAACACCCTTCCTATAGCAAGGTGACCAAAACTGAAAAAAGTGCAGCCTCTGTACAATTGCAACATAACTTCCCAACTTCTATAATGCCCTGACTGATGAAGGCCAATGTGCCAATAGCCTTCTTCATTGACCTGTCCACCTGTGACTCCACTTTCAAAGAACTGTTCACCTGAACTCCAAGGTCCCTCTGTTCCATTATACTCCTTAAGGCCCCACCATTCACCATGAAACTCTCACCTGGATTTGACTTTCCAAAATGCAACACCTCACACTTCCTTATATTAAATTCTATTTGCCATTTCTCAGCCCAATTCCCCAGCTGATCAAGATCTTGTTGAAATTTGTGAGAAACTTCCTCACCGTCCACGATACTGCCTATTTTAGTGTCATCTGCAAACTTACTAATAATGCTTTGTAGATTCTCATCCAAATCATTGGTATAGATAACAAGCAACAATGGACCCAGCACCAACCCCTGAGGCACAACACTAATCACAGGGCTCCAGTCCGACAAGCATTCTTTCACTATTATTCTTTGCTTCCTACCATCAATCCAATTGTGTATCCAATTTGCCAGCTCTCCCTGGATTTCGTGCAATCTAACCTTCCAGAACGGCCTACCATGTGGAACCTTAACAAAAGCCTTACTGAAATCCATATAGACTACTTCTACCACCCTGGCCTCATCAACCTTCCTGGTCACTTCACCAAGAACTCTAACAAATTTGAGAGGCATATCTCCCATGCACAAAGCCATGCTGACTACTCCGACTCAAACCCTGTCTTTCTAAATGCATGTATATCTTGTCCCTCAGAATCTTCTCAAGTAACTTACTTACCACAGATGTTAAGCTTACTGGTCTATAATTCCCAGGTTTTTCTTTGCAGCTCTTCTTGAATAAAGGCACAACATTTGCTACCCTCCAGTCTTCTGGGATTTCACCCGTGGCTAACGTTGATGCAAATATATCAGCCTGGTCCCCCGCAATTTCTTCTATAGCCTCTTGCAGGTTTCTTGGAAAAAACTGATCAGGACTAGGAGATTCATCCACCTTCTTGCATTCAAATGCTTCTAACACCTCCTCTACTGTGATATGGATTGTCCCCAAGATATCGCCACTGAATTCTCCAAGTTCCCAAGTCTTCATGTCTTTCTCAGTGGTAAACACAGTGGAGAAATATTCATTGAGGGCCATGCCCATCTCCCTTCCACACATACATGTCCATAGTTCAAAGGCGATGACAGCCACTGAGAAAGAAACACCATTATTGCTGACTGTTTTTTTGATTAGTGTGCACCTATCAAAATGACATATACGATCAAGAAAATGTGATTTAAGGAAGGACAAGATGATAGAAGATTGAATGTTAATGCAAAGGACAATAGGCCCAGAGAACTGGCATAAAGGGCAGTCTGCATTGTTTCAGTAAGGTCCACTGTTCTTCTGTAATGTTATTGATAATTCCAACAAAAATCCAGCTTTTTTCCAATCCTGAGATTACTAAGGTAATCACCCTCTCTCATGTCAGATATCTCCACTTACAGTGAAAAACCCACTGAGCAGAGTGACCTTTCTTTTTCAAGTTGTGATTTTTGTATGCCTTCTTATCTTATGCTGAAAAAAATCAATGGCTTCTACACCAGTGGTGGAGATCTAGGAAAGCTTAATAGGAAAATTTCAGTTTATTAATGCGCCCTGCAAGTTCAGCTAAACAAATTATAAATCGATCTTATTCTCCTGAATTAAGACAGTACCCCAACACCATGAAAGACTCAAATTTGTGTGGTTTTAGTGCTTTTACTTGTTCGCTTGTTGCACAATAAAAATAGATAACAGGTCAAATTAAAACAAAAAATCTGGCTGTTGGTTGGTTTAAGAAATTAATGCATGACCTTAAGAAATGGGACTACAATTGAATTCACAGGGAAATTGTATTGTTACAATCTCTGTCCCTGCCACAGCACTGGCAGTGAGTTGATCACGGGAATCAACCTCAGGAAGCATCAGGCAATTACATTGCTTAACAGAATGGCTGACCACACCAAATCTGAATAAGTGTCTGTGGAAAACCCGAATTAGATAACAACATGAGTGTGTACACAAATACATAAAGAACATTATCGATGGTGACATGCAAGTTAAATGATTGACCTGTCAGTGATTCCTATAAACACCAAGACCTTTCTTTGAAATATTGAACTGTATGATTCCATTGAAGAGCACAATGAACTTGGGGCCTATGATGAATATCTGTGGTGCGAATTTAAAATTGTAGGCATAATTTATCCTAAGAAAAGAAACAAGCTGGTTTCATGATGGAAGGGAAATAAATGTAGCTAATTGAGAATGTATTCCAGCAAACAGACAAGATGCATTACACAATATATTAATGCCATGGATCCTTTGAGGTGCTGTTAACAGTATTCTACTGTCAGACATAATGACCATAATAAACATACAACTGCCATTGTGCCTTCCTAAACTGTCTTTCTTAGAGAAAAAATTATCCCTGAACCATTCTGACCTTTTGCTCGTAGTAGTTGTGAAGCTAACAATATCAGTACTTTTCAATAGGCTGGCAGATTACATTTGCTTTATAACAAAATGACTTAATAAGCTAATCAGTTTACTTTCATGGTCTTTTGCTATTGATGCAATTGTTCCACAAGAATTGCTCATGCTAAATGTTGCTTACTGAACCAAGAACATGGTGAAAAGTGTATGGGTTATATGTAACAGCAGCTTTTTTTTTCTCAGAATTTGGTGTTTAAACTACTGACATAAAGATGTTGGTCTATTGTGTGAAGGGGTTTAGAAATTAACTGTGTATGTATTTCCAGAACCATGATTTCAGACCAGTTTGTGTCAGGAAAAGATTAATGGTAAAACAGAGGTTTGGGAAACTTTTAAAGTCCAACGAGAGATAACCAAAAAAAAGAATAAAGAGGGAGAAAATAGACTATGAGGGAAGATTGGCAAGTAGCATAAAGATGGACAGTAGGAGCTTATTCAAGTATATGAAGAGGAAAGTGAGGTAACAGTGAATGTAGGCCTCTTGAGAATGAGGCTCATGGGAAGCCAGTAATTGGCAGAAAAGTTAAATAGGCACTTTGTATCAATCTTCAAGACAGAGGGCACTAATAGCATTCCAAAAATATTAAACCACTGGGCTAAAGGAGGGTAATTAAAGAAACCCAATAACTATCACTGGAGAAAAATGATTAGGAAAACTAAAGAACAATAGGACCCATAGACATGCTGGGTTGCAGTCTAGGATTTTAAAGGAGATAGCTGCAGAGCAAATGGATGCATAGATAGTAATCTTCCAAGATTCCTTAGATTCTGGCAAATTCCAAGAGGATTGGAAGAACGCTAATGCAACGCCCTTATTCAAAAGGGAGAGTGATGATAAATAGGTTACAGGCCAGCAAGCTTGAAATCTGTCATTTGGCAAATATTAAAGACTATTACAAAGATGTTACAGCAGAACATTTAGAAATACATTATGTAATCAAGCAGAGTCAGAATGGCTTCGACCATAAGACTTAGGAACAGAATTAGACCATTCAAGCCCATTGACTCTGCACTGCCATCACATATCGTCTCTTGCTATTGATTTAATTTAGTTTCTTACTAACAAGGGTACCCCACCACCTTTACCAATCTGCCTGTCTTTTCAATAAGACATGTATCCTTGGATATTTAGTTCCTAGCCTTGATCTCCTTGCAGCCACGTCTCTGTGATACCCACAACATTTTTCCTGCCAATTTCAATCTGAGCTACAAGTTCATTTACCTTGTTTTGTATACTGTGTGCATTTAAATACAACACCCTCAGTCCTGTGTGGACTGCCCCCTTCTCATAGTTATCCCCTTATTTGCTGTGCCCGAAGTTAGATTCCTGACCCTTTCCATATTCTTTGTCCTGCTACTTGTTCAAGAAACTTTAATAACCTCTGCTCAGCCCTCCCCATGCTTTAATTGTTTCAATAATTTTCCATGCAACTAAACATTGTTCTCTCCACTTCCCCCACTAATTAGGTTACAGCCCTATGTACAGCACTCATGATGTAATTCCCAAGGTTTCTAGTTCCAGCATGGCAGAGCCCATTCCCAATAGAACAGCTCATTCCTTCCCCAATATTGGTGCCAATGTTCCATGAATTCAAACCTGTTTCTCCCACATCAAACTTTGAGGCAACTTTTACTTCTAAAATCTTGTTGACACTGTGCCAACTTGCTTGTGGCTCATGTAGTAATCCAGAGATTATTATCGTTTTGATTCTGCTTTTTAACTTATCCTCTCAACTTGGAATCTCAAATCTGTTCAACAACTTCAAGGACTAAGGCTCTTTCAGCACCACCTCCTGCATCCCTCTCCCTGCCTTGCTGGTAGCCACACCCTCCTGTCCCTGGCCACTGACCAAATTTGAGGTAGTAAACCAAAGGGGTGAGATTGCCTCCTGAAATCTTGTGTCCAGATAACTGTCTCGTTCCCTAATGTGTTGCAGTGTTCAAAGCTCAGACTCAATCTCATCAACTCTGACTCGGAGCTCCTCAAGCAACATAAAAGGGAAATGATGCCATAAATGCACTACGGCTTTTTGAGGATGTAAAATGTAGGATTGATAGAGGGAAACCAATAAATGTAATATATTTTCCCAAAAGGCTTTCAACAAGGTATTGTACGTAAGACTCCTTAACAAGATAAGAATCCATGGTGTTGGGAATAATATATTAACATTGATAGAATACTGGAAGCTGGGATAAGGGGAGAATTTTCAGGATGGCAACTTGTAATTAGTGGAGTACCATAGGGATCATTAGTAGGGCCAGAATTATTTACACTATGTATATTAATGACACAGATGAGGGAAATGAAAGTGCTATAGCCAGGTTTGCAGATGACGCAAAGATACTGTTATGTAATAAATTTTCTTCTTATCCAAGAACAGTGATAAAAATAATTTACAGAGGAATATAAACCAGTCAAGCGAGTGGACAAAAACTTAGCAGGTGGAATATAAAGGGGAAAATGTGATGTTATTCACTTTGACAGGAATAATAGAGGAGCTGATTGTTATTAAAATGAGGGAAGACTGCAAAAACCTTCAGCATAGAAGGATTTCGGTTTCAGGATCACAAAGTGCAAGTATTCAACTTCAACAGCTAATAGAAAGATTGTTGGCCTTTATTTCAAAGGGAATGGAGAAGAGTGGTGATGTTTTGATAAAACTATACAAGGCATTAGTCAGACCACATCTGGTAAACTGTGAATGGTTTTGGGTCCCTTGCCTAAGGAGGACACAAAAACAATGGAGGCAATACAGAGTAGTTTCCCTCGGTTGATACTGGGAATAGATGGGTTTTCTTATGAAAACAGGTTGACTAGGTTGGGTTTGTGCTTATTGGAGTTTAGTAGAATGAGCTTATTTGGTAGATCGACCTTATTCAACACAATGTTTTATTGTAGCTTGACAGAGAGATGGCTTCCCCTTGTGGGAGAGTCTAAGACCAGAGGGAGGAGGGATTTCTTCTTTAAGCATACTTAATCTGGAATTCTTTACTGTGGAGAACTCTGGAGGTTGGTTTGTTAGGTGTGTTCAAGGCTTAGGTATGCAGATTTCTAATCTTTAAGGAAATCAAGCGTTATAGGGATTAGGCAAGAAATGGAATTTGAAGATTTTCTGATCAGCCATGTTACCATTGAATGGCAGAGTGCACTGATTAGGCTGTATGGCCGACTTCTACTCTACATTTTATTCTGTTGGAGCAGATGGCTGAAAGCATCCTGGAGCGTCATTGGAAATTTGTTTATGTTGTGGTATTTTATGACAGGAGAAGAAGAAAACAGTAAGCCATTAGCTTAGCAGAAGTTGCGATGACCTCTGAATTTAGTTAAAAAAAAACTGTCTGAAGTCAGATGGAAGAATAGATACTCACAAAGGAGTTTGTTTGGAGTAATTAAGTGAGTTAATTGTCTCAGTGTAAGGATTTCAGGTTCTGAAAAACATGCAGATCAGAAGTGTTCAGTTAGATATCTGCATTGGCTATTGAACACTGAGCAAGTCCAAAATTTTAGATGTGTAAAGATCCAAGGAAAAGATTTTATGGCTCACAGGACAGGAACTGTAGAAAAACAAACACTATAAGTCACCAGAAGCAGGAATGTGTTGTTGCGATTCTACAGGGCCTTGGTGAGGCCACGCCTGGAATATTGTGTGCAGTTTTAGTTTCCTTTTGTGAGGAAGATGCTCTTACTCTTGAGGGAGTGTAGCGAAGGTTTACCAGGCTGATTCCAGGGATGGCAGGTCAGACGTATGAGGAGAGGTTGACTAAGTTGAGATTGTTTTTGTTGGAGTTCAGACGAATGAGGGGGGATCTCACAGAAACTTATAAAATTCTAACTGGACTGGACAGGGCAGATGTAGGAAGGACGTTCCCGATGGTGGGTGTGTCCAGAACCAGGAGTCACAGTATGAGGATTCGGGATAAACGATTTAGGATGAAGATGAGGAGACATTTCTTCACCCAAAGAGTGATGAACCTGAGGAATTAATTACCACAGGAAGCAGTTGATGCCAAAACATTGAATGTATTCAAGAGGCGACTAGACATAGCACCTGAGGCAAATGGGATTAAAGGTTATGGGGAGAAAGCAGTATTAGGCTATTGAGTTGGATGATCAGCCATGATTGTGATGAATGGCGGAGCAGGCTTGAAGGGCCGAATGGCCTCGTCCTGCTCCTATCTTCTATGTTTCTATGTAAACCTACAGATTTGATAGTGAAAGGAAATGTCTTTCTTTTTTTGTGTAACTGTAAAATTATTATGAAATTTTGTTTTTTCCATGTATTTTGAAATCTTTCAAACTGTTTTATTTAGATAGCTTGGTTTGATTCATTTTATTTCTTATTTGTGAAATAACCTTCAGCTTTATTGTTAAAACTATCTCTGCAGCCTCGAGTGCTAATGCCTAAGCGAAAGATCACTTCAATAGGTCATACTAGTGTTTATTTTCTATTATTTATCAGGCCAGATTTTGTCCTTGATCTGATTTGTTGTGTAGTAACATCAGCTGGATTAGAAAAATGTACAGTGGGATTGCCTTCACAGGCTAACGAGTATTGTCAATAGTAAACATCACCGATTATAGTAGGAAGCAAGTTCCAGAAAATATAGCTGGTTGGAAGTATGATTGAAGTAAATCTGAAACTATATTTTGTTAGTCATACAAATATTTCTTCAAAGTTATACTTAGATCAATTGTAATAACTGAATCAATTATGATGTGATTAGTTTAACGTTACAAAGTTTTAGCTTCACAGTGATGTAGATTCTCAATCTAATTGCAGTTCTTAGCAAAAAACATACAACTTTTTAAAAAAAACCTTAAAACACCTGTTCAGAAACTGCTGAAACTGGGTGAAATGTTGGATTACATTCCATTATATTTTATTTCCCTTTGAGGCCAATAGAAGCTAATTTTGAACGGGGTGTACATCAATGTTTTACCCAGTCCATGGCTTTTCTATAGGCTGTGCTGAAATTATTCCTTTAGCTCCTAGTTTTGAGGCTCGGCCCCAAAAAATGCAGTGAAGTTCCACCCTGAAAACTGCAATGCATGACCTAATTCCCTGTTTCCGTCCTCTTCCACGCAATGCCATTTGCCTGAGGATGTTCAAAAAGACAGCCTTGCAACCACTTTCTTCAGATGAGGGTCTAGTTATAATATGAAATTTGATTTCTATAAGTTATCGTGCATCAGTAAGTGTTTGATATTCCAGTGAACAGTATGCTCACCATTCATACTCCATCCATTGAGTGTTCTGACAAATAGTTTTGTTAACAGACAATGCAAGCCAGCAATAAAACAGGGAATCAGATCTTTTATAGACCTATGTGGGAGCATGAGGAGCCTGAATAGTTCTCCTGAGTCTATTCATCCCCAAGACTCTTCTTAATTACCTTCCTGCCACATCAGCGGTCTCTCAGTTCAGCATAGTAGAGTATAAATGTTCTTCCTCATATTTGACCAACTGATAGCCAGCTGAACTAGTACTCATTGGCAAACTGCCATTACCTCAATCAAGTTAGATGCTTAAAAATAACATGGACTTTTCCGTAGCATTCGTTCAAGATCCAATGTTTAAGGAAACCTTTTAAATTCAGTCAAGTGATTCTTCATGGTCAAGTGTGTTGTATAACATAATGGGGTTTATGTTCATGTTACCTTTGTTCCACCTGTTCTACTGATGTCACACAGTTTACTGGTGGAGGTAAAGAATTCTCCTCAAGCTTTTAGACGCAGAGTCTATACCAGTTCACTTAGGTTCCAAAAAATATGCCTGACCAAATGCAGTTACACACATCACTGTTATATAATAAACTTTCTTCTTATCCAAGAACAGTGTCTCTGCTGTAGATACTCCACAGTGGTGCATCATCTATCACAAGTTACTGGATAGACCTGAAACAAAATAAAAACACAGGAGGGTTCACTTTAGCACTTCAGCACCACATTCACATTCACACCACACCCACTTCAGCACCACATTCTGGTAAAGGTGGCAAATACCACAGGGTAGCAGAAGTATTGATCTAGGAAAGCACTGCAGAGCATACAATCCAAGTTCAAGTTCACTATTCAAGCACTAATGATATAGTAACAGTTTCTGAACAAAGTACAACCATCTTTTCTGCAGACCTCATATGATGAGGCTTCACTTCTGTGGATTGGATTTCTGACTGCCCTGATGTTGAATGCAACTTGTCTGTTACTTGTTCCAGAGATAGTAGGAACTGCCGATGCTGGAGAATCTGAGATAACAAGATGTAGAGCTGGATGCACACAGCAGGCCAAGCAGCATCAGAGGAGCAGGAAAGCTGACGTTTTGGGTCTGGGCCCTTCTTCAGAAATGGGGGAGGGGAAGGGGATTCTGAAATAAATAGAGAGAGAGGGGGAGGCAGATGGAAGATGGATAAAGGAACAGATAGGTGGAGAGGAGACGGACAGGTCAAGGAGGCGGGGATGGAGCCAGTAAAGATGAGTGTAGGTGGGGAGTTAGGATGGGGGTTGGTCAGTCAAGGGAAGATGGACAGGTCAAGGAGGCAGGGATGAGGCTGGTAGGTAGGAGGTGGGGATGGGGGTTGAGGTGGGAGGAGCGGATAGGTGGAAGGAAAGACGGACAGGTTAGGGAGGTGGGGACGAGCTGGACTGGTTTTGGGATGTGGTTGGGGGTGGAGAGATTTTGAAGCTTGTGAAGTCCACATTGATACCATTGGGCTGCAGGCTTCCCAATCGAAATATGAGGTGCTGTTCCTGCAACCTTCGGGTGGCATCGTTGTGGCACTGGAGGAGGCCCAGGATGGACATGTCGTCCAAGGAATGGGAGGGGGAGTTGAAGTGGTTCACAACTGGAAAGTGCAGCTGTTTGTTGCGAACCGAGCATAGGTGTTCCACAAAGCAGTCTCCAAGCCTCCAAGTTACTTGTTTCTATGTCTTTCAAATCACATGATGAATAGAATGTGCATTAAGGTTAGACTCCTTGTCACCAAGTCTTCAGATTCTAATATGATGGAAATCTTGATAGTTTGACTACTAATTGGTTTAACCTGGCATTTCCTAACCAGAAAATACACAGAGACAAGAATATGCTTTAGGCATCCCAGACAGATAATGAGATAGCTGGTTGACTATGAAAACTCCATTGTTAACTCAAATGTTAACCGAAATGCCATTGTTAATCACATTGAGACATAATTAATGTTAATAGGACTCAAAGGAAATTTCAACATCATCTGAAATACCTTAGCTTTGGATTCACCTATCACTTTGAAAAATAATTTGTTTTCTTTTAATTTTTGCCTTAAACAAACTTTCACAAACCCTGTTTCAATCCTTGTGTAGGCTGAATACATAAAAAGAGATTTAACTCCCATTTGAAGAAATCAACTGACAACATTTCAGGTTAAGACTGTAACAATACAACTATCAGCAAATAATACTCTAACCTGCAAGTATGAGATCCTATTTAGTAGTCTAAGGCCATCAAATCTCACAGCACATTTCCTGCAGTATTATATTCTTTACGTTAATAGTTAGACCAGGTTTGCAATATGCTCATTTCCCATTTTGAGTCATAACATTCAAGGACTGTCAATAGTCCTTTTCCTTAGTCTTCTGAAAAATGCCAAATTTATCCTCGCAAACTGGGACTCTCCAGAGATTTCTTCTTGCAGCCACACCAGAACGAATCTCCCACTGCTCTTAGATTAAGATGGGTGTTGTTTCTTCAATCAGAGAACATCTGTCCACTAGCACTCTGCCTGGTAACTAACTGAGAAACAGTCCTTTTCCATCTGCTGACCAAAGCAACTGCTGCTCTTATTCCGCTCTCTATGGAACTCTCTCTTTCTAAAAGTCTGAGTGAGTAAGTCTGCACAAGAAGAAAGACAGCTGCCTCTCCCTTTGTGTTCAGGTGTTGAACCTGGCACATGGATTTTAATAGCATTTGACATAGGCCAACAGTCCCTATGGTAACTAAGTCACATTGTCTCAACCATTAGCATGTCACCTGCTCTATTTTTTACATTAATTTAACAAGACAATTAAAGCATAACCATCCTATAAAGGCTCACACTGATGACAACCCTCAGTCTCCTTCTTGAATTTTATTATGCCTTTTTCTTATTTCAAAAAATTACTAGTTTCATTTTAAACAAAACTAAATGAATGCAAATTATAGTTATTCTAATTAAACCATTAGCAGTTTTCCTTTTCTTTCTAACACAATTATCCCCAATTTTAAACAGCAAAGAAAGTTTTGTATGTTTTGATTATCCGTTCTACAAATGGTAGTAAATCAGAATAATGATTAGTCAGAAATTATGTAACAATTTAGATTTTAAATTATTGATCCTCAATAAACACTGGCTTGCAACATGACTCTATTCTTAAATGATTTTACACTTTTTGGTACACAAATTAGCTGTTATGCGATTAACAGAGTGCAAAATCATTGCACATACTTATGGATTTTTTTATAATTTGCATGCACTCCATGCATAAACAGTAAGTATGTTTGTATGATAATATTGTGACTGCTTTCCACCATTTCGCTTTACTTATTCTTGTAACAATCATATTGAAGATAAATCCTAAACTTCCCAATGAAGATGCACGATGAGCACCTTCAACAGAAGGAGTCCTGAAGGAGTTCTTAACTCTCAGGTTGCTAAAGATGGCTTTGAAAGGCACAAGAGGCTATATTCACCGAGTTTGCTCATGTTATTTTGTTGGAACAGAGGAAGTATCAGCATGAGTGGAGTGATTAGATAGTGATGTGATAATTTGTTGCCACACATCTGGCTCTGAGTGCAGCAGCCTGTATCTCAAATATGAGATTAAAATGAGTCACAGACACCACAGCCGTCTCAGGCAAGTATTTACTCATAGTTTCATAACATACTATATTTCATAATTCAGGAACAGAAACAAAATTGCTGGAAAAGCTCAGCAGGTCTGGCAGCATCTGTGAAGGAGAAAACAGAGTTAACGTTTCGGGTCCGGTGACCCTTCCTCAGGAAAACGTTAACTCTGTTTTCTCCTTCACAGATGCTGCCAGAGCTGCTGAGCTTTTCCAGGAACTTTGTTTTTGTTCCTGATTTACAGCATCCGCAGTTCTTTTGGTTTTTATATTTCATAATTGTTGCAAAGATGGGTATAATATTTGTGGATTGGAATGCAGGAGGTTAGAATTTGTTTGTAAAATGATAAGGGGGGACAGTGTGTGGTCTCTTTAAAAGATGATGCTTTTTTTAGGCTTGGAGATTTAAAAAAAATGTCTGCAGGCAACACCAGATGCACAGAGAGTTCTTAAAATTGAAACGTTGTATCAAAAGGTTTTACTGTTAGCAAGCAAAGTAGCATTTATACCAAGACAACAGGATTTTGAATTTAACTAATTAATTCAAACCAAGCCTGAAGTGCGAAAACTCAAGTAAATTTAAATCTGATGGTTTTGACAACCTAAGACCAATCCTATTGTAAGAAATTAATCGGTCATCAAGGATATAAAAGAAGAGGGCATTTGAAAATTGCTGTAAGAGTGAACTGCTATCACTAGCTCTCTTAAATTTCTCAGCACCATCTAAATAAAGTCACTACAGCACTCTTAGCTAATATTCCTGACACGAGAATTTGATGGAGAAAGGTGTTCCTGAATGGAAAACAGCAGAGAAGACAAAGGAAATTCTGGAAGACTTACCGTGGCTGCAATTTTGAGGCACTAAGTTTAATTTATTTTTTTCTTATTACTTTGGTTTATATAAGTGACACTTCTATCTATTGGAACAGCATTCCATTCGAGTTTTGTTTTACTTGGGAATAATTAGTAGTTGAGGGGGAATTGTTTGGTTTGTTAGTGATTTTGTTAATTTGTTCACTTTGATGAATAAATTGGTACTTGTTACTTATAAAGTATGAGGGATTTCTCTCATTTAACCACTCCTTTATGACAGATTGGGGGTGAGAGGCAGGTTATACCACGTTTCACACTTCCTTTAACAGATTATGAGGTGAGGCGAGTTTCTCAGAGTGTCTCAGTTTTAATTATCACAGAGGTGCCGACCACTCCTCCACAACAGAGTCTGGGATCTGGTTGGTCCATGTACAGGATCTGAATAGATTTAGACAGATTTGAACAGATTTGGGGTACAAAAGATCACATCAGATTTAAACGGACTTGGGGATTAGTGCCCTAGATCTTTAAATAAAACTTAAGTGAGATGTGGAAAATCTGTTTAATTTCGCTTACTTGTGGTTGGTTAAATCAAAAGGGAGGTAATGGTTCTTTCAGTCACTAAAAGTTTTCTGGGGGTAGAAGAAGTGACTTTGGGGGTTTTACAAAAGGTGAGCAAGGAAAAGCTGTTGGAATTGGCAGACAAGCTGGTTACACCATTTTTCACACTCCCTTTAACAGATTTCAAGGGGAGGTGAACTTCTATGGGTTTTCGGATTTAATAATCAGAGAGGTGTTGACCACCTCTTCATAACATGATTGAAAATGTACCATATTAATGGTATGCAATTAACAGGTAGTAAACAACATGTGTGACGAATGTTATAAGGAGCAACATCAGTAGTGCATTTTTGTCCAATTATTCATAGAAAAGATATTGTGTAATTATTTGCCGCTGTAATAATTACAAATTTCTTTCTGAACAAAGTTTCAAGAATTACTTTATAATCTTAACAATATGCAAATATGTACCAAGATGTAGTTTAGAATCAAGTAGCTTTCATTAAGTCCTGTCCTCAGTGACAATGACTGATGGAAACTAACTATTCCTTGCTTTGTGAAGTAGAATATGTGTTGCTGCCTTACAAAATGCATTATTTCTGAGCTACCTCAAGTAGTTATTTGAAAAATTCCCAAAGAAGCACGGCATCAATATTTTTGATTTGCTTTATTTTGTTTGAAGGAATGGCCTCTGCTTATTCTGAAAGATTTTCAAATTACTTCAAAGTTTTTTTTAACTGCTACAGAAATTGAGCCTGTTTACTGTTTACGAATAACCAAATACTTATAAATCATTTCAAGCTCCAGTTACTCACAACAGCTACATGTTTAAAACAAAATAAGAATTTATTCAGAGCTATCCATGTTGACCTGCCGCAGCCTGGTAGAAAATTACCATTACCACATAAACACAGCTTTTATAAAAGAAAGGGAAAATGCTCTAGAAACTCAACAGTTCTGCCAACATCTTGTGAGCGAGAGAGGCAGAGATAACATTTTGAGTCTGACATGGCTAATCAGAACTGAAAGAAGTTCGAAAATTATGTTTTGTTTTAACTTGCTGATGACACAGAGAGAGAGAGAACTAATGGAGTAGGTGGTGAGGGAGCAAAAGGAAAAGATAGTAAAGGAGATATAGATATGTGGAAGAGGGAAGAGCTGCATGCATTCAAAAGAGTGGAAGACCATAAGCCTTGCTGGGAGATGGAAGTGGTGGCAGATATAGAATGAGTGTGAGATAGAAGAGAGAAGATGGTGGCACTTTCCCTATTGGAGTGCAAGTGGTCATTAATATTCTTCTGGCATTGTAGAACATTTCTCTGCACTGTGGATTTTGTACTTACCTGATTGGCAACTTCAGACTAGGTTGGCAGATTATAGTGCCGTGGTCACTTCTGGAAGTTCTGAAGAAAAAGGACAGCCTTCTTCTGCACTACCCCAACCAGCATTAATATAAGACAATGAAAGTTAGGTGCAGAAGCAAGCAATTTGGCCCATTGAGTCTGCTCTGCCATTCAAAGTGATCACATTTAATATCCAGTAAGTACATGCCCAACCTACATACCTCTCTTCATAAGGGATGAACCCAGTGAACCTCCTCTGGAGAGCCTCTAAAGCTAACATTGCGTTCCTGAGGTAAGAAAACAAAAAAACTGTTTGCAGTACTGTAAGTGTGTTCTAAACAGTGCCTTGTATAGTTTTAGCAAAATTTCCTTATTTTTATATTGCACTCACTTTGAAATGGAGGTCAAGGTTCCATTTGCCTTCATTGTTACCTCCAACACCTGGATGCTAGCTTTCTGTGATTTTATGCTCAAAGACCACCAAATCTTCTGTGCTGTAGCTTTCTGTGGTCTTTCCCCATTTAAATAATATTCAGCTCCTCTATTCTGTCCACCAAAGTGTATAACCTCACATTTTCCCTTTTATTCCATCTGCTAAGTTTTTGCCGACTCACTTGGTCGGTTGTATTCCTCTGAAGACTCTTTGTGGCATCCTCACTTATTACCTACCAACCTACTTTTATGCCAATCACAAACTGGGGTTAGTACATTCACTTCCTTCAGTCAATGTATTAATTTCTGTATATTTAACAGTTACGGCTGGAACACTGACTTCTGTGGTACTTCATTAGTTATAGGTGGCCATCCTGAAAATAACCCCCTTAGCCAACTTTGACTTCTATTTATTAGCCAATATATTACTCCAACACCATCGATTTGTACCTTATTAAGTACTCTTGTGTGTGGCACCTTATTGTCTGCCTTTTGGAAATCCAAATATATTACATCTACTAGTTCCCCTTTATCTCTTCTGCTCATCTCCTCCTCAAACAATTCTAATAAATATGTCAGGCATGATTTTCCCTACATGAAGCCATGTCACTACTGCTTGATTTATGTAATGTATTCATTAATGGTCTGTTATTACCTCCTTTATAATAACACCTGTCACTAGGAAAATGCAGCAGCCTAAGTTTACTGATGAACTGACTGTAAAAATTCAGGAAAAAGGTTCATCAGTGCCCTTTAAGATCAATTGAGTAGTAAATGAAAACTTTGCATAGGTAATCTTGATAATAAAAAAGGCTCAGCCCACATGCAGCATGACTTGGGCAATCCCCTGGCTTGGGCTGATACTTGGCAAACCATATTTACCTGCACAATTGTCAGACAATAGCCACTCCAACAAGAGAGTCCAACTACCTCCTCTTAGCATTCAATGTATTACCATAGTTGAGTTGCCCACCAATGATATCATACCGAGACAACTGATATAAATCACCTGGACCAAACACCTAAATAACATGGCTGTGAGAACAGGTCAGAGATAACGTGACCTGCAGCAAATGCCTCATTTCCTGATGACATGTCTGCAAAGTACAACCCAGGAATGTGATAAAATATTGACACTTGCCTGGATAAGTACGAACAAGATGCTTGATAGCACTCAGAAATGAGCAATTTACTTCAAAAGAAAGTCCAACACCTACTGCATTATTCCTTCTATCACCTTTACACTGTTGCTGCAACGTATGCTATCTCCTGAGTAAACTGCAATAATTTAGCAAGTCTTTGACAAGATTCTGTTCCAGTTACCGGAGACAATCAGAGCTTTTGTTGTTTGGGTAACTGCTCGGGTAGGAGCAAATGAAACGAAAGCATTAAACACAATAATTGCAGAATCTTAACATAAGACAATAGAGGTGAATTTCATTGAGTCTTTCTCATGCTCCAGTTAATAATATTTTCTACTGAACATCTGCAAACTTTCCCTCAGTAGTGCGAGAGAAACAATGAGGTAAATTGCCTCCTGTATCAAACTAAAAGGGCCTACATGACCGGAATGAGATATTTGACAATAATTGAGATGCTGTTTCAGGATTAATGGTTCACTATGAAGAGGATATAGAATGACTTGAGGAATTACTCTGTGACAAACATTTCTGTCTGGTGGTTTCAAAAGTCACCAGTGATTAATTTCTGTCACTCAATAGTGATTCATTAGCTTTTCACCTGAATGTAGTATCTGCTTATATTCAACACATTTCTGTTTGACAAGTTATGTAGACACAATCATTTACAGATATACAGAGATATTGTCATCTCAAGTTCTTAGGTGACTTTATTTTCAGTTATTGGGAAGTAATATTGTCCTACCATAGATCAACTCAAAAATCTTCCATTATATCAACATGTGGTGTATAATCATGAACATTGTATGCAGATATAAGTAATAAGTACTTTATCTTCAATTACCTTTGAATTTTGAGCACAATGATCTGCAACAAGATCCAAAATGTTAACTCTGTTTTCTCCTCCACAGATGCTGCCAGACCTGCTGAGCTTTTCCAGCAACTTTGTTTTTGTTCCTGATTTACAGCATCCGCAGTTCTTTTGGTTTTTATTCTTCTTGAATTTGAGCTGCAAATTAAGAGGCAAAAAACCCACTACTAGCTGAAAAATACAGGTAAAGCCAAGCAGGCAAGAACGTTTTGCAATTGAGCATTACTTGTCATTCTCAATCTGCAATTTTGGTGTTGTAACAGGACGTTACAATGGGACAGTGAACATTCAGATCTCCTTCTGGAATGCACCTTCATAAAGCCGGTAGAAAAGACATGGAATTTTTTTGTCAAAGTTCATTGTAGCAACTCTATCATGCAGCTATCTGTGCACTTGAGTTGTTTCCGGGTATATTTTCGAAAATGATTATGAACTACTGTTGGAGAGCAATCAATTTGGTCAAAAACAATCCCTTTAGTCTGCATGAAATGTGCTGATCTTCTGAGGCAAAGGCCCTAATGAGCAAATTTTTTGCAGCTTGGCATTTTCAAAGGACCGAGACCTTGTAATTAATATGTAATCAAAATACAAACAAACAAAAAAGAGTCGGAAGCTCATCCCTTCGTGGCAGGTCTGCTATTCAATATTAAGGCTTGTTTGATTTTAACTTCAACTCTACATTCCTACGTATCCCTGATAATCTTCATCCCCTTAATAATCAAGGATCTATCTACCTAAAGATTCTGCATCCATTGCCTTTTAGGGGAAGGGAATTCCAAAGACTATCAATCCTATAAACTGCTTCGAGTATTGTACATCCTTCTGTAGGAATGGTGACAAATACTATGCACAGTATTCCAGATGTGCTCTTACTAATGCACAGAAGCATAATCTCCCTGCTCCTCTGTTCAATTCTCCTTGCAACAAAACATAAAATTCTCCTAACTTTTCTAATTACTTGCTGTACCTGCATACTAACTTACCGTGAATCATTCGCTGAAATTTTTTTTGCATCTCAGAGTTCTGCATTAGATAAAATGCTTCTTTTTTTAAAACTATTCCTTCTGCCAAAATTGACAATTTTACACTTTGCCATATTTTACTCTGTTTGACAATTCTTTGCCCACTTGCCTTACCTATGGTATGAGAGATAGTAGAAACTGCAGATGCTGGAAAATCTGAGATAACAAGGTGTAGAGCTGGATGAACACAGCAGGCCAAGCAGCATCAGAGGAGCAGGAAGGCTGACGTTTTGGGCCGAGACCCTTCTTCAGAATTTCTGAATAGTTTTAAAAAAAGAAGCATTTTATCTAATGCAGAACTCTGAGATGCAAAAAAAATTTCAGCGAATGATTCACGGTAAGTTAGTATGCAGGTACAGCAAGTAATTAGAAAAGTTAGGAGAATTTTATGTTTTGTTGCAAGGAGAATTTCTGAAGAAGGGTCTAGGCCCGAAACGTCAGCCTTCCTGCTCCTCTGATGCTGCTTGGCCTGCTGTGTTCATCCAGCTCTACACCTTGTTATCTCTTATTTATGGTATGGCTCATTTCCTACCCATCTTCGTATCATCAGCATATCTAGTTACCATATATCTGTAATCCCTTCATTGGAATAATTTTTGTAAATTGTAAATAGCTCAAGCCTGAGCACTGACGCCTTTGGCACACCACTCATGACATCCCGCCAGTCTGAAAAAGACCCATTTCCTATTTCTCTGCTTCCTGTTAGCCAGCCAATCTTCTAACCATGCCAATATGTTAGCCCCGACACCCTGAGCTTTCACTTTCTGCAGTAATCTTTGATGTGGCAACTTATTAAGTGTCTTCTGGAAATCTAAATGCAATACATTCACTGGTTCCCCTTTATCGTGCTACATGTAACCCCACCATACTGGTCTGTGCTTGTAAAATCTTCCTTACTGCCCTGTTTTGACACCAGCACCTTGATAACTTGTTATGATCTCTCTACCTTAATTAGTTTGTACAGTTTTGGATTACTTATTACTTTGGATAGACCCTTGGCATGCCAGTCTTATATCTATCATGTTAATCCAGCCATTTGGTTTGTTTCCAACACCACCTTATTTTTAAGTGTTTGTAATTATCTCTCTGAATCAATTAATTGGATCATATGTCATCCCTTCACTTGCTATTCTTCAATTAGTTACACCAGGAGGCAGTCATACTTGGTCAGTGTTCAGGGATAGGAGAGTGACTACAAATGAGGCAGGTAAGGGGACCCAGAGGGCAGGAAAACAGGATCCTTAGCCTCTGCTATTGTACAGTGCATTTGAGGTTCTTTCAGTCATCTCAATGACAGTTAGGGTTGCATGAGAATTGAGCTAATTGACGATGGCACTATGGTACAGGAAGTTACTCAAAAGGGCTGAGTAAGCAGAATGTAGTGGTACTAGGGGAGAGTTTAGTGAGGAGGATTGGCACTGTTCTCTGTAGTGTAGATTGTGAGTCTAAATGGCTGCATTGCCTGGCTAGTGCACAAATCTGGGAAATTTGTTCGGGGCTAAAGAGGAACTGAGAGTGTGAGGGAGAGGATCCATTCATTGTGATAAATGTAGGAAACAATAACATGGACAGGGCAAAGAAGGCATAGTCATGAAGAGCTGCGTACTAAATCAAAAAGTCATAATTTCAAAAGTCATAATCTGTGCATTATTACCTGAGCAACATGCAAATTGACTTAGGTCAAAGTAGATTACAGAGATGAATGTGTTGCTCAAAGACTGTTGTTGGAGAAATGGCTTCCATTTTGTGAGGCATTGGCATCAGTAGTGAGGAATGTGCGATCTGTACCAATGGCACAATTTCGACCTGAACTGTTCCAGGGTTAGAGTTCTTATCAATTACATAACAAGAAAAGTAGAGAGGATTTTAAACCGAGTAGCAGAGGCAAGGGATCAGATTTGGAAAGATGAGGTAAATCAAAGAGCAGAATCAAGGTCAAAGAGAGAGCTATTAATGTGGGAAATAATAGACTATGATGGGAATGGAAAGAGCGTGCAAATCTAAGAGCCAAACAATGGATAAGATTATAATTAAATTAAAAGGATAAACTGAATGGTTCTGTATCTGGTTGCACATAGTATCCAAAAATAAAGATCCACTCATAAAGGATAATAAATAAAGAATAACGTATCCAATGTAGGTTGAAAAATTATGGGGAAAGCTAGCCAAAAATATAAAACCAGGTAATAAGAAAAATGCATATATAAAGAAGAGTTAATAGAATGAGCTTTAGCCTGATAAAAATCCAGACTAGAGAATTAGTAATGAAAGTGAGAGAAATAGCAATTAAATTGAACATATTTAGCATCAGTATTCACTGTAGAGAATATAAGTAACATTGCAAATGCAGCAATAAATTAGGAAATGGAGAGGAGGGAGAAACTCAAGAAAATCTCAATCACCAGGGAAATGATACTGAGCTAGTGTTTGGAGCTGTGGGCTGACATGTGTTTGGAACCTGATGGTCTTTGTCCTAGAGTCTTTAAAATAAATGGTTCGTTGGACAGTTGATGCATTGATTTTCATTTTACAAAACTCCCATGATTCAGAGACAGTTGCATTGGATTGGAAAATAATGAATATAATTCGTTAATTCAAAAGGAGAGGGAGACAGAAAACTAAGAGAGCAAGATAATTTGTCACTGTTGTAAAGATGTTTTAATCTAAAACAAACCAAAACTAATATATGAAATGGTACATAGTCATTTGCACTTGTGTCATAGTTAAATTCTCCTTAGTTGGAGATTGACAATGTCCCCTTAACAATCAATGTCATTACCATGAACGAAACCCCTTTATCAACATCAGAAACTGAACTGGACTTGCCATTTAAATCTTATGGCTACAAGTGTAGGTCAGAGTTTAGGAATTCAGTGTAGTGAGTAACTCACCTCCCATCTCCCCAAAGCATGTCACCATTTACAAGTGAAAATTAGAACCGTGATGGAATACTTTCCACTTGCCCGAGTGTTGCTCTCATAACACCCAAGAAATGTGACTCGATCATTTACAGAGCAGTCTACCTGTTTGGTCTCCCATTCACCACTTTGAACATCAACTGGCTCCAGTAACAATGCACAATGGCAGCAGTATGCACCATATATGAGAAGTAGGTGCAGCAATTGATCAAGATTCCTTCACCAACACTTTCCAAGCCATAGAAGAACAACGGTAGCAGATGCACAGAAACACCACCACCATCAGGCCTCCTCCAAGCCAGACACCATCCTGGCTTGGAACGAACTGGACTTAATTAGGGTGAATGCCAAAAGGTGATAGTGTTCCCATTTCCCACCTTCCTGCCTGAAATTATAGTTACTTGCCACAAAACTTGCCACAGGAGAGGGTGCAAAATTCCAACCAAGCATTTATTTTGCATTTTCTTATTGTCTTAACATATAAAACATGAATATCTATATTTTTTTATTAAAATTCTGCTGAATTGTTGCAGCTTGCCCACCATAAATCTTTGTACATATTCTATGCTGCTAATTCTATTCATATTAAGATTTTACTTTGTAGGACTTGATATGTTATGAAACATTACTTACATTAGTCCAAGTGTTCACCCTCTGAATAATTGCTCTGGAACGTATCTCTATTCCATACTTCTGGTGCTTATACCCATCTTGAGTGCCTTTGTAGTACTTAAAAATAAGGAAATCTTAATGTATCCACTCTATTAATGACAAGTCTCATTAACTCTCGCATAGATTTGTAAACATGAACCCTACAGTGTTCCTTGGAGTTGAAGCAGATCGTTTGCTGTAATGACTTTCAAAAATTATCTCCTGCAATTTCTGCAGCTGCGTGAACAAAACTTGAAAGTGGAAAAAAAGCTTATTATTATAAGTGCCTTGTGATTAGGTGCTCTTGTTGTACATAACAATTCTCATTTCATGGGTATCACATGTTTCAGAGTTGCATGTTCATGCATTAACAATTCATGATTAATGAGAATAAACAAGCCTCTCCGGAATTAATAAGCTATCTAGCTACAGTTGGCACATAGTACATTGATTTTTATAAGTGTCTTTGTCAGGCATACATAAAAAAATCTAGCAGGCTTTTTTAAAAAAAAAATTTACTTAAACAGCAAACATGACCGTATTACTTTTGTGATAGATCAAACAGGGACAATTTCACTGAGAAGCAACCAAATCAAATATTACTATTTAAAGTAGTGGCATTCCTCAATTTGTTTCTTTGGAGATAGGTCCATGGGACTGGGATATTATAGCCATTGCAGAATCATGGCTAAGGGAGGGACAGGACTGGCAGCTTAATGTGCCAGCGTACAGTGCACTACGTGGGACAGAGGTGGAGGAAAGAGGGGACAGCAGTTGCATTTTGATGAAGGGGAGTATCATAGCAGTAGTCAGAGATGAAATAACTGAGGGATCATCCAGTGAAGCTTTGTAGGTGGAGCTAAGAAATAGGAAGGAGATGGTGGTTTTATTTGGGTTGAACTATAGGCCCCCAAATAGTCAATGGGAATTAGAGGAACAAATATGCAGGGAGATTGCAGAGACTTGTGCAAGAAATAGGGTTGTCATAGTGGGGCAATTTAATTTTCCTAATGTGGACAGGGATTGCCATTGTCTTTAGGGCTTAGATGGGGTGGAATTTGTTAAATGTGTTCAGGAAAGTTTCCTCAAGCAGTATATAGGGGACCCTAATCGGGAAGGGCCAAAATGTGACCTACTATTTGGGAAATAGGGCAGGACAGGTGACTGAGGTGAAAGTGGCGGACCACTTTGGGACCAGTGACCATAGTAGTATTGATTTTAAAATAGTTAATGGAGAAGGACAAAACTGGTCCACAGGTTCAAGTTCTAAACTGGGGCAAGGCGAATTTTGATGGAATTAGACAGAAGCTTGCAGGGGTTGATTGAAACAGTTTGTTTCCAGGCAAAGGGACCTCTGGCAAGTGGGAGGCCTTTAAAAGTGTGATAGCTAGAGTTCAAGGCCTATATGTTCCTGTGAGGGCAAAGGACAAGGTTGGCAGGATTAGGGAACCCTGGATGACAAGATATATTGAGGCTTTCACTAGAGAAAAGAAGGAGGCATAGCCCAGGAACAGGTAGCTGGGATCAAGGGAATCTCTGGAGGTAGATAGGGGACACAGGAGTTTACTGAATAAGGAAATCAGGAGGGTGAAAAGGGGGCACAAGATAGTTGTGGCTGAGAAGATTAAGGTGAATCCAAAGAGATTCTTTAAGTGTTTTGAAGGAAATAGAATAACTAGAGAGAGAATAGGAACCCTCAAGGAACAAAGTGAACCTGAATGTGTGGAACCGCAGGAGATGGGTGAGGTCCACAATGAATATTTCACCTCTGTGTTTACTGCGGAGTAAGACATGAAGGCTTGGGAACTTTGGGAAGTTAGTGGTGATATCTTGGGGACATTCCATATAACAGTAGAGGAGGTGTTGGAAGTATTAGAATATATGAAGGTGGATAAGTCTCCTGGTCTTGATTGGATACGTCCAAGAATCCTGCAAGATGCTAGAGAAGAAATTGCGGAGGCCCTAGCTGATATATTTGCATCATCGTTAGTCACGAGTGAGGTCCCAGAAGAATGGAGGGTAGTGAGTGTTGTGCCCTTATTCAAGAAGGGCTATAAAGAAAAACCTGGGAATCATAGACCAGTAAGCTTAACATCTGTGGTAGGTAAGTTACTTGAGAAGATTCTGACGGATATAATATACATGCATTTAGAAAGAGAGGATTTGATTAGGAATAGTCAGCATGGCTTTGTGCGTAAGCAATCATGTCTCACAAATGTGTTATAGTTCTTTCTTGCAGTGACCAGGAAGGTTGATGAAGGCAGGGCAGTAGACATAGTCTACATGGATTTCAATAAGGCCTTTGATAAGGTTCCACATGACGGTCTGCTCTGGAAGGTTAGATTGTATGGAATCCAGGGAGAGCTGGCAAATTGGAAACACAATTAGCTTGATGGCAGGAAGCAGAGAGTAATAGTGGAAGATGTTTGTTGGACTGGAGGCCTGTGACCAGTGGTGTGCCTCAGGGGTTGGATGGACCAGTTTGGGCCAAAGGTCCTGTCTCCATGCTGTAGGACTCTGTGCCTCTATGGCTCTAAAGTGTTACCAACTGGCCTGGAAGATGCGCTGACTTGTGATTTAATTGCAGCGTTACATTATCAATTATATCAATATGTCATATTGAATTTAGATAACATATTCTCTCGTGAAACGCTTCCCAATGCTTTTCTCATTGTGACTTATTTTTAGTGTTCAAAGTTTGCCAGGATCTTAGCCCTGTAAGAGTAGGGATTGAATAGATACATGTTAGAGAAAGATGAGGGAAATGCCTGTTAGAGCTAAGGGGAGGAGAAAATGTCTGTGAAAGCAGGGCAGAGGGGAGGGTTGTCAGGATTTTTAAGTTTAAAAAAAAACCTTCTTTTCCCAATCCAGAACATGAGTTCATAGTTTTAGGATAAGGGGTAGCAGATTGAAAACAATGATGAGAAGAAATTGCTTCTCCTAAAGGGTTGTGAATCCATGGAATTCACTTCCCCTGAGCGCTGTGGATGCTGAGACGTTGATCAAATGTAATGAGGAGATTGGCAGATTTTTATAAGTATGATTGGGTGGTTATCTAGAACGAGCAGGAGATGACTGTATCAGCCATCTTGTGGTGGTCCAAAGCCTAGAGGTCTCTGGTCTCCTGCATAAAGGTGGGTACACCTTGCCTGATCGAGGTGATTGTGTCACTAGTCGAAGAGTGGGCATCAGCAGCACAACTTTGGAGTGTCCTGAGATTATGGTCCCATTGGTGAATTGCTGATGTTCCTCCTCCTGTCCAATATGCAGTGGCACCTCTCTGACTGCTTGATGAGAAGGAGCATCTGGTGGGAATTCAAGGCTCGTCCTCCTCCAGTACTGCGATGCACTCAAGGCTAGAACAATGTCATGTAGCTCTGAGTACATATCTGGCACTTGCTACAAAAGCTGATGAATTGGACTTTCCATAGTAGTCACTTCCCTATCTATGAATAAACCCAATGCTCACATGCTGGAACCACGACAACAAACAGAATCTGGGCAGGCTTCTCCACCTTATGCTCATCTTCCTATGATCTTCAGAATCAATGCCAGATGCTCATCTGCCTGTCTCTATGACTCCAAAAGTCTCTCAGAGTTTCTAGAGTCTCCTTATTTACATCAGGATTGGCATAAGCCTGGTCTACAGCAGTTCTCCGACTATTAGGAAACTCAGCTGTCACATCCTCTGTCAACCTTGGGTATGTGAGTGTTATGTAGTCACTATATTGTAACCATGAGCATAATCCAGAAAAGAAAACGCTGAGAAGTACATCTCTGCCACTGGTATACAGCACAGGGAATGCCAAGGTAGTGAATCATCTGAGTCTCCAGAGTGAATATCCTCACAGATGGAGGTGAAGCTTGGAAAAATCTACCTCATCCTTTTGATATTTATCTTGCATTGAGGCCCTGCAAGGGAGAATAGAAAGAATTAGTTCAAAGTTATGTAAAATTGTTTTTCCCAACAATGTTGCAGACAATCACTCCTTTATCTCCAATTGCCAATGCAAAACTGGAAACAACCTCACTGGGATGCTTTGAAACTCTGGCCTCTCTGTCTGTGCAGGATCACTCCTGATTGCCCCTGGCCAACTTCTTCTTCAGTACAGTTCAATGTGTGAATGTCCAAAACTCTTCCACCCATCATGCACGCTCTTATGAAATTCCAGGGCCTTCCAGTGTTTCATATGCACACTGCCTTGCAACTGGTACAACTTTCATGGGTTGAAATGACTCTGACACATTTAGTCCACATGTTCCAGGTAATGCTGAGATCTTCAACACAAACTCCTTACAGCCCTCTGCATCCACATATTTACATTGTTTGATGTCCTTGTGAGTGTCACTTTGCAGTGACAATGCAGTGCAACTTAGGCTTATAGAGGGCAGCAGATCATTCATCCCTTTCCTGGTCTGGACCCAGGTTTGAGTGTGGACTCCATGGTCAGTAACCATTATTGCCACCTTTGTCCAGGCCACCCTGGTCAGATGAAAGAGCCTCCTCATGCCATCCCTAGGCAACAGGTCTTCCTTTTCAGGATGGCCTGGAGGAGATCCTGCATCAAGGCCCTGCTGAAAAATGCAGTCACTCTTTGTTTTTGTGGAGATAAATTTAAACACGGGAAAGATCAGGTCATCTCGTTACAGTTTCAAAGCCTTCATTCATACAGAGAAACAATGTTGCCCGCTTGCAAGTTGCTTGTCCAAGTGAACTTTAACTATGTCATCTGTGGCCCATATGGTTACTATGGGGACAGTCGCTTCCTCTCCATCCCATCACATGTCTTCCACCCTCCTCATGCATGAACACCTAACTGACTGGCCACCATGTGACCAATGTGGCCATCTGTCCCACTCCAATCCTGTCCATGCCACCCTCAATGACAATGGGAGATTCTGTCTCATGGAATACCTCAACTTTTCCTTATTCATTCGGAATAATTGTTACTGCTATTAGTCTGTCATTGCATTATGAATTGTTGTTATGAAGTAATACAAGCCAATCTCCAATTATATTAATGGGATTTCATCTTCAACCCACATCTTCAAACTGATTTTTAATGGGACAGTAATGGAAGTTTGGGGTGGTTTTCTAGAATTTGAGCTTGCAACATCATTTTTATTGATTTCTCATGCAATAAAAACAAGAATTTATTTATGGAAGTGATGCTCCTATAGAATCATACAGTCATGACAATAATGATTCTAGCTTCACACTAAAATAAAACAAAGAGCTGCAGTTGCTAGAGATCGGAAACAAAAACAGAAATTCCTGATGAAACTCAGTAGGTCTGGTGGCACCTGTGGGAAGAAAGCAGAGTCTGGTGACTCAAGAATGTTGCCAAGGTTAGAGGGTTTGAGCAACAGGGAGAGGCTGACTAGACTGGGGCTGTTTTCCCTGGAGTCTTGGAGGCTGACGGCTGACAAATGGGGCTAGATCAGTTTAAGATACCTGGTTGGCATGGATGATTTGAACCAAAGGGTCTGTTGCTGTGCTGTATAACTCTGTGACTCTTCAGCAGAACTGATAGCAGCTAGGAAAGTTAGTGGTATTTATCCTGAAGGTGACTTCAGGGTGGGGGTGTAGAGGGACAGGAACGAATAAGTGGAGATAGACCCCAGAGAGAGAGAAAAAGAAATTTGAAAGAGATAGGTAAACAACAGGATAAGGGATGGCAGGTCAGCGCAGAAGAAATGCTGAATAGATAACATCAGTATTGAACATAGCAGAGAGTGGGCAGTCTGTGCTGAAAGGAAGCCATGCAATGCAAAAACAGGCCTGAGAGTGGGTGAAAATAGGTTAGCTTTGCTGAAAGCAACCCATGTCATAACAAGGCTGAATGCCGGTAAAAAAGACAGAAAGATAGAACCAGCATCTAAAGTTTTTGAACTCGATTTTGAGTCCCTGTAATGTTCAGCTGAAAGTTTCGAACACGTTCTTTAATGTCTGTTAACAATTCATACAAGACGTGCGCTTTAATATGAAGCAAATCTAGTAGCTTAATCTACTTAATATATGTTAGAGACATATGCAAACTAGCAAGTGAATCTATTAGTTTAAACAACATAATATATATACACACACACAGACACACACGTGAGTCTCACACTGCCTTCTATCTATGGGGGAATTTGATAACAGTGGCACTCATGGCTCTATCTCAGAACTCATGGCATCAGTCCCTTAAACCCCAGCCCAACAGTGAAAAGTCTGATGAGTGGGGCAACCTCCCTGATATTAATAATGAAAACAGACGTCGCTGGAAAAGCTCAGCAGGTCTGGCAACATCTGTGAAGAGAAATCAGAGTTAAAGTTTCGGGTCCAGTGGATAAACATATGGATGATACTGGAATAGTTTAGGTTAGATGGGCTTCAGATTGGTTTAACAGGTCGGCGCAACATTGAGGGCCAAAGGGCCTGTACAGCGCTGTAATGTTCTATGTTCTATGTTCTCCCTCAGAACTCTGATTCGAAGAATGTTCCGAATTTAAGATTACTGAATATCCATTTTGTAATAACTGCAGCAGTTTTCCAAAACAGGCTGAAAAACAATCCAGGTGGCCTCATGTGACAGCATAACAGGAGAGTTCTCACACTCAATTCAGTGTCACTTGGTTAGCTCCCAGTCAAAACAGGCCTGTTTTTTTCATTAGAAACAAGAAACACAAATTTGCTAGAACAGTGCAGCAGGTCTGGCAGCATCTGTGGACAGAAATCAGAGTTAACATTTTGGGTCAAGTGACCCTTCCTCAGAACGGGATTTGCAGTATCTACAGTTCTTTTGGTTTTTGGTTTTGTGTTAGGTCTGTTTTCATCCGCTTTCTCACTTTCCTTCAATTGCTAATTGCCATGAACACAATGGTAGTGTGCTGAAGTTACAGGTGAGTGGAAGTTCCTGTGCATTTTTACAGACAGAAAGTAGGTGGTCTGCAAAGTGGTCACTCAGTCTACGTTTTGCAGACCTGTACATTGAGGAAAGGAATTCACTGTAGCCCTCAACTCTCATTATCACTTATTCAACTTCTCTTCTGTCCTGACCTGCTATCCATAATCTCCTACCACTTCCTAATCTCTCTCTAGGCTCTATCTACACTGCTCCATTCTAACCTCCCTCCCACACCCACCAGCACCCTCCCTCCACCAACCCCCCAACACACCCCCACTCCCCCATCTGCAAACTTGTCCTCAGCATTATTTCCAGTTTTCCTAGCTGCTATCAGTTCTGATGAAGAGTCACCGAACTTGAAGCACTAACACTGCTTTCTTCCCACTGATGCTGCCAGACCTGTTAAGTTTCATCGGCAATTTCTGCTTTTGTTTCCAATTCTAGCTTCATTAGGTTCTAATCGCTCTCTATAATGAGAAAATACTGTTGACTAATTGGGCATAAATTTGCATGGGTCAGGATGGGTATGGAAGCATATGTTCTAATTCTCATCATATACTTTGAGTGAAGACCAAAATGTACCCTGCAGTGATGCTAGGACGTGTAATTTAGAGCAGGAACACCAACGTTGACTGACCTCCTAGGGATGCATGCTGCATTGCCAAATGCTTCCAATATGGCCCAAGTGGTACCCCATCTTGAGAACAATGCTCACCCCTCAGCTGATGTGACTCCCAACTTAAACTCTACAGGCCTGTTCAATTCGTTTGCATGGCACTCACAAAAAAAAGCAACTCAAACATTCAGCTGTGTGCTTGCCCCTGTGCTAGTATTATTTAATCGGCAAGACACCCAACTTACAGGTAACAGCATTTTGACTAAATTCTGCTGTTGCATTGTGCCTGAAAGCATTCTACAGTCCTTTTGGAAGAATGGCAGCAAGCCCATGCATTTGACACGAGAATGTTGCTGTACCTTCACAAGGAGGACAGCTATATTGATGACCTGGTATAGGGACTGCAGTTGTAATGCCTCTAGGTGGGCAACATGACCCAGAGTAGGTGAAGCAGAGCCTTCACAAAAGGCAATGTGTGAATTTACACTCTTTTTGGTTGATAATTATGCTAAATGTATTAATGTTGCAGGTCATATATACTTAAAGTAACCAAATCAAGGATGATTACACACTTTTATGGATGAAAGGAAACTTTTTGATTCATTTCATTAGCTGTTGCTCATCAGCAGTCAGGATGGCTGACGTTGCCATAGTATTTACAATTAAATGAAGGTAATTAGAGAAAAAAAGTAGCAAAGCCAATTAGCCAAGATATAAATTACTGAAGGGAATTTCTAAAGAAATAGAACTTTGAAGCAAAGGAGTTATGGCAGCCATGTATGGGACCAGATTTAGAGCAGATTCACAGTGTACCATGTACAGTTTTGGCCTCTAACATAGAGAAATTATGTAGAAACCCTGCACATAATATTTTTGAGGACAAGATGACAACTGGAACATCATAACCATCGGGGAAAGCTGAACTGGCCAGGGGACTTTTCTGTGGAATTTAAACCAGTCACTTATAAATGCAAGTTTTGGTCAAACTGATTTAACCAAATAATGGTTAAAATGTGGAAATTGCTGACACTTGAAGTAGTCAAATGGAATGGCATAGCTTAATTTAAGAGGAGGCCAAATTATATTCATGAGAGAAAACAATGGAAGGATAATCCAATAGGGTGAAATGAAATGGGTAGGATGAGACTCATGTGGTGCATAAACACAGTTCGGCCAATTGATTCTGAAGAAGAGTCATAGAGTCAAGCCTTTCAGCCCATCCTGTCTCTGCCAACCAGGTATCCTAAACTGAACAAGTCCCACGTTCCTGTGTTTGGCCAATATCCCTCTAAACTTTTCCTATCCATGTACCTGTCTAAATGTCTTTTTAAATGTTGTAATCATACCCACCTCTACCACTTTGAAAGTTCATTCCATTACACATGACACACTCTGTGTGAAAAAACTGCCCCTCGAGTATCTTTTAAATCTTTCCTCTGTCACCTTTAACCCAATCCTCTAAATTTAGACTCACTCACCGCGGGGAAAAGATCTTAGCTAATCAACTTATCTAGTCATTGGACCAAAAGTGTTCCTCTCTCAACAGATGCTGATGGACCTGCTGAGTTTCTCTGGTAGTTTCTGTCTACATTTCAGGTTTCCAGCATTTTGCTTCTATTTGAGGGCCAGCTGGTGTGTTTCAGTGGTGTACGTTCCGTGTATTTATGTGACATGGGTTTAGCTGATAAGATGCCGTGTGAATAATCATTTAACACATCATTTGGATTCATTGCATTTCTTATGTATATGCAATTTATAATAAATCAAAAAATGGTAAATCCGTTTTGATGTTTAAATGCAATTTTTATTTTGTTTGATGCTTTTTGCAGCTTTGAGTTGATCTTTGCTTCTAAATCCTTAATTCTTCACTCATCTAACTAAATTACAGCAACATTGCTCCATTAAATTTGACACAGTTTGAGATGTTTTAACCTGTAATAAAAATGGTAACAGGATGATAATGGCCATAAGATTATCTTGTTTCAAGAAGATATTCAATAGGATCAAAAGCAACAGTTGGGAACCAAATAAAAAGCATCAGTCAAAGTCAGGATTGTAAAGTCAGAAATGTGGAGAACATGGATTGCTGATCACTTCGTTTTAATCATCTTTTCATAGAAGGCTAAAAGATCATCCTGTAAGTTTGGCATGTCAATCAGGAAAGTTTCAGCATTAATCCAAGTATTTGGAAACTTCATAAATTGAATAGTAGAGCAGCTGCCCCTAATAGGCTTACAGGTCTACTGAAAGAAAGCTCATTTAGTGAAAATTCACCTCGATATTTTGCATGGCAGCGACAAGACTATATATCTCTTAGTTCATTTTACTTTTAGATTTGAGGAAGGAAATTTGAATTAAATAATTACATTTAATTTGATTTAAGAAAATAAAATCCACAATTCATAACATATAATCCAGCTAAGAAACAACAAATAACCACACTTGCAATGAAGGATTGTATATTCACAAATGGTTAAATGTGAAAATTTAACTGATTGATAATCTAAATGATGATATCCTTGAACCTTGTACAAAATTTGCTTTGCATAGTATGTGATTTTTTAGAAGTGTTATCTTTAAACATTTCTTCCACTATTGCAAAAAAAGGAATACATTTGCTAATAGATGAGCATGATACTTTGCACATTTATTTTCAGGAATATCCTATAATTCTCTAATGTGCTAGTCTTCTACTGTTAGAACTTCACTGAATATTTTATCAGTCTTAAATAATTCAACCTTCAACTAAGCTGAATTTGGAAAGATTGAATAAAAGATTATAGGTCTCATTGGAAAATTTGTTGCAAATAATGCTGTTTAAATCAATTTATACCCATGATTTATAGAATATTTTATAAAGTATGGTCTCTAGTTATTATACATTCAGAATGTTACTGTGATCTGATGTTGTTTAAGCTTCACAGCCCTGGACTGGGAAGAACAAGCAAAAGTATTTCCAATGGGGTAAGAGACCAGTAATGTTTTTGTGATACTTGCTAAGATTTCTAATTATGATTTACGAAAATGTAACAGTCTGGTAATAGTTTTGGATCTTCAACACTGCATTAGATTATTCCTCCTTGCCTTTTTTAAAAATCGTTTCGTTGGAGGTTTTTCTTGTGATTTTCCTCTGTTCTTTTGTTTCTAAAGCAGAAGTGGGAAATTTTTCGTTTAAGATTATTTTTGGAACTTTTACAGTCCAATACAAGGGAAAACAAAATGTGAGGATGGAGAGATTGGAATACACAGAGTCGGTGAGAGAGGCCTGTCCAAGTGTTTGTCAAGGTGTCAACAGCGCCGGAGGGAGTTTTTATTTACTGTCTGGAACTCGGAAAATTGACTTTGTCAACTTGTTTTTTGAGGTTTTGATATGAGTGGTTTACATAACAAAAGGAATCAGGAATCGACATTCCTTTACTCAGATCCAGAGATTTGAGAGCTGACTCATAGAGGATTTGAGGAGGAGATTGTTTTCATTTGCTGGGACTTTCAGCTAGATGCTGGACTTTTAAGATTTAAATATATTGTTTTCTCTTTTGCATGCTTAAAATTAAAAACTGTGGGAAAGGGAATTTAGATTTTTTAAAAACAAGGTTCTTCTTGAAACTGTTTCAGAGATAGTAGGATTTCTGAAGAAGGGTCGAGGCCTGAAACGTCAGCTTTCCTGCTCCTCTGATGCTGCTTGGCCTGCTGTGTTCATCCAGCTCTACACTTTGTTATCTCTCTTCTTAAAGCTTCTCCTTTTAGGCCTTATCATGCAAAATATAGCTTTTACGTTCTTCTAGCATAGTGTGTCACCAGTAATCAGTCTACAAATACTGGATTTGAGAAAAGTGTGGGTCTTTTTAAGCAAATCTAAGTGAGCAAATTTTAATGGGCAGTTATGGCTGCCAGTGGAGTGGTATGCTTCTCCTGTTGGAAGTGGGAGATTAGGAAACAGTTGACTGTCTCTGGAGACTATCTCTGCAGGAGGTGAGTCTCATATCAAACCATTTGGATCAGCTGGATAGGCAGGTAGAGTCATTGAGGAGCATACATGAGATACAGGGTATGATGGTTATTAGATTTAGAGGGGGAATGGGAAGGGTGGAAATCCTAAGTAATAGTGTGAATAGAAAGACAGATGGAGATGTTTCAGAATTAAAAAATGCAAGTTATTTAGAAAAATAAAGGAAAGAACAAGTCAGATGACAAAGTAACTCTGAAGAATTAAGTTGCATTTATTTCAATGCAAGGATAAGGCAGATGAAGTCAGTGCATGTATGGGAACATGGGACTGGGACATCATAGCTTTTACAGAAACATGGCTAAGGGAGGGACAGGACTGGTAGCTCAATGTTCCAAGGTTTAGATGCTATAGGAAGGATAGAAAGAGAGGAAAGAGACCAGAGGGCATGGCGTTTTTGATTAAAGAAAGCATTACTGGTATACTTAGAGAGGATATTTCTGAGGGTTCATCCAATGAGCTATATGGATGAAACTCAGAAAGAAGAAGGTGATGATCACCTGAAGGGATTCTACTATAGGCCCCGCATTAGTCAGCGGGAAACTGAGGAGAAAATATATAGAGAGATCTCAGATATATGTAAGAATAATAGGTTTGTAATAGTAGACTGGATTGCCATAGTGTTAAGAGCTTGGATGGTGATGAATTTGTTAAATGTGTTCAAGAAAATTTTCCTTATCAATGTGCAGACATACCTACTAGAGAAGGAGCAAAACCTAATCTTCTCTTGAGAAATAATGCAGGGCAAGTGGCTGAAATGTAAGTAAGGGAGCACTTTGGGACTAGTGATCACAATTCCATTAATTTTAAATAGTTATGCAAAAGGATAAGTCTTCCATAAAAGTTGAAGTTCTGAATTTGAGTAAGGCAAATTTTAATGATATGAGACAAGAACTTTCAAAAGTTGATTGAATTAAACTTCACAAATAAGGGGACAACTGACAAGTGGAAGGCTTTGAAAAGCGTGATACCAAGAGTTCAGAGGCATTATGTTCCTGTGAAGGGTAAGGCTGGTAAAAATAGGTAACAATGGATGAATAAAGATATTGAGTCTGTGATCAAGAATAAGAAGGAGTCATATATTAGGTATAGACAACCGGGATCAAGTGAATCTCTTGAAAAGTGAGAGGGGTGTAGGGAATTCCTAAGAGAGTAATCAGGAGGGCAAAATGGAGATATGAGATAGTCTTGGCAGATAAGGTTAATGATAATCCAAAGAGATTCTACAAGTACATTAAGAGCAAAAGATGAACGAGGGAGAGAACAGGGTCATCTGAAATTCAATGAGGTCATCTATGTGTGGAAGCATAGGAGGTGGGAGAGATACTAAACAAATACTTTGCATCAGTTTTTACTGCAATGAAAGAAATGGAAGTAAGGGTCTAGGCCTGAAACGTCAGCTTTCCTGCTCCTCTGATGCTGCTTGACCTGCTGTGTTCATCCAGCTCTACACCTTGTTATCTTTGGGGAAATATTGATGGCTTGAAAAACAGTCCACACTACAAAACAGGAAATGCTGGAGCTCTTAAAAAACATAAAGGTGGATAAATCTCCAGGACCTGATCAAGTGTATCCCAGGACATTGTGGGAAGAAGGGGAAGAAAGGGAAGAAAGGGAAGAAATTGTGGGGTCCCTAGCACAGATATTTATATCATCTACAGCCACAAGTGAGGTTTCAGAAAGTGGCTAATGTTGTGCCTTTATTTAAGAAAAGCTGTAAGGAGAAGCCTGGGAACTATTGATCTGTAAGTCTGACATCAAGTGGTGGGTAAGTCGTTGGAGGGCATTCTGAGAGATAGGAATTACATGCATTTGGAGAATCATGGACTGATTAACGATAGTCAGCAGGGCTTTGTGCATGGCAAGTCTCACGATCTTGATTCAGTTTTTTGAGGATGCAACCCAAAAGATTGATGAGGGCAGAGCGGTATATGTTGCCTACATGAAATTTAGTAAAGCCTTTGACAAGGTTTCACATGGTAGACTAATTAGAAAATTTGGATGACAAGGGATTCAGGGAGAGCATGCCAATTGGATACAAAATTGGCTTGAAGGTTGGAGACAGAGGTTGGTGGTGGAGGAATGCTTTTTGGATTGGAAGCCTGTGGCCAGCAGTGTTCCACAGGGATCGGTTTGGATGAGAATTTAGGAAGCATGGTTAGTAAGTTTGATTATGACACTAAAATTGGTGGTACAGTCGACAGTGAAGAAGGTTATCTAAGATTACAAAGGAACTTGATCATTTTGGGCCAATGGGCTGAGGAGTGGCAAAGGGAGCTTACTTTGGATAATTACAAGGCATTGCATTTTGGTAAAACATACAAGGGCAGGACTTATACATTTAATGGTAGGGCCCTTGGTAGTGTTGTTGAACTGAGAAACCTATGGGTTCAAGTACATGGTATTTTGAAACTTGCATCACAGTTTGACAAGTTGCTTAGAAACACATTTGGCATGCTTGCCTTCATTGCTCAGACCATTGAATATAGTAATTGGGATTTCATGTTGAAGTTGTATATGAAGCCAGTTTTGGAGTACTGTGTGTAGTTCTGGTCACCCTGCTATAGGAAGGATATTATTAAATTGGACAGGACTCAGAAAAGATTTACCAGGATGTTGCCAGGACTGGAGGGTTTGAGTTATAAGGATAGGTTGGATAGGCTTGGGCTTTTTTCACTAGAACGTAGGAGGTTGAGGGGTGACCATATAGAGATTTATAAAAGCATGAGGGGCATTTATGAGGTGAACAGCAAAGGTCTTTTCCCTAGGGTGGTGAGTTAAAATCTGGGGAGCATATTTTTAAGGTGAGAGGGGAAATATTTAAAAGCACCCTAAGGGGTAACTTTTTCACAGACGGTGATTCGTACATGGAATGAACTTCCAGAGGATGCGGTAGATGCAGGTACAGTTACAACATTTAAAAGACATTTGGATAGATACATGAATAGGAAAGGTTTTGAGGGATATTGGCCAAACGCAGACAAGTGGGACTTGTTTAGTTTAGGAAACTTGGTTGGCATGGATGAGTTGGACTGAAGGGTCTGTTTCCACGCTGCATGACTCTGTGACAGAAAGATGCAAATGTACAACAGTTTTTTTTTCTTCTGTGCAATAATAAAGAATTTGAATTGTCAGTATATCACAAAATAATAAAATAAGCACTGTTGCATTACAGTACAAGAAACATTAATAAAATTTTAATAGTGTTGTATGAATAAGTATATTTTATTTGTTCATGGAACGTGGCTTTGCTGTCATCTCAGCATTTATTGCCTATTACTAAGTTCCCCGATAAAAGTGGTAGTGAGATACCTCCATAAACTGCTGCAGTCCTTGGAGTGTAGGCACAGAATATGCTGGTATTGTAACAGGGTTTTTTAATGCAGGATAACAACTTCAGGTGAAAATAAATGTTCAAATTCAGAGGCTGACGTCTAAGATGCACTGTTGCTGCATATAGCATGGAAAATGGCATCCCCTTTCAAATGTATTGAACAATTTGACATTGCTGTACTAGCATGACAGTGGCATATAATTAGGGCTTGTCCATTTTAATCCAAGTAATATTGTTACTGGTATCATAGTCTTAATTGCTGCTGAACAGTTTATTCTGACACTGGAAACCAAAGTGAGGAGCCTCAACCTTGCGGTTTTTAATTGCTCTTGGAAATACTTTTGAAAGTGTAGCTTTTAATGCTTTCTATTTTTTTTTGCTAACCAACTGTTCAGAGACGGTATAACACATTTCCGGAGCAGGTAGGACTAAAGTCCAGACCGCCAAGTACAGTGGGAGGGACACTACCACTGTACCACAAGAGGGCCTTAAGGACATTACTGAACCAGATGGGTTTTTCTGACAATGGATTCGTGATCATCATTAAACTCTTAATTCCAGATTTATTTTTAAATCAAGTCTTATTTTTATCTGTCACTTAATCAAAACATTTGTTTCCATCCTCCTTTCACTTCCTGACTTCAATTATCTAGACTATCTTAATTTTCATTAGTTAGATACTGAAATATTCATTAACAATGCCTCAGTCTCATTGTTTAAGGAAAATGAGTTGCTTATTCTATTCAAAATTGACCCAGATCTCTTGTCGAGAGCCAAGTCCTTTACATTTTCCCACTTCCAGTAACCTACAATACAGAAACTCCTACAAAGTAAATGGTAAGAGCATATTTGATAAACAGTGGATTTGCCTACAGCAAAGTCTAACCTGATAATATTATTCAAAGGTGTTGATGATTGTAATATGGACTTAATTACTTAAAACCTGGATTCAGTTTAGAGTGGACTGATTATTGGTGCATTTCAGACGAGTCAAAAATAAGTATGCTCTCTGCACTTAATTCTCTGTGGTTACCTCATTTGTAGATTCTGATGCATTCAAGAGGAACACAGTTTTAGTGGAACAGAAAACTATATTTACATGAAGTTTTAAAGAAAAGTATCAATTAATAATGACTGCCAGAAGAAGGTGACAAATATCCTGAAAGTATTTGAGACAGCGTGCAAAACATCAGCAGCTAATTTTGATGTCAATAGTATAAAGATGCTGCAGTTACTTCTCAGCACCTAATGATTAACTTCTTGACTTTTCAGATTTGTTCGCCTGGTGGAGTCTGTTGAGAAAATGCTCCTTCTTCCTTACCTTCACTTGTTCCTTACCGTTGCATATTCATAAATTCCTAGCACCCTCTGAGATAGTAAGGTCTAAAATTCAAAAGCTTGCATTGTTGTACCACATCTTTTATCAAAGCAAGTATAAACTTTTTCTTTCATCTTAACAGACTTGTGCACTCCTCAGCTCAGTTAATTTGAGCCTTGTCCACATTATCGATAATTTATGTTGGGACATATCTTCAAAAGAATTAGCAAGGATTGGAAGGATTAAATAAATCCTGCTATATAAATTCATGTTCTTTCTTAACAATGTACACTGGGAACATTTTAAGATTACATGACTTTGGCAGACTTTTAGCAATAAGTATTAATTTAATAAGGTGAAATCTCAGCTGTTGTGACAGAGGGCATAAATGATACTTCACAGAAAACTGTATTCTCTTTGTTGTTTTCAAGATTAATTTTTTTTCAAATGGACAACATTGCTGAACTCAAAATGGTGAGTGCTGATCACATGATGATGTTTTGAGAAGTTTCTAAATCCAGGTTTACAACAAGCCAGGAAAAATCTACACATCGGGTCTGGAGCTGAGCCCTCTGCTTCCTGCCAGCTCTGGTCAAACGTTAACGTTGTGCTAAAATGCTAAAATGCCAAATTATGCTAAAATGAGCATTAGTACTTTTACTGTTACATTGGTCCTTATACTAAAATGCTGATGGAGAAGGCAAATTTACACAGTTCACTTAAAAACTTACCATTTCGACCACAAACAATAGCCCACTGTCTTGGGTTTAAGAAGGGAAAAACAATCATATTTTAAATTCGCCCCATTTCTCCTCTGTCTGTTAGGCAGGACTTATCAGCACTTGTAATCTTTCGAAAGACTATTTGGTGCATTAGATATATGCTGAGCCAGATTATTTTGTATTTCTCTGTTGCAAGACCCGGGTTTGATTCCACCCTCCAGCGACTGTGTGGAGTTTGAACGTTCTCCCCTTGTCTGCGTGGGTTTCCTCTGGATGCTCCGGTTTCCTCCCACAGTCCAAAGATGTGCAGGCTAGCTGGATTGGCCATGCTAAATTGCCTGTAGTGTAGATTAGGTGAGTCATAGGGGAATGGGTCTGGGTGGGATGCTCTGAGCGTCGGTGTGGACTTGATGGGCTGAAGGGTCTGTTTCCACATTGTAGGGATTCTATGGTGATTCTATGCAATAAGCATTCTGTAAAATAAATTCTAATATGCATGGATAGCCCTGCATCATGATGGAGAACTTCAAGTGAAGTTGTTCTCTTTTTGCAATTCCTGAAACCAGATGTTTTATTTTCATATGCTCTAAAGACAATTTGCATGCCTTTTGCATTGAAAAAGTAAACAACTAAAACCCTGTTCCCAAGTGTAAAATGCTGAATGCTTGTGAACTATCTTACCAGAATTGTTGTTTTCATGTACAGTTGAGGATAATAGGTGCATCATTTTATATATCTATATACACCATAGCATAATTATTGAAGCTTTGCCTGAGGCATTTTTTGCTCAATTCTTCCTTCTTTAAACCATTCTGCATTGATTTTTTTTTCTTCAATTCCTTATTCTCCAATTAACTCAGAAGGAGCCATCTTTTCCTGTCTTTTCAAGCTGAATTTTTTGCTGGGCACTGCAAAAGTTGTCTGCAAACCCATCTACTCTTGGCCACCTTGCCTTCAGCTCACTTAACTGTTGTTGGACCATTCATTAGCTTGAGGCAGATCCTCTGCCCCTATTGGCAATAAAGTCCCACATCTGAGAGCTGGTGGTCAACAGCATCACCAGGGGCAGTGGCCACTCTAGGACCCCGTACAGAGAACGAGTAAACTGTCAATTCTGGGGTTTTGCTCAGACAAGGACGACATACCCCGTTAAAAGGAGTGATGTGCCAAGATTGACTGGCGGATGGTGGAGGAGAAAAGTCAGGGGTCAGGAGCTACCTCAAGACCAGCCTTAATGGACAAGGGGTGCCAAATAGGAGGCATACTAGGTCGTCCAACCCAGTCATTATTAGCCAGGCTTTGCCTGGCATCCTGACACTTGACGGTAGCTCCGTTATGGTGGGAAAACTCCCGTGAGCGGCATGGGGAACTCACTGGTAACTGGGCCAACAACCAAGTCCCCTGCAGCAGTTAAATACCCATGAGGGCGAGCAAGACTGTCACACAACAAACATGTGCTCCTGCTTTTTTTTTCCAAATTTCATTCTATTATCCCACCTGCCTGGCATGTTTAGTGTTAATCAGACACATATTTATTCTAGGCTTAATTACTGCAGCATTCCAACTGTTAACCAACAATTCTGCATTCCATAGTGTTTGCTACGAAGGCTTTTCCATCAGTGGATCTGATAGCTTTCACTATTTGACCTTTAACATTCACTTTCTTATGCCCCAGAGAAAATCAATAAGAAATAATCTGAAAGTTACATCCAATATGATTAAGCTATTAACTGATAAATAAATCTGTCCTGTGTGAAGATTTAATCCATTTTATCTCAACTCCAAACATCTCAAACCAAATTCATTTCTTTGCATTCAGTGAGTAAAAGCACATTGAAAGAAATTGTGATATTCAAAGGTAGTGGGACATAAGACAATGTCTCAATAACTAGACCCCTCTAACTTTTAGAGATAGTAGGAACTGCAGATGCTGGAGAATCCGAGACAACAAGGTGCAGAGCTGGATGAACACAGCAGGCCAAGCAGCATCAGAGGAGCAGAAAGGCTGCTGTTTCGGGCCTAGACCCTTCATAGGCCTGAAACGTCAGCCTTTCTGCTCCTATGATGCTGCTTGGCCTGCTGTGTTCATCCAGTTCTGCACCTTGTTCCCTCTAACTTTTATTTTTGTTATACGCATTCGATTAACTTAAATGCAAGAAACTATTAATTTTAGCTTTTCACACAACAATGCATGTGGGGTAATTTTTAATGAGTTGACTGTCTTCAGCCTGTGGAAAGGCTTTTGGGTTCACAGGCACACAGCTTAGAGGAAGCATTGCACATACCAATCATGTGCTATGTATTCTGCTTGATATTCCTACGATTTTTCAAAAGAAAGAGAAATTGTTTGAATTTTAATGGAGGATGATCTGATATTGCTTTCTCAATACCAACTCTGATGGCTACAATCAACCCACTTTGTCTCTCAAATAAAAGTTACAAAACTGTTGATGCTGGAAATCTATACCAGAGATAATGCTCGAGAAACTCAGCTGACCTGGCAGTACATGTGGAAACGGAAGTAGAGTCAACTTTTCGGGTCTGATAGAAATCTTCTTCAGAATTGAAAGAGGTTGGAAAATGATGTATTTTATACTTTTGACAGAGACAGATGAGAAGTGAGGGGAACAGATGGTGCAGAGGCCCAGAGCAAAAGTCAAAAGGGTTGCTAGTTGGGGTGAAAGAAATAGAGATGTAAAATGGGTGTAAACTAAGGTGTGGAATGGTGAAAATGGGTCTGCTTGGCTGGGAGTAATGTAAACAAGACAAGTCTGTTTGTGGGAGGGCTGGGGGAAGGTGGTTGTGCACAGAGAATGTGCAAAAATAGAGAACAGACATCAGAATGATGTTGTGAAGCAGTTCTTCAGGTGAGGCAGCAATTTGTTTGTGCTTCATTCATCCTAATCTGCTGTATTCACTGCTCAAAACGTGGCCAAATTATATTGGTGAGACCAAATGAAGACTGAGTGACCACATTGTGGAATACCTTCACTGTGTTTGTAGGGATTGCCCTGACACTTCCAGTTGCTTGCTAGTTTGATGAAGCATCTTGCCCTCATGCTAATATTTCTGCCCTTGGCTTGCTGAAATGTTCCAATGAAGCAACAATGGAAACTTGAGGGACAATCCCTCATTTTCCATGCAGAGACTTTGCAGCCTTTAAGATGCAATATTTAACTGCACAACCTCAGAGCCTGACTCCATGATGGCTGTCCTCCATTTTTCTTCCATTCCACTTCCCCAGTATCACCCCCTCCCATTGCCTTGACATATTTGCACATTTTTTACTTTGCCATCAACCAGGTGGACCTGAAATAACTGCACAGAGGCTGGTATCCCATCACCAAGTCACCCTTTATTTACTTGTGCACAATACACTAGCTGTGACCAGCTAGCTTGGGGTCAGTCACCTGGACTGAGGAGGTTCTAAACTTCTGGTTATGTTGGTCAGCCAGGCCTTTCCTGATTGGCTCAGATTAACAACCCAAATCCAGGATCTGGTCGTCAATAAGATCCAGCTGATTCCAATCACTACAGGACCCATTTTCACCATCCCACAGCTTAAAGTCCACCCATTTTACATCTCTATTTCTCATTCATCCTAATTAGTAACCCTTTTGTCTTTTGCACTGGGCATCTGCATCGTTTATTCCCTCAGCTGCTCCTCCACCTCTGTCAAAAGTATAAAAATACCATTTTTCAATCCATTTTCAGTCCATAAGAAGAGCCATACCAGACTTCAAAGCTTAACTCCATTTCTGTCTTCACAGATGCTGCCAGACATGTTGAGTTTGTCCAGCATTTCCTCTGTTTCACTTTGTCACTCCGGTATGATCCATGTCTAAACAATATGAGAAACTGAGGATATGTACTTTACTACCAATTGAAATAGTGCAGCCACAAGAGGTGGCACAGCGGCTCAGCGGTTATCACTGCTGTCTCACAGCGCCAGAGGACCTGGGTTTGATTCCACCCTTGGACAACTGCCTGTGTGGAGTTTTACATTCTCCCCGTGTTTCCTCCGGGTGCTCTGGTTCCCTCCCACAGTTCAAAGATGTGCAGACATTGTCCAGGGATGTAAAGGCTACGTGGATGAGCCATGGGAAATGTAGGCTGATACAGTAGAGGTTTGGGTCTGGGTGGAATGCTCTACACAGGATTGGTATGGACTCCATGGGCTGAATGGCCTACTTCCACACTTTAGGGATTTTATAATTCTAAGGTACAAGGATGTAGTATCAGACAGGGAGCTGGAATAAATGCATAATTCATATGGTTTACTTACCGTGGGCCTCTTCTGAGAGTTGAAAAAGAGAGTTCTGGAAAAACTCAGCAGGTCTGGCAACATCTGGGATGTAGAGAAACAAGATTAACATTTCAACTCCAGTATCACTGTCAACTCTAGCATCTGCAATAATTTTCTTTTATTCTGGTAGTTGCGTTTTAGTGGGATCGTGGCACAAAGTCCACATTCAATCCTTCTGCAAAATCTTTAGAATTTAGAAAAGTTTGTTTCTTGGGAACAACATGTCTTGGTTTAACCACGAGCTCTATGCCACTGAATTGGTTGGCACAATAAAAATGATTCATTTTCACAAAAATAATTCCCGCATTGCTTGCAGAACTGCATGCACGAGGAAGCAATGGCCTATTGTTAGACTATTGATCCAGAAACTCAGCAAATGTTCTGGGGCCCCAGGTTTGAATCCCGCTATGGCAAATGGTGGAATTTGAGTTCAATTAAGAATCTGGAAATAAGGGTCTAATGATGACCATGAATCCATTGTCGATTGTTGGAAAAACCCATCTGGTTCACTAATGTCCTTTAGGTAAGGAAATCGGCCATCCTTACCTGGTCTGACCTATGTGATTCCAGACCTACAGCAATTTGGTTGACTCTTAACTATTCTCTGGGCAATTAGGGATGGGCAATAAATGGTGGCCTAGCTAGAGATGCCCACATCCCATGAGGTATTACAATAAGCACTGTTTGCACTGACCTGTAAAGACAAACTATCAGCTTGCAATTATTAAATATCATTGTACTGAGACCTCCAAAAATGATAGAAATTTAAGCAATTTAGATATTCTCTGCTGTTGGAAACAGACTTTGGAGGAGATTACAGATTTCCTCAGGGGCCCTACCATCACTGCTGTTTACTTGTTGCATTTATATCTTGCACCCTATGAGTTTTACATTATGTCCTCTTTAGAAATCAAAGTTTGCAATGTAAAATATGGAAATATGTTGGTTTAAAAATAAAATCCAGATAATGCATTTGGAGCTAGACAGTTGCACATTGTGTTTTCCACTTAGAAAAAATACTGATAATAGCTACAGTATGATAAATCATTCCAGAAATTAATGCTAATTATTGCTACTTTGTTCTATTTAACAAGAAACGGGACAGAAAGTTTTGAATTAAATGGAGATACTGAAAAGGCTGGAGCTTTTTTCCCTGGAACATCAGAGGCTGAGGGATTCAAACTTTAAAACCTTCAGAATTGCCTTACATTTAGAAGTGTAACACTTAGCCAAACAATGATTTGGTAATTTATCTCCATACTTTTTGTGTACTCATAATGTTTGCAATCTTTTAAATGTTTTCTATAGTGTTAATTAATTGGTTGTAAAGAACTTTAAACCGTCCTGGGGTCATGAAAACTGCATTTTAAATGCAAGTCCTTCTTTCTTTTGCCATTTTCAAACCTGTACACTACGTTTAAAGCATGAAGCTCTTACCTTATTTTCAAGGAAATTGGTATGGAAACTGCTCATTGAAATAATTCTGCAGGGAATACGTGGAGCTGTGTGCAATGTGCTACAAGACCATAATTGCCCAAAAATGTCCGTATGTTCAAACATAAATCCATGAACACATAAGAAGATAATTAGAAAATTGAGGAGGAATTTTCTTAATGACAGCATCAAGTCCTTCCAAATGATTTAAACAAGTAGGAACCAGGCAATTAGTTGTCACAAGATCCCATTTAGATAGGAATATGGGCTAGTTCAATTTTCCAGTCAGGCTTGATTAATGTCCATGTAGATTCCTCTTGCAAGCAAATAAGAGCTTCACTTTAATATTCAATTAATGCATTTCTGTATGGAAATTGAAACAGATAAATCTGGAGTTCCTACATTGCTAATTATTTTGTCTTGTCACAAAGCAAATGTAAAGTGGAATTCATTACTTCTATAATTTTTAAAATTCGTTACTTCCATGACCCATCAATTGGGTCAATGGGCTGAGGAGTGGAAGATGGAGTTTAATTTGATTAAATGTGTGGTTTTGCATTCTGAAATACAAACAAGGACAGGACTTATAGAATTAATGGTAAGGCCCTGGGTTAGTATTCTAGAACAGAGAGACCGAGGGGTTCAGATACATAATTCTTTGAAATTTGTGTTATAGGTAGACAGTGTGATTAAGAAGGAATTTAGCATGCTTGCATTCATTCCTCAGATATTTGAGTTTTGGATTTGGGATGTCAGATTGAGATTGTATAGGACATTGGTTCGGCCTCTTCTGGAGGACTGAGTGCAGTTCTGGTCAGCCTGTTATAGGAATGATATTGTTAAACTGGAGAAGGTTCAGAAAAGATTTACCAGGACGATGGCAGAAATGGAGCATTTGAGATATGGACTAGAAAGGCTAGGATTTTTTTCACTGGAGCAGAAGAGGTTGAAGGGTGATCCTTATTGCGGTTTATAAGATCATGAGAGGCTTGGATAAGGTGAATGACAATGGTCTTTTCCCTAGGATGGGGGAATTCAAAATGAGGGCAGAGATAGTATGAACCGCAGATGCTGGAGAATCTGAGATAACAAGGTGTAGAGCTGGATGAACACAGCAGGCCAAGCAGCATCAGAGGAGCAGGAAAGCTGACGTTTCGGGCCTAGACCCTTCTTCAGAAATGGGGGAGGGGAA
>NC_063335.1:16103491-16109585 GCF_021869965.1 Rhincodon typus
ATCTCTGAGACATGACAATCTGCTATGTGCTAAAATGCCAGGCAAGTGAAGACAGATGTACTGGAGCATCTTTAAGGTCTGGCTGAGGGGGCAAAGTGCATGAAGGTTAGGCAGAGGTGCAGTTACAATCCAATTAGGTGTAAAGTGACTGATGGTTTAGAGAGGAAGCAAGAAGCCCTGAAACGCAATCAGGTCCAGCCTATGAAATGGGTGCCTATTCCGGCATACTAAGTGTCCTAGCAGCAGATTGCAAAGTGTCAGTGCGCTCCATGCTGCAATATTGAACTGATTTCCAAGTGGATCAGACACATGTCAGAATGGTGTGGTGAGGCTGATATGTGTCCAATGACAATGTTAGTGGCACTGATGCATGCAGACCCTGTCAATGAAGGGTGCACTGAGATGAGGGTGATTGCTGTTCAAGATGGAGGGCTGCAGGAGTAAACAGTGAGCTGGAGTGTCCAGGCAACCTCTCTGACTTTCAAGGTGTGAATTATTTCTTTCTAGTTTCTATCTGGCAAATGGGAGAAAGGGAAATTGCATGTGAGTAAAGTGAAATTAGATAATACTGGCATGCTCATTCACATTAAGAGGCTTCCAGCCACTTGTTATTAAAATTCTTGTCTCATCATTCAACACGTGCTTGGAGAATCAGACTATCGCTCTTTCAGCTGAGAATATTATTACTACCAATCTCGCTCTATTTTCCTAGCTTTTTCACAAATGTCAGTGTTGTCCAGGAACTGGGAAGAAAAAATAGAATCTTACAGACATCCAACTGATGTGGGCTATGGCGTGTTCTGTGACAGAATTGTGTGAGAAGTCCAATGAAGCCCATTTCAATATCAGGAACATTTCACTCCACTTTCTATCGTTTTGACGAGTAACACAACATAGTCCCTACTAGGCGATGGTGAGCTGCCAGCTGAGGGGGAGTATTGCTTATTAAATGCCTTGTTAACAGGCCAACTCACCTCATTAATATTCAGCTTCTTATCTTACAAAACACATCAAACAGTATACAACTGAAGAATTCTTGACATAGAAATCAGAGTCAGTCTCTGGCAACCTCAACTTGCTGCTTGCTTGGAACACCCTCCATGTTTGAAACTGGGCACCAACATCATGGCATTCTGCATGGGTACCATTCACATGCATCACACATCCACGGGCATTGGCAATGGTTACATTCCAAACCCTAAGAACTCTCATGACACATTTCCAATCCACTTACAGGATGCTTCTGCAATTCAACGCTGCACCTGAGATGACACCAATACTGTGTGAAGGACACTTTGTGCTAAGGGATACAGATCCAGCCCATGACTGAATGGACCGGGATGAACCTTCACGCTCTTCACTCCCTGTAATAGAGCTCACTCACTCTGAGCTTACCTCACCATATCCCTGTCTTGCATTGCCTTGCCTTGGCCTTTCTGCACTTTGCTCCTTCAGCCAAAAACAATAGGGTTGTATTATTTCAGTCTTACCATGCCATTTAATGCAGTCGGCAGGAAGTGATGTGGATGTCAGATCCAGAGGTAGAGGAAATATCAGGTCCACTGATGGTGGCACCTACTATGTTCCTGGATGGGGTATTGGGTGCCAGGAAGATGAAGTTGATATCAGGTCCCAGTTGGAAGGAGGTGTCAGATTGGCATCTGTGATTATATGGCATTTGGGGAAGATATAGTTGGGGGTATACGTGGTAAGTTTGGGAGTCAAGTTAATAATTACCCAGGAGTTAATTTTGGTTTTTAATTGTCCAACATTTCCTGAGTGACTGTATACTTAACTGCAGCATAACCTTCCAAATGCTCCAAATTATCTAATTTCAATGGAAAATTTGGAGGGCTCCAGACAGTTGCTCACCTGGGTCTTCACTTTTGTGATAAGCCAACATTGAACTGTATTAATAAATCTTCATAAAAGATTAGCAATCCTAAAAAAAAATGCCTGTTACAATGTACAAACAAATATATTATATTATGTTGACCAATTGCAATGGTTCATAGGAATATTTTACATTTCAGATCATTCAAATAAATTTGGGTTGAAGCTTGAGTTTTAATTTTGCTTGAAAAATCCACTGCAATTTCATGGCAGATACTCTATCCTAAAGTTTACTTCATTTTGACCAGCAACTTGTTTTCAGAGTTGAAATTAGCTCAGATTCATATTTTAAGAAACGTCTGACACTACAGGATTGAAAGAAAGAAATTAACTTCAAATTAGGATACAAATGATAGAAAAATGAGAATTCAAAAAGAAACAGGTGGATGATAGAGAGTCAGAGTCATAGAGTAGTGAAGCATGGAAACAGATCTTTTGACTCAACTCATTCATGCCAACCAGGTTTCCTAAACTGAACTAGTGTCATTTGCCTGCATTTGGCTCATATCCCTCTAAACCTTTCCTATCCATGCACCTATCCAAATGTCTTTTAAATGTTATAATTGTCATCGCCTCTGCCACTTCCTGTGGCAACTCATTCCATGTATGCACATCCTCTATGTGAAAAATTTGTCCCTCAGGTCCCTTTTAAATCTTTCCCCTTTCACCTTCAACCCATGCCCTCTAGTTCTGGACTCCTCTACCCTGGGGAAAAGATCTTGGCTAATCACCTTATCTGTGCCCCTCATGATTTTATAAACCTCCATAAGGTCACCCCTCAGCCTCCTGTGCTCCAGGGAAAAAGTCCCAGCCTATTCAGTCTCTTCTTATAACTCAAACCCTCCAGTCTTGGTAACATCTTTGTAAATCTTTTTTGCACCCTTTCTAGTTTAATAACATCCTTCCCATAGCAGGGCAACCAAAATTGGATGCAGTACTCCCAATGTTGCCTTACCAATATCTTGTACAGCCACAACATGATGTCCCAACTCCTGTACTCGGTACTCTGACCAAAGAGAACAACTGTGCCAACCACCTTCTTCACCACCCTGTCTACCTGTGACGGCACTTTCAAGGAACTATGTACCTGCACCCCTAGATTTTTCTGTTTGACAGGACTCTCCAGGGTCCGGCCATTAACTGTGTAAGCCCTGTCCTGGTTTGTCTCACCAAAGTGCATCACCTCGCATTTATCTGAATTAGACTCCATCTTCCAATTCTTGGCCCAATTGATCAAGATCTCATTGTATTCTTAGATAACCTTCTTCATTGTCCACTATACCACCACATATGATGTCATCTGAAAACTTACCAACCATGTTTCCTTTATTCTCATCCAAATCATTTATATAAATGACGAACGACATTATAACTTATAAGATTTAATATTATAACTGTACTATGTTTGTTGAGTACTAATTATTATGACTCAATTATTTAATTGTCAAAGATTTATGGTAATTGAAAAACAACAAAATAACATTATTTTTCCCTATGTTCAACATCACTTACTATAGAACATCTCTCCATTAATTTTTAGAAATTAAAATACCTACTTAGCTTTCATCTGAGATGTTTTTTGTTTACTATTGAAGTTCAATAACACGAAAAAAAGGGTTTTAAGTGTGTGTGTCAAGTAATTCTAAGGGAAAACATTCTATTCCAATATCACCACCTGAGTGGGGATTTGAAAATTTTAATTCCCTGTGTGCAGGTTGTATTATTGCTTCCTATCTGCAGTGGCCAAGCAGCATGTTTTCTTGTGTTGTAGGATTTTGCTGTGTGCAAATTAGTTGCTGTGTTTCCTTATATTATAATAACTAACTTTGAAAAGTACTCTACAGACTGTAAGTTGCTTCATGATCCTCAAAGTGTTTTAAACTTGTTAAACAAATACAATTCAGTTCTGTCTTTTTAGAATCAATTTTCCTGCCTGTAATCTATTGAAAAAAATGCAATTTGCCGGATGCTAATTTTAGGTAAAGTCGCAAAGATCTGTTTCACTGAGGTTTTCGCCTCCCTTTTCATGTTGGTCTTGAGATTTCTGTGACTGGGCTACTCTGCTGTCCTAAATATCAACAGAGGTCACTAAGGAAGAAGAAAGGGAAGCAAACAAGTTTTCTTTTGTTTCTTTTTCTACAAATCATCTTTCTTTCCCAGAATGAATTGAACTAACTGAAGCTCCTGCGCTGATATTGGATTGCAACATTCTTGAAAATCGATACTCATATGTACACCTGTTTCTCTAAACCATAGTCAAGTAGTTGCTGTACACAATGTGCAACATATTATTCCCATGTTCCCAGTCAGGCAGTCTTCAGACCAGTCTAATGCCAAGGAACAAAGTTGTAGTTAAAATCAGTCCGACAATGTTTTACAAGAGTGTAATTCATGTTTGTCTTACATTTTGTCGCAAAAATAGCATACTGAGCCGATTTTGCCAGTGTGGGCATCTTGCATGACATTCCAACAATTTAATCAGAACAATCTGTTACTGAACCATTACCGGGGATTCAGAGCAAGTTGGTTTGTTTTATGATTCTCCAAGCACTGTAGTCCAGATTTCAGTCCCAAACGTAGGTTAAAGTATGAGTCTTTGGTATTTATAGAAGTTTTATTGAATATTTTATACGACTACTAACATTTGTAGCTTTTAACGGAGGAACAGCATCTTTGCCTCATTTTGAGGCTGGTCCATTTTGTGCATCTGTGATTTATTGGCAGTAAACATTCTCAGCTTTAAGGAGGATTAACATAATGTGTATTTGTCCCTCCGGATAACACACTCCTACTCATCAGCACTAAAGACCTGAAAGATGTTCGTTAAGGTGTCATTAAATAAATACGTACTTAACACATTACTCCAGAGATATACAAGGCATATATATCCTTGCAGCTTATTGCATTATAAGTATTAAATGTATTTCTTGCATTTTATTCTGGCTTTTCCTGAAATATAATTTCATAACTAAACCATATTCTGTCAGCTGTTAGTCATATTTCTGTATGCTGACTGAGTTGAGGAAATAATCTGTTATTGCAGCATTATTTTGACATGTCCTTAGAGCACCAGTTCCAGTTTTCTAATTTTGTTGTCAACTTAGTTACATGTTGACAAGGTCATTGCAGATTTCTTTATAAATTCATTTTTAATCTAGCTGCTTGTAATCCTTGTCTGAAGAAAGAATAGTCGCATCCTTCAAATTAATGTGCAGATTTAGGATCAGTGAAAATAAATCACATCATAATGAAAATATTATGGAGGCAATGGCAAAACATACAAACATGTTTACTTTTAATACACAACTGAAGAAACTGTACAGCATTAGATGGTGGCATTATGTAGATTAGATTAAATCTATGAACTTGATTTTCATTGATCCTGAACGATGTTGGCAACACCAAGTCAGTTGGGAAAATATTACAAGACTGGGAAATTTAAATTGTTGAGGAAGAAAATGTTTGATTTTGCATCCAACATTTGAATGGTGAGGTGATAATGCTGAACAGTGGGAGACCAATGTGCAAATATTTCGTTATTACCTATTCACGCCTTATTTATATGCAGTTTGCCATTTTCCCACATGGTAGAGAGAAACTAGATAGTACCAATTACCAACATGAAAGTCAGTGTGGTTTCTTGGTGACTGTATCTTATCATGTGCTCCTCCAGGTGTCTATGTTGGTTAGCAGTCCCCAACATATCCAGGTACAGTCCATAGGCAGTGATTTCAGAATTCGCAAGCTTCACACTGCCAACAGCCTGCGGAAAAAAAAACAACCAATTTGTCAGCAGGTATTGACACAAAGATTCAGAACACGATTTCACTAAAGCACGTGCATGTCCAAAGAAATTTGGGGGTTCAGGTGCATAGATGTTTAAAATGCCACAACAGGTGCAGCAATTAATGAAGAAAGCTAATGGAATGCTGTCCTATATATCAAGAGGACTGGAGTATATGGGTACAAAGGTTAATGAATAAGTTAGCTTTATTGTCACATGTACAGCGAAAAGTTTAGAAGTCGCCACTCATGGCACCATCTTAGGTATAAAGGTAACAAGGTGTAGAGCTGGATGAACACAGCAGGCCAAGCAGCATCATAGGAGCAGGAAGGCTGACATTTTGGGCCTAGACCCTTCATCAGAAAAAGGCTCCTGCTCCTATGATGCTGCTTGGCCTGCTGTGTTCATCCAGCTCTA
>NC_063335.1:16109685-16283472 GCF_021869965.1 Rhincodon typus
TCCTGCTCCTATGATGCTGCTTGGCCTGCTGTGTTCATCCAGCTCTACACCTTGTTATCTCAGATTTTCCAGCATCTGCAGTTCCTACTATCTAGGTGTAAAGGTGGCTAGGTGCAGATTCTTGAGTACAAATTCTTAGGAAAAATAAATACAAAATAAAGAAGTAAAAAGTTCAGCAATACAAACCTTCAAAAATACAAAATCAAAATAATAAATTAGAAAAATAAAGAAATAAAAAGTTCAGAATAACAGTCCTTCCATGATAGCATAACAAATAAAAAGAAGAAAGAAAGTTGAAAGAAAGAGAAATTAGTCCATTTCATGGCTCTAGGCTCGCGGACTCCATCCCCACTTTGGTGCCCTGGGCCGGATCTACATGATGCCAAGGAAAAGCCACGTGGAGTCCCAGGCAGCCACTAAAGCTGCTGAAAAGGACTCCCAGGCTGGTCATTGGAACCCTGGGCCCAAACCGAACTTGTCTTCAAAGTCGTCATCGGAGCAGCCTAGTCGAAGGACCCATGAGGATGCAGTCATGAGGAACGGCCACACTTTCCTCTACAGCAGACTCTTGGAGCCTCCTTCCTTACCCAAAGTCACCAAAAGAAGGCAAGATGAATTTGATCTTAGGAAAAGAAAATTCAAAATAGGATGCAGCAGGTCTGGTCATGAAGCAAACGGACCAGGAGCCCACACACTTCCTACTCCGGTGCCACCATCTTGCAATCTGCAATAATGTTGCAGTTATGTTACAGATGTACAAAACCCTGCTTAAACCACACTTGAAGCACTTGAGCAGATTTGTACGCCATACCTTAGGAAGGATACATTAACCTTGGAGAGAGCACAACATAAATTTACAAGAATGATACCTGGACTTCAGAGATTAAGTTATGAGGAGAGATTACACAAATTAAGCCTGTTTTCTCTAGAATTTAAAAGGTTACAGAGTGATCTGATTGAACTCTTCAAGGTATTAATAGGAAAAGGCAAAAAAAAAACTACTTCCACTGCTTGGGGATTCTAGGACAAGGGAATATAGCCTGAGAATTAGGGCCAGACTATTCAGAAGAGATGTTAGGAAACGCTTTTATACACAAAGGGGTAGATGTTTGGAGCTCTCTTCCTCAAATGGCAGTGGATGCAGGATCAGTTGTTAAATTTAAACATGAGACTGATAATTTTTTGTTAAGCAAAGGTATTAAGGGACGTGGGCCACAAGTAGATATATGGAATTCAGCCACAGATCAGCTATGATTTCATTGAATTGCACAACATGTTTGAGGTTCTGAATGGCCTACTCCTGTTCCTACTTTCCTTCTTATGGTCAATTTGACATACCAAATCAACATCATCAAAAGGCAAAAGCCTTGACCTCCATCCAAAAGACATACCTCTAAAAGCAAATACCATCACTTTACACATCCCACAAAAGATGTACTCAAGAAATGATATAATCCACACATGTTTAGCAAACTGCTTACAATGGGTCTGACACTCCATGCTTTTGCATAATCAGTCTGATGCATTAGAAGAGCTCTGCAAGATTGACACATGATTTTTTTTCCATTGGTGATATGCAGGATTTTCTACTATTGACCACCTGTATGCATGGATCTACATATTATTATGATGCACAAGGCAAACAAAATGTTGCTTCCAACACCAAGAAATACCTATGACCTGGCTAACTTCTACTCAAACTAGTTTGCTCCTATCAGCTAGTTTAAAGATGATGCAACACTTCATCTGAAAGATGATGATCAAACTTAGCACTGACATTTCTTATAGGTGCCATACTCATATTCAGAAAAAGCTCAAACTAGAATTCGATTCCATGGTACAAAACAACATAAATCAAAACTAAGAATCAACCTGATTGTTGCAACTCTATAATCTGTTTTTAACCAAACAGGCACTCTACATGTATGTTTAGATCCAAGGCAACTGAATGTTGCACTAAAAACGTTTCCATACAAGATTCTTACCCTTCAAGGTCTTACTGCAAAGTTGTTAGCCACTGAGAATTTTTCCAAGCTTGATGCAAAGAATGAATGTGTGGATCCATGGAGAAATACTACAATGTGTGCCCGGCTCAGGCCATTCAACATTGTGAAAAACATTTGTAAAAGCCTACGTGAAGTAGACCGTACATCCAAGCTGTATGTGTCCAACCCTCTGTCATCCAAGATAATAATTCTTATATGGAATGCATCACACCCGAAAATGACCTGACATCCATCCACAAGGACAAACAGAACATCACAGACTGAAGTTACATGAACAAGTCATGATGACTTTATGAAGATTTGATCCTATTATATTGGATGACTGTCTAATTGTTTACCTAATGTTTTCCTCATTAAAAAAAAGTTTCTTATTATTCATAGGAAAAAACGGTGAATGTCATATTATTACACAGATCTCTGAAAGTCACTATGTCCTTAAGACATCTCAATGACAACACAAGGTATAAGAGCCCTCCATCTTACATCCTGAAAGGTCAGTCTGTCACAGCCAGACAGTTTGACACACCATCAACTTGTCAATCTGTTATTCAGCGATGCTTGTAATGTACTGGTAATCATTTAGAAATTGGAGCTTTGTAGCACAGTGGTAGTGCCTTCACCTCTGATCTAGGAGGCCTTGGTTCGAGTCCCACAGAGGCATACCATAACATGTCTGATTCAAAATACCTATAAATGCCTGAAGCAAATTATGGTTATTAATTCCAATCATTGGAATTAATGACAAACACCGATCACCGGAAATCTTGGACTTGACCAATATATGAGGCGCTAAGGCCATGTTTGGATGCCTGGACAAGCACTATAAGGCCGGACATGTCCTGCAGATTTTCTGAAATTTGTCCTGGACATGGTAGACAATTGGTGTCTTGCTTTGTGGCCATTGTTTGAGAGCTACTGCTAGGTGGGCTGATGCGCTTTCCCCAAGGTCTGCAGTGAAGGCCACGATACCAGACCACGTTAGCTTGGTCTGAGGTTATCACCTGGGTCAATGCTGTCTCAGCTGTCTAAAGGGATGCCCAGCACTGACAGAATGAGGTCAATCACCTTCTCCAATCTGCCAGCGTAAATGCCACCATCTTCTCTCCGAAACCACACACTTACTTTATTTCTGCTACTGGACCCATATCTCACCAAGGCTCTAGCTCTACAACTCTTACTAGTGCATAAAAAAAAATATCTTTCCCACTTGCCCTCACCCAAACAAATCTGTGGCACCACCTACCCTACATGCCCTCTGCATATCTCACTCAGGAAACCTCCTGCCACGCACCAACAGTCCATATGCTTTCATCTACTGTAATAACGGCCCCTCCCTCATTCTTGGAGAAAATCAGCCCCAGAACAGGGCAAGTAGAGTTAAGATAGGTGGTGTGTTACCTATCATTTGGCTTGACATCTCTCATTAACAGAGGTTTGGAACTTAGGCTGCCGTAAGAGTGACCTGGACATACCCTTGGCTGTGTTCGCTTGGCAAAAGCCTTTTCCCCTTGACTGGATTGAGGCCTGATGGCAGCCATAATGAGCTCACCGGCTTTGTGTCTGCACTAAATGACACAGCAAGGCAATCGTAACATAATCCTGGCACGTCCGGCTGAGTGGAGCACTGTGCAAAACAGCAAGGCAAGACAAAGCCACACAGAGATGTTGTGAGCATCTAAATAAATTCAGTTTGAATGAGTGATAGCAAGTGAAGAGCTCAGGGATGCAGTCTGGTCCAGTCCATTAGCTGGGTGTGTCCCCCTGAATGCAAAGCGCCCTTACAACAGTATTACAGTGATAGCTGTCAGTGCAGTCCAAAACTGAATTCCAGAGCATCTTGTAAGTATATTAGACACGTGCCATGAAAGTTCTCAGAGGCTGGCTGATGCTCATGAAGTGTGATCTGAGGTGCTGGTGTCTGGTGTCCAACATGGAACTGTTTTGGAGCAAGTGGTGAGTTGAATTTGCATTGTGGTTTCCTTGTCATATTCAATGACTATTTTTTATTGGCAAATTTGGAAAGATCACAACCCGTGGTGAGTCGGGATGGTAACAAGGTGTTTGACAAACAAGAAAGAGGCCCAATTGGAAACTCATCATGCAGCTTGAGAAAAGAGTACGTGCGTGGCGTACAGCTTTAACATGTGTTTCGTTAATGAGAATTGGCTGAAACACAACCTCACCCCAAGACCAGCACCCCCTCTCATTCCCGCCTCCTTGACCTGTCCGTCTCCTCCCACCTCACTGAGCAATCCCCAGCACTACCTACCTGATATCACCGCACCCCCTCCCTCCATTTATTTCAGAGCTTGCTTCCCCTCCCCCATTTCTGAAGAAGGATCCCGACCTGAAACGTCAGCTTTCCTGCTCCTCTGATGCTGCCTGGCCTGCTGTGGTCCTCCAGCTCCACACTGTTATCCCATATTGCTCAGAGCCTAGTTAAGATTATATGTTTTAATACATCGCTATTTATCCTTCTACTGGATGTGAGCCTTAATTTTTGGTATCGCACATATAATCTCCTTTAGGAAACTCTGATACCACTTTACGATCTTTCATTTGGTATTGTTTCAAGTAAATGTTTGTTAGACATTTCAAGATCAGTCTGGACATCTTCTGGAATATGCCATACTGTCTAATATTCACTTTTACAAACTCAAGGGCATGGTATTATCCTTTTAATCTGAATCATGTATTCCTGCCTTTAATCCTTATCTCAAGTACATCTCTGAACTATTCGAAGACAAAAAAATCAGACGCAAATGTTAAACTGGTTTATTTAATCGTAGTAAGCACGCAGCAAGTGATTGAATTCACAACTTAATCATTACAATCTGTCTTCACATGATGGCATGAAATAATGAACATGCTCTGCTTTCTGCATCAATGATTTGATCTACTTCACAATTCCTCAACATCATGCTAAACTTCTGGGTCTAACAATAGTTTGCCCTTGGAACCTTCTGATTAAGAACCCAAAACAATTCAGCTTGTGTTTTCCTCTTTGTCTTCCTGTGTTGACAACTTGAAAGCATGATAGGGACATAACCAACCAAATAAAAACTATTATTTATTTTAATTGCTTGCCAAGATAGGCAAAGAGTTTCCATATTTTGGGAAAATTGGTATATTATCTACCGTTCATCTCAGTCACTCTTTAAAAAAATACACCTGCCCAACTCCTGCCATTTTTTGTGTGTGGTCCTTCAACAAGTCTAGCAGAATTTGAAATGGATAATCCATAATTTCTGCAATTCTATATCCTGTAGCAATTTGCTGTAAACAAACATTTAGAGAAATTTATTTGCATTTTCCTCAGTCATTAGAAAGAACTGTCCAAATTTCCTTTGGTTTTCTCCAAAAGCTTATGCAGTGAAGGAACTTAAAACTGCACTCAACTACAAACTAATCATGTCTCAGTGTCAGCAAAAGGTGATGTGCTCTGATAGAAATTGTAATGGAAAATTACTGACAGAGAACAAAATCACACAATGAATCAAAATCATTAGATTCAGCAGTGACTTTAGGGACCCTTTTAGACTGATAACGTCAGGATAGAATTATTTGCAGTGTGGCTGAAAGCTAGAGAGGTAAAGTAAATAAAATCAAAGAAATCAATTAAAACGTCTACTCTTGAGACAAATTGTACAACAGAAAAGAGGTGATAAAGTATGTTTAACTACAATGTGTAGTGAAATGAAGGCATAGTCACTGTATGATGCTGTTGGAGAATATGTGTATATGTAGATTGAGAAATATTATACTGCAAATATGCACAATAGGGATTTACAGCTAATTACGATACCAAAGCCTGAGATGAGGCATAAACACAGAACTTGTGGGGTTCCATTCAAGGGGCATAAATACAATGATACAGAACTTCACCTGCCTTTCACTCGTCCTTATTTCAACTAAAGACTCATTGACTGAGTAGGGCAACAGGGACATTGCATTTCCAGTGTGAAGTGCTAGTAAGTGCCCCAGCCTTGCTCAGATGCAACAAAGATGTACTGTTGCGCACAAAATCCTCCCATCATACAATATATATATACGGTAGATGAAATGAAAAAAAAAGCATTTTATTGATTGATAACAGTTTTCAAAAATGCAAACAATATTACAGTCCAGGGGCAGAATCTTGCCTCATGTTGCAGTAAGTTTGGAATTGGGGAAGATTTTAATTGGTTTGAGTGGTGGCATATATGCACTCTGCTGCCTTCCTGTTTCCACCTATATAGCATGGGACTGGAAAGGCTCAGCATCCTCCCACAGTCCCTCTGATGTTAATTTTGTGAGTTAACTGGAATGGGATTTGGAATCAAGAATAATTTAGCACAAAATACCCTCAGCATCTAAGATATGGAAGAAAATGACACATGCTCAGGAAGCAATCAAGTTGAAAACTAGGCAAAGATCAAATTAATTTGATTACGTGACCAAATGTCACAATGTGTTGTATTTAAATGCATGACAATATTTTAAAATTTCCTATTGTTTCATGAATAGTAGTAATGGCCTTTTAGGATTATATCTTTTTAAGTTATTTGTTCTTTTTTTGCCATGTTTTATTTACATTTGCCTCAGAGGTGCATAGCAGTACAAATGAAAGAGACAGTTCACAGTTCCTGCTGTATTTCCATGCCATCGACAGTCCAATCAATCAACAGAGTTCTCATGCTGTATAAATTGTTAGCTCTTTTCAAAAGTTGGTTTTCTTGTGTTTCAGTCCTGATGAATGCAAGGCAAAAATCTTCAACTTCATCTTTTTTTTTTGCAATATTTAAACTTAACAGTGTAAATAATAAAGGTGAAAAGGAAAGCATAAAATGTGTTCAAAAGAATGTTCTGGATCCATATGTTTCAGCCCAATGAGGGAAAAAGCAGTGTTGTGGAAAATGAATATGGCAAGTGGAGTATGTTTCAGTGGAGAAACATATGAGAAACAGGGATCACCATTAGATCGTAAGATACAGAAGCAGAATTAGGCCATTCAGCACATCGAGTCTGCTCCACTCTTTAATCATGGCTGTTATGTTTATCAATTCTATTCTCCAGTCTTCATCCCAAAACCTTAGATCCTCTTACTAATCAAGAACCTATCTATCTTTGTCATAAATACACTAAATGACTTGGCCTCCACAGCCTTCTGCAGCAATGAGTTCCATAGGTTCACCACCCTCTGGCTGAAGAAATTCATCCACATCTCAGTTCTAAAGGGTGGTCCCTTCACTCGGAGGTTGTGCCCTCTGGTCTCAGTCTCTCCTACTAGTGAAACTATCATCTCCATGTCTACTTTATCTATGCCCCTCTGTATTCTGTAAGTTTCAATGAGAAGGCTATCTCCTTCAGAACACTGGGGTGTAGTCCATCCAACCTGTGTGATGTCTCCACCTTCAGATCTCTCAACATCCCCAACACCTTTTCCTTATGATGGTCACTACACTCACCTCTGCCCCCCGACTCTTTTGAAGTTCTGGCATGTTACTGATGTTTTCTACCATGAAGACTGATCACATTTTTAGTAGTTATGAAAATTGATGGTGACCAATCAAACATTGGAAGACTCAACTGGAGGAGTTTTAAATTGAGTGAGTTGTAAGCTGATAATCTGGATAAGATTGAAACCAAAGTTTAATATGCAAATGAAACACATTCATATTGTTGCAACACAATGGTGTAATGTGCCAGAAATCAAACCTCACTGTTCCTGGAATTGGCACAAAAGTTAAAGATTTTTGTTTAAAAGTCAACAAAGTTTCCTAATTTAAGGGGAAGGGTCACTGGACCCGAAACATTAACTCTGATTTCTCTTCATGGATGCTGCCAGACCTGCTGAGGATTTTCAGCAATTTCTGTTTTTGTCCTTAATTTACCTGACTTTCTGACCTAGATTTCTGGCAAGCACAAATCAGATTTCTGTACTGAACTGAAATATTACTTCTTACAGGTAACAAGTCTATGGCTACAAGTAAAGAGTTATAAATCGTTGGTATATAACATTTCCAATTAAAACTCAAGTTCCCTTATAATCTCTTCCTTCCACACAGATAGACAGACAGGCAGATGGGTAAGATAGGTTATGGACAGAGAGGAAAGACAGTTCAGTTGTCTTTGTTCCCAGGTTCTGCTGTTGAGATGCTCCTTATGACTCTTTTTCTGGCCAGCCCTTTAAAACAGCTCTTTCTTGTTTCAGTTCCAAACTTTTACAAACACAAAGTAAAAAGACATGGTCCTTACAACATGGTCAAAGCATGCAAAGCCAGACCGCCCTAGATTACTAGTGATATGCATGTTAAAATGATTTAAAGTAAGATGGATTATATTAATTGTTCGGTTCATAACATATGGAGAGAAATAAACATAGTGTACAGAGAGTAGCATAGAAGACAGACCAAAAAAATCTGAGGAATAAACACAATGAAGCTTAGAAAATTAAAGTGATTTCAACAGTCTTTTCTAAGCAGATAAAGTGTAAAGGTGCAAAAGTGGACTGCTTTTAAGTTTATTATGTTATGGAGGTACAGAATACGGCTGAGGTATTTAGTGAAGACATTGTGGCCAGGATTTTCCCATTTGCGGTAAAAGAATGGAGGTGAGCAAGCTAAACTATTAAAAGTGCGTGTCTCCAACTCATTGCCAAAGACCTTTTGCATGAATAAACAGGCTAAGACACAGAAAACACCTGATACCATGTCAACACTGAAAATCCTGCCTGTATAGAGATGACCATCTGTGCCTCAAACACAAGCAGCCCTGCCACACACATGCAAGTGCTGGCTGCCTCATAATTCCCCAGTATAGGACATCCTTGAAGATCCGAAGGCATGGCAGAATTAAGCCAAAATCAAGTATGTTGATGATATAAGGCTTGTATTTTGTCAATGCCACCTTCAAGGATGAAGGTTTGTGAAGAGTGGGCCTATTTACCATGAAGGCACATTGTACAGAAGAAGCAGTTCCACGTAAAGAGAAGTTTGAAGACTGGCACAGATATTCTTCAAGATGCAATGGGTACTGATGAGAAAAGTCACCAGGTACCCTCACTGTTTAACCAGTCATGGTCCTACTCTGCCAAGTTTCTCATGTGTGGGGTGTAAGATTATGAGTGTAATTTGTTTTTTTCATTCATTAACAACATGAGGGTGTCGCTGGATAAGCCAGCATTTATTGCCCTTCCCTTAAGAGTCAACCACATTGCTGTGGGCCAGGAGTCATATATAGGCCAGACCAGGTAAGGATGGCAGTTTCCTTCTGTAAAGGACATTAGCTAACTAGATGTTATTTTCTGGCAATCGACAATGGTTTCATAGTAGTCATTAGACTCTTAATTCCAGATATATATTGAATTTAAATTCCATCATCTGCTGTTGCAGGATTCAAACCAAGGTCCCCAGAACATTACCTTGGTCTCCAGATTAACAGTCCAGTGTTAATACCTCTAGACCATTGCCTCCCCAGTGATAAAACCATGAGTCAGGATACAAATGAGATGCAAATTCATGAAAGAAAACTTCTTGCTATCTGACATGAAGATTGTGAACTCACCTGTTAAGACTGAGAAGTTAGAAAGGAGACATTTGCTCAATGGAAAGAATCTGTATTTTATACCTTCTAATGCTTAAGTCATCTCACTTGCCCTCATTCTCCTTAGATTAGAGTGGGGAGAATTCAACTGCATAGTTATATTCACTAAAAATAAGGATGCTGCTTAATGATATGGTAAGAGAGGAGGTAGATGGGACACATAGGATGAAAATTGAAAAAGAGGAAATGATTGCTAGCACTCAAAGTAAACAGTCATTCTTTCTGATGTAATGCATCCTAAGTTGCTGCGGAAAGTCAGAATAGTGATAGAAGAGCCTCTGGCCCCAGTTTTCTAATCTTTCTCAGGCAAGGGAGCAGTGCCAAAGAATGAAAGGATTGCAGATATTAGAGAGGGATAAACTTAGCAGCTGTAGGTCAGTCTGTGGTGAGGAAACATTTACAGACAATAAGCTAAAACAAAATTTATTTTCATATGCAAAGATAAGAATTGATAAATGTCAGCCAACATGGAATTGTGAAATACAAATTGGATCTTGGTGTTATATTGGCTATTGCTGTCAGCCTATCTTCCAATGATGGGTTCTATTTAAGCAAAGAAGGATACTTGAAGGCAGGAAACATAGTTCTGAGTGCTTATATAAATCACTATGGAGAAAGCCTGGAAAAATTATGTTTCAAAGCAATGTCTATTGAAATGATGCGGCATTCCAATTTTTTTCTTTTCTCCAAAACCCTCACTGCCAGAAATTTGGACTCTTTGTTCTTTTTTTTCTATATTATCTTATGCTCAGGCCACAGATATTCTTCCATTCCAGGTTACGGAATTCCAGTAAAGCCGTGTTACAGATTACCCCTTCACATTTCTCCACAACACTGTCATCTCTATTACCTCACGACAGTCACCTTCACCCCACCAATCCCAACAACAAAAAAAATGCTTCTGCTCTCCCCTCTTGCTGACACTGTTAGCCTTAAACAAAAAAAAAAATCCAAAGAGCAAGTGATGCTGGAAATCATACACAAAAAACAGAAATTGCTGGAAATACTCAGCAGACCTGGCAGCATCTCTGGAGAGAAAGTAGATTTAATGTTTCAGGTCAATTAATTCTTCCTCAGAACAGGGTTCCTGGCATATTCTTCAGAAGTTCTTCACAACATATAAATAGTAAAAAGGCAATCATAAAGGATTGAAGCCAACTCTGGACCAAAAGCTTGATCAATGCATGAAGGGTGAGAACATGGATAAGGTATACAAAAGAACTTTTGTTCCTACTATCTCTAAAAGAACTTTCCATTTGTTTTTGGCAAAGAAGAAAATTCAGTCAAAATCAGTGAAGGAAGAGCTATTTGTAAATAAAAGCAGATGGGCTGAAAATGTATAAAGCAAGCTCTGGCTGTACCTACAGTTGACAACTCTTCAAATCTAGTTGAGAACTAATTGAGGATGCTGATGGAACTAAGGGTAGAATTTGTGGAGCTAGTGATTGCAATCTTCTAATGTTCCTTAAGTATCATGACTGGCGCCAGAGAATTGCAGTATTAAAAATATTATGTCCTTGTTTTAAAAAGTATGCAAGGATAAACCCAGCATTACAGTCCATTCAATTTATCGTAATGAGGGGAAAGCTTCAGAAATGACAAAAATGGATTCATTACGGAAAGCTAGTACAGATCTAAATTGTGTTTAACTTACTTAGTTGCAGTTTTTCACATACTAAAGAAAAGGTTTGTGAGATTAATGTAGTCTGTGTGTATAAGAAAGTCCAAAAGGCATTTGATAAAGTATCACAGAAGTATTCTTTATCATTTGGGGGCATCTTTCATAGAAAATTTACATTACTCTCATTTTGACAACCCTCCCAAAATAAATGATCTGACTTCTCATGCTCCAATGATGTTGCAGACCAAAATCAATTTTAGTAGTTTGAATCTGCAATCAGGTTAGACACAAATTGGTTTGGCTCCTAAATATCCTGGAACTCAACACATTTTTTTAGAAAGTATCCACAGAAACCCACGGAGTTTAAAGAAGCAGAGATTTTTTTTTTGAAAAGTATGTTTTAGTTTTCGAAATGACAACACATTCATTGAATATGTTTCAAATGAGAAAGAGGGGAAGGCAAGTTAAGCAGAAATCAAATCCTTTTTAAAAGAATCAACATAGTTTAACATTAGTCATGGATTTGTAAACTAACATTACTTAGGATTTATGGCACAGAAACAGGCTATACAACAGAAAGAGTCCATGGCATGTTCTATACTCCACTTCAGCCTAATCCAACTTCCTCATTTTAATGTACCATTTTGCAGCCTTTGCAGCCTTCTCCATCATATACTTATTTTCCATTCCTCTTAAATGAATCAATACTATTTACCTTAACCACTCCCTGTGGTATCGAGTACAACACTATCAACATTCTTTAAGTGGCTAATTTTCTTCTGCATTCCCTATTATCTCTTGAACTCAATTTTATGTTGACAGACTCTCATCATGCTGTTCCCTGTTGAAACAAACATTATCCCGGTGTCCACATATCAAAGGCTTCCACAATTTAAGATAACTCAGTTATCCTTTTTTCAGAAAAAGGGAGGCACAGCCTATGAATCCTTTCCTCATTTGTATAGTGATGCATTTCTGATATAATCTTTGTATATGTTTGCACCTTCTCCAGTCCCTCTACACCCTTAATGTAGTATGGTGATCAGAACTACACACTATTATGTGTGTGCTTTAACCAAAGTTCAAAATGAGTTTACTACAACTTGCTGTTTTTCAATTCCATCCGTCTACAAATGAAATCAAGTGCTTGGTTTGCTTTTTGATCACTTTGCTGATCTATTGTACAAGTTCCAGTGATTGCTGTATTTATACTCTGCGCTCCCTTTCTTTCTCTACCCACCTCGTCATGCGCTTTCCAAGTAATAAATTATTTCCTATCAAAAACACATATCTTTTTCAGAATTGAAATTCCTTTGCCAATTATTTATACATTGTACAAATTTAATACCTCAGTCCTTCTTCAAGTGTTGGTGAGAGAGGTCGTATCAGACACAGAATTTATAAGTAAAAGATCAAACCTTTGATGTGAGTCCAAATGCTTGTATTTTCAAATAAACCTGTTGGACTATAACCTGGTATCATGTGATTCCTGACCTTATCTACCATTCAGAACAAGTCATCTTAATAACCACCCTCTGCTTTTTGTCTTCAAACCAGCTAATAAACAAATCTGTCACATATCCCTTAACTCCACATTTCCTGACTTTATTCATTATTCTATAACAGAACAATCCAAAGGTATGCAGGGTAGGTGAATTGGCTATGCTAAATTATCCATAGTGCACAGGGATGTTCAGGTTAGGTGGGTTAGACATGGGGAATGGGTCTGGGTGGGATGCTCTTTGGAGGGGCGGTGTGGACTTGTTGGGCCGAATGGCCTGTTTCCACACTGTAGGGATTCTATGTTCTGTGAACTCCATATTGTGTGCCATTGAAAAGTCCAGATATATTGCATCTACTACATTACAATTGTCTGTTCTCTCTGTAAGCTCATCAAAAAAAGCAAGAATTTTGGTGAAGCAAGATTTTTCTTAAATTCATGCTGACTGCTCATTGTCATATTTTTCCTTTATGATGTTCTTCGATTTTCTTCTTTAGTAGAGATTCCTTTTCTCTTGTTATGCATGCTTTATATTTTTAACATCTTAGTGCACAAGCTACAAACTAACAAAAACCTAGTTCAGTGAGTTGCATTATTACCTGACTTTGGTGATTGGCACCGAGGGCAAGTTTATATTCAGATCATAAGTGAGATTGCCTCATGGTGATTTTCACTCAATGTTTTGGTTCGATTGCATCAAAGATGAAAAAGTTTGAATCAAGGAGGTGTGGTCATGTCAGTTTTCAAAATCTGGATTATCCAGTATAGTTAGTTTTCTGTCAATGCTAAACTGCTCATTTGCTGTATAGGTGTCCTTTTAAATGACTATTGAGATCAGAGAAACAGAAAAAATGTAAGCCAAACATTTTAAAACTACAAAGGATTAGAATTGATAAAACATGATTTTGAGAGGATAGAATAATAAAAATTTTAAGAAGAGGAAAATGAGTGAGAAGATAAACAAAGATGAATTTGATTTAACATAGATTTAACATTTGATTTAGTAGTTTAGGAATGTTGCATTATGATTATGTTTTTCTGAAACAAAGTTGGTCCTGCCAAAAAAATTTTTAAAAAATTGCAATTAATCTTGAGACACTTTTTAACATTAAGTAAATCTTGTTGTAAGTTCATAGTTAATTAATACATCCAGCTCATAAAAAATATTTTATCCCTGATGATATCATGGCCAATTAAATAGAAAAACTCATAAAAATGAACTGTCTGTGCTAAAGAGTACATCTGTGATACTGAGAGCAGAGTTTGAGTGTCAACACACTTCTCTTTCGCAAGACTTTCATTTTACGTATTTTGCTCCATAATGGTCACATTTGATGTTCATTATTTTTCCCTATATTTTAAATACCTTTGGATGTATATTGGTCTAGTTTAGCCACACACTGTTTCTTAATCATTAGACCATTCCACTTTCAACTGTTATGCCTTTCTCCTTTCTTTTCTTTCTGCCTTGCTTTGCCATGTCCAGCAATTCTATCCCACCCTGCTCAGTCTGACATCTTTCTACACGACTAGTCAATTCAGATTAGCTGGCGTTTGAAAACAAAAGCTTTGATTTTTATTTTTTAATTCTTGTATGAGATGTGGAAGTCATCAGCAAGGTCAGCATTTATTACCCTTCCCTTGGTGCCTGGCAAAAATATTTCAGAGGCAACCACATTGCTATTGGTCGACATGCACATGTAGACCAGACAAAGATAGCAGGTTTTCTTCCATAAAGTGCAGTTGTCATCCAATTGGGTTTTGAATCAAGAATTCTTACATGGTCATCAGTAGACTAGCTTTTAAATCCAGGTTATTATTAAATTCAGATTTCACCATCTGTCATTAGGAGCTTTGGACCAATGTCCACAGAACATTTCTGGCCTCTGTATTAATAGCCCAGTGATGTTATAACTACGCCACCAACTCTCCTTGCTGCTTTGAAGTTGCTTTTTTTGAAATGCGACATTATCTTTGTAACCTCCACGATTATCAAACAATAAATATAAGATGTCAAAAACACTTAATTCTTCAATCACAGAGCTCTTGATTCCTTTGTTCTTGCATACCCTTTTAGTGAGTCATCTTTATAGAGGTATATCTGGCATAAGTCTGGATAGTTTTAGGAAACAGTGGACGTGAGAGGCAGTAGAGATGAGAAGCTCACATAGAAAGCTGTTGCAAGAATGCCACTGGGGGAAGGCATGTGGAAATAAAGATATTGCATGGGTGCCAATATCTCTTGTTACCTGCTGCAGCCAGACCTGGAGACCATGCGTTGCCTCTGGCATAACAATCTCAAAGAATTTTGTTTTTTTTCAACTCTGACTTACTCGAGGCTACTAAAGGAAAAAAGGTATACCTCAGACAGATGATTCTATGCATTATACAGAAGGATGAACAGTTTAATGAAGTACTCCATAGATAGCAGGAGCCAGCATGAACTGACTATTGACTTTGCAGTTAAGGTGGGCTTTCCACAAGAAGTCATTAACTGCACTCGGGTTACGAACATAACATCTGCCAATGGGGCTCCAGTGCACATTCAGAGAAAAAGCTGTCAGATCATAACGTGCAAATGTTGACAGACTATGCAGCAAAAGTTGTGCACCTATTTATGAAGTTAGGAAATAGACACCATGAAGTTGGTATATTACGAAGTATAACAGGTTACAAAACCAGAAAGGCTCTTTGCTGATAAAGGTCCTGCATTATCCAATAGGTTGATGATGCCACAATTTCCTGTAGATCATCACTGTAATAATTACCATCATTCATGTGTACTTAGGGAAGACATCTTCAGAGCATTGAAGCAATACTTCAGACATTATGACAGTCTCACAGTGTAGCCAATCAAACATAACATGCATTTGATAACATGATGCATCTTATATTATTTCACTGTCAATCATAGGAGTATCTTAGACCTGAAACAGCAAGATGCCTTGCAGGACACAGAAGTACTGTTCTCCACAGCACATTTTCCACTCCCATGCACTTTCCAAATTGTCTAAGGAGGTCAGAGGACACTGAGTTATCTATCAAATCCTTGAGTGGGGAAAGACAAGATGGAAAACCAGCAAATGAACAATATTTTGTAATATATTCAATTTGAAAACAAGAAGTAAAGCAGAAAAGGCTTGTTTTTATAACAACCGACCACTCAACAATTTCATGGAACAAGAAATTTTGGAACTCACAATGAAGATTCTTCACTTATAACCATCACATTCCCGTCATCCCACTGGGTTAAATTAAAACATTTCATGGATTATACAAACACCAATGTACAGTGAGATATTTGCATCACTTAATGAAACAATATACAGGATCCTATAAGTTCTACCATCAACAACACTCAATAAGAAACCAGCTACTCTTGTGAGAGAGAATGACAAGAAAGAATGTTCAGGAAAGTTTTTATATTCATTAAAAATAGTTAGCAAGTCTTATTAACCTTCAATATATGTCCAAATAACAATGGTTTAGGATTGTGAATGCATACATGTTAATGGGTGTTGGAGATTCTTGTGGTTCAATGGTAGTGTTTGTACCCCTGAGCAAGGAGGGTTGGGCTCAAGTCCTACGTGTTAAGAGATGTGTTGAACTGATTGATCAGGAAAGTATCTTCATGGATCTTGATGTTTTTTATGTAAGTTGATGTTTTTTATGTAAGGATATTAATGCAATGACTTCAAAGTTTCAGTCCCTGCTTCAGCACTGCAAACACATATAGAGCCAATCCCAGCAGATAGCACAACACAATTTGATTATTTGCAATATCTCAGTTATATTGAATTGCAAAATTCTTTAATATTTATGTATCATGTCATCAAATTACATTAGCGAGCACAATTGACATTTAAAATAAATTGATATAAGGCACATAAAGCTCTGTTTAATGTTACATGTGACTTGGGAGTTTTGAACACTCAGTTAGTGTTGACATGTGTTTTATAAAGAAACAGAACTGTTGGCGATTCATTAATGTAATATTTAAGTCCTATAAGCTGGTTGAAGGCTGATTTAAAGTGATGCTTTGAACTGAAAATGAGTTCACCATCTTCAAACACAACTCAGCAGATAACAATTTCTTAATTAAGAAGAGGATCAATATTGTTTATTTATTATTTTGACGGTTATATGCATAAATGTTAATGTAAGTGAGCAAGTATTAAAGAATCTGTTTTCAAAGCAGTTAAAACCATGTCAATGAGATATAAACACAAAATATATCTGTGCATGTTAATGGTTTCTGTAATAAGAGATTCCATGCCATGGGATGACATAAATTACATTTGTCAGTTTGTTTCAAAATTGAGTTGAAAATTTATTCCCAATTTTTATCCAAATTTAGAAGTAATACTTAGAATCAGGAATACAACATCATTTGAACTTATGCAATATTTTTAAAATGGTGTAATATCCCAAGCTACTTCATGGAAAGACTATAAATTAATGTCGACATTGAGCCATAAAATGAGGCATTAGTCACAAATTTTCCAAAAAAAAGATATCTCAGTGTGTGCTATTGCTTGATCCTATCCTCAACCTGCAATTCAAGGGAATTGGAATCATAAGCTGTTGGAGTAGCAAGCTATAATGGCTCAGCAATGCCAATTAGAAGATCCCAGGCTCTGGTAAATGGCCAGACCAGTACCAGAAATAAGATAGATAGTTAAATCAAAGTAAGAAACAAAAATCATCTTTTTAAACCACTAAGAATACTTTGATATCTGTTCCACTTGATACCTTAGTTTGGGTAAAGAGCTAGATTAACATTGCAGGAACAGAAATTTATGCAATGAAAATGTTTATTATGCTGTTAAGTTCTAGCCCTAATTTACTTCGGAAGTTTCATGCATATTTACTGACAAGCTCATGATGTTGGCTGTGAGATCCCACTAGTTTGAAGGTTATAGCTGGAGCCAGCTATGTTTATGTGTGGTTAAATTTTCATCACTATACAGCATTTTACAAAGGATGTTATTAACTTGGATGAGCAACTGAACAATCAGGCAAGCCTGGGGTAGATTCACTGTCACCAACCCTTCTTCTTAGTACTAGTTGAATTTACTGACACCAAATTGGGAAGGATACACACATAAAGTCTTTGGTAGAAGATAGGCTCAGTCTTGATAAACACAATAGGTTAATGACATATAAGTATTGTAATCCTGGACCAATCTGCCAAAATTTACATTATAATCTGGCTAGAAAACAAGAACTATTATCTTAAAATAGACAAAATGAAATATGCAGGAAATTTAGTAAAAGAATAAAGTTACAGGCCTCCATGGTTAAGGCTATAAGATTTTAAGGTGTAGTACCAGAAGGATGCCAATAGTCCATCAAGTCTGCTCTGCCAATCAGTGAAATCATGGCTGAGTTGTTAATCCTCAACTCCACATCCCGTCCTATCCCCAAAACCCTTAGTTCCCATATGCAATAAGCACCAGTCTATTTCACCCTTGAGTATAGTCAATGATCCAACATCGACAGCTCTTTATAGAAATGAATTCCATAGATTCATGACACTCTGAGAGAAGAAATTCCTCCTCATTTCTGTCTTAAATGTGTGACCCCTTAATCTGAGGTTATACCCTTTGGTCATAGACACTCCCAGAAGGGGAAATATCTACATCTACTGGTCCAGAAACTTGTATGTTTCAATACTGTTGACACTCATTCTTCAAAATATCAATGAATATAGGGCCACCCTATTCAACCCCTCTTCATATCGCAGGCCCAGGATCAGACGAGTGAACCTTCACTAGACTGCCTTCCAATGCCAGCATATCTTTGCTCAAATAAGGGGCACAAAACTGTTCACAGTACCCCAGTCACAGTCTTACTAGTGTCTTATGTAGTTTTAGCAAGACCTTTTTTTTTTAATTCCAAGCATCACAGTCTGTGTATACAGGGTTGACCATTTTGGACCGATGAAGAGAAACTTCTTCACCCAGAGAGTAGTGTGCTTGCGGAATTCTCTGCCACAGGAAGTAGTTGAGGTCCAAGCACCGAATGTTTACAGGAAGGACTTAGGTATAATTATGAGGGCTAAAGGGATCAAACGGTATGGGGAAGAAGTGAGATCAAAGTACTGCGTTGGAAAATCAGCCATGATTATATAGGATGGTTGAGCAGGTTGAAAGGGCCAAAAGGCCCACTCCTGTTCCTATTTTCAATGTTTTTTATACTCTATCCCCCTTGAAATAAACACCTACGTTCCATTTGCCTTTGCTGAAATTTTATGCCAGCTTTTTGTTATTTATGCACAATGACTCCCAAATCCCTCCGCGCTGCAGCTTTCTGCAGTTTTTTCTCCATTTGAATTGTATTGAAATCCTCTGTTCTTCTTGCCAAATTGCATAATCTCACATTTTACCACATTGTATTCCATCTGCCAAGTTTTTCCCACCCACTTAACTTGTCTACATCCTTCTGCAGACTGCTTGAGTCATCCTCACCACTTGCCTTTGCACTGATAATAAACTTTACTATACAATGTTATAATACAGCTCGCAATACATGGAGAACTTGTTTCTCACACCCAAAATTAATATGTGGTAAATAAAGGGAGTCAGCTGTGATCAAACAACCCACAGTGCATATCAAATAGCATATATGATCATTGTAGCTGTCACAGATTTCTCAGCAATTACATCCAGATGTTGTCAGTCAATGTCATGAAAAATAAATATCGATATCATTATTCCCAGCTTTAAATTGCTGCAGAGAAGCCATCAGTGCACAGAATCAGACTGACTGACTTCTAATATCTAGTGAACGAAACTGAAAAGGATACATTTCACTGATGTCAGAGATAAATCTTTGGTGATACATTTTGCCCGAATTATGTAGCAAAGTCCTCACATATTTCTTTCATCATTGTTTAATTATTTCTGCTATTAATATTAATTAATTTATTCTTCCGCACCCATTGTTTATCCTGCAAATTGAGCAAGAAAGAAAGAAAGGAATTATGAAACTTTAATCCTGGAGCTATGGAAGATAGTTTCATTGCTGTCTTTTACCTTGTGTGAGATCTTCAGGATTTTGCTCAGAATTCTAGTTTGTGCAACCTTTGGCTGCTAGCTTATGTTATTTGATTTGTTTCTCCAACAAATTAAGTTTGGTTAACTGAGGACTTAGCAAATCACAAGCTTCAGAAGTCAGTCCAGCAGAAAAGAAATTTACAAGGAATGTCGCTCATTGAAATGTGATTACTTGAGCAATTTTGGAATGTGAACATACTATGTTGAGGGCAGTTGCATTGGTTGTCCATCTGCTGGACTTCATTTCTGTTGACCAAAACATGCAAGATTTCTATGTTGTTAGAAATTGCACAATAAGTTTGATACCCTTTCAGCATGATAAGATTCAGCTTGCTTGTTAGATAGCTTGATTACAGCTGCGGCTCAATATACCTCCCCTTTCTGACTAGACTCCAGTGTTCTTTGACTTGTTTAACAAGATCATACAATGTTGCCCCTAATATTCTAAATCACCACCTCCAACTTCAAACTGACACCATCCCTATAACCATTTATCTGATAGAAGTTGTCCCATTGGGCAGACGCAGCAAGGGTTCATGAAAGGCAGGTCATGCTTAACTAATTCATTGGAATTCATTGAGGACATTACAAGCTTGGTGGACAATGGGGAACTGGTGGATGTAGTGTATCTGGATTTCCAGAAGGCATTTGATAAGGTGCCATACAAAAGGCTGCTGTATATGATAAAGGTGCATGGCATTACAGGTAATGTATTAGCATGGATAGAAGACTAGTTAACTAACAGAAAGCAACGATTGGGAATAATGGGTGTTTTTCTGGTTAACGATCGGTCGCTAGTGGTGTGCCTCTAGGTTCAGTGTTGTGACCACAATTGTTTACAATTTACAAAGATGATTTAGAGTTAGAGACAAGTGTGGTGTGACAAAGTTCACAGATTACACGAAGATGAGTAGTAGAGAAAAGTGTGCAGAGAACACTGAAAGTCTGCAGAGGGACATAGACAATTTAAGTGAATGGACAAGGGTGTTGTGAGGTCATCCATTTCAGTAGGAATAACAGCAAAATGGACTATTATTTAAATGGTAAAAAATAGCAGTATGCAGCTGTGTAGAGGGACCTGAGTGTTCTTGTGCATGAATCACAAAAAGTTGGTTTGCAGGTGCAGCAGGTAATTAAGAAGGCAAATGGAATATTGACCTTCATTGCTAGAGGGATGGAGTTGAAAAATAGGAATGTTATGCTGCACCTCTATAGGATTCTGTTGAGGTCATACCTGGAGTACTATGTATAGTTAAAGTCTCCTTACTTGAGAAAGGGCGAACTGGCACGGGAGAGGGTACAGAAGATGTTCACTAAGTTGATTCCTGAGTTGAGAGGTTTGGCTTGTGAGGAGACATTGAGTAGACTGAGACTATAGCCATTGAAATTTAGAGGAATGAGAAGGGTTCTTACAGAAACATGTAAAATTATGAAGGGAATGAATAAGATAGAAGCAGAGAGGTTGTTTCCACAGGCAGGTGAAACTAGAACTAGGAGGATAGTCTCAAAATAAGGGGGACTAGATTCAGAACTGAGTTGAGGAGGAACTTCTTCAACCAAAGGGTTGTGAATCTATGGAATTCCTGACCCAGTGAAGCAGTTAATGCTACCTCATTGAATGTTTTTAAGGCAAAGATGGATTTTTGAACAATGAAGAAATTATTGGTCATGTTGAGCATGCAGGTAAGTGTAGCTCAGTCCATGAAAAGATCAGCTATGATCTTATTGAATAGTGGAGCAGGATCAACAGGCCAGTTGGCCTCTCCTGCTCCTATTTCTTATGTCCTTCTGTTTATTCCATCTGCTTCACCAGTCCCTTAGATTGAATCCTGACCTCCCTCTATTGTACTTGAATTTTTTATATTCTGAACTCCAATCTTAAGGACCCAGAAGATCATAAGTAGTCTTAAATAGTTAACTTAAATATTTGCATTAATCATGAGAAATCAGCCATAAAATATTGTATAATACTTAACATTAACTAATAACATGTTTTAAATGATATTACATTAAATACTTATTTCTAGCCTTTATGCCAAATATTATACATTAATCAAGCAATGTTAAATATTAAGATGCAAATATTCAGAAAATATCAAATGTTAAACATTGTATTGAAGCCTGTGATATTCAGGTTATAAGTTAATATAGACCACATTTGCACTGGTCTATATTGCTGAAATATCTCTCATTCCTTTGGCTCTTTCCCAGAAGGGTAGAAAATTTTACTGCAATCTTCAGTGGATTCCAGAAGTTTTTCAGATCAGATTAGCAAGCATTTTACTATCTTTACCTCTCAGTATTTAGAAGACAGATTTATATTGACCTGGCTTTCATAGACATTGGTGATGAGACTGTTGACTTTGAGGAAAGTGGCCCATTAAGTGGTGTCAATTACATTGTTAATGATATCAATTTCAATTGGTCATTTTCTACAGGTGATCTGTAGGTTTAAGAACAGTGAATTCATCAAGCAGGTTAAGTAGCCATCAGAATGAATAATTTTCATTGACAGAAAACCAAGAAGTAAAAAGTAATGACTATAATTCACTTTTTAATCATTTCATAGAGTACAAAATACAATTGGTCTTAAGTTTGAACCTAAAATGTCATTAGTAAAGTTTATTTTTACTTTACATTATTTTAAAGATCTATGGGTGTTTAAATCATTAATTTAAATAATTACAGTACAGACTTCTAATTTTTTTTTCAACGCCAAAGAAGTTGTTCAGAAGTAATAATGACTCAGTGCATTACAATGTTATTGCTGTGCACATATCATTTTTAGTAAGCTTCTGTGGGCAGGCCTTAGAATTTGATTCAGAGGGCATGAAAGTAATCAATTGCCATTTTTTTGTAAACCCAACACTACAGGTGGATTTTTCTGAACTTGCCTGTAGGCAAGGTGATGGCTTAGTGATATTATTGCTCGGCTTTTGTGCCAGCAAACCAGGTAATATTTTTGGGGACCTGTATCCGCATCCCGTCATGGCAGATAGTGGAATTTGAATTCAATAAAAAAAATCTGAAATTAAGAGTCTAATAATGACCATGAAACTGTTGTTAATTGTTCGGTAAACCTATCCAGTTCACTAATATCTTCAGGTGATGAAACTGCTATCCTTACAGTGTGGAGCTGGAGGAACACAGCAGGTCAGGCAGCATGAGAGGAGCAGGGAAGTCAACATTTCAGGTCATGTCAACTTTCCTGCTACTCTGATACTGCCTGACCTGCTGTGTTCCTCCATCTCCACACTGTATTGACTCTGACTTCAGCATCTGCAGTTCTTGTTATCTCGAAAACTGCTGTCCTTACCCAGTCTGGCCCATGTGTGACTTCAGACACACTACAGTATGGTTGACATGTATCTGCTCACCAGGCAATTATCGATGGATAATAAATGCTGACCTAGACAGTGATGCTTACATTCTGTGAACTTGTTTTTTAAATATCCATTACAACTGGTAATTTTTGATTCTGAAGAATTGACCTTCATTAAATGCAAGAAGTTCCCTTCCATAACTGCAAAAGATTTAATTTTGATTAGAGTTTTAAAGTAGATAGCTTGACTCCTCTGTTGCTGACCGATGAGGAAATTTTTGACCCGGTGCAGAATCTTGTAAGGGTGGATGAGAGTGAAAAAAACAAACACAAGTTAGTGGATTAGTGATCAGACGAAGGTAGAGAATTATTATGTATGTAATTGCTAAGAAATCATCTGCTGGATTATCCAAATATCCCAGATGGAATTGACAATCTAAATAGAGTTGATGATTTTCTGCAACAATTTCCTATTGTCAGAAAGTAAACTATTGTTGACATTAGTTTAAAGAATACCCTTACATTGCATTGGAAACTTTGTATTCTGGTGAACTATTGATTTTAATTCTTCAACATTTTGGAATACAATGCAATGTTCTGATTATCCATGTCTATGATTTTCATGATTTTTTTTTGTGTCAGAATACATTAGTGTGTTCAGCAAGGACGAACTGCACTGATCCTGCTTTTGTCTCCACTATTTATTTTGATGAGTTTTGCTTTTATTCTTTTGTGGGACATGGGTGACTCTGGCTGGGTCTGTATTTGTTGTCCATCCCTCGTTGTCATGAAGAAGGAAATGATGGGTTACGGTTATGAACTCCTGCAGTCCTTGGGTTGTAGGGGCACATAGTGCTATTAGGATGCAGTTCCAGAATTGTGACCCAATGACAGTGAAGGAATTGTACATTTCCAAGTCAGGATAGTATGTGGCTTGAAAGAAAAAAATGCCAATTTTTGTACTTACTATTCTTATCCTTGTCCTCCTAAATAGTAGGGATCATGGACTTGAACCATGCTGTTTAAGGAGTTATTGCAGTGCATCTTGTTGATGGTATATACTACTGCCACTCCACCTGGGTGAAATAACTGCACAGAGGCCTGTATCCTGTCACCAAGTCACCCTGTATTTACATTTGCATAATAGACTGGCTGTGGCCAACTAGCTCAGAGTCAGTCACTGAAGTGAGGAGACGCTGAGTTTCTTGTTTATATTTGTCAGCCAGGGCTCTCTGATTGGCCCAGGTTAACAACCCCAAGCAAGGACCTCATAGTCAATTAGATCCACCTGCTTCCAATCACTACACTAGGTGGAGACGAGAGGGAATGCCAATCAAGTAAGATGCTTTGTCGTGGATGGTGCTGACATTCCTGAGTGTGGTTGAAGATGGAACCATCTAGGCAAGTGGAGAGGATCCCGTCACATATTCGGGTATAGCAAGAACTGTAGATGATGGAGTCAGAGTCAATGCAGTGTGGAGCTCGAGGAGCACATCAGGTCAGATAGTGTCAGAGGAGCAGGAGAGTCAATGTTTCGGGCCTGGGGGTCTAGGCCTGAGGGTCCAGGCCCAAAACATTGAGTTTCCTGCTTCTCTGATGCTGCCTGACCTGCTGTGTTCCTCCAGCTTCACACCGTTTTGATTCAATCACGTACTGGCTTAGGCCTTGTTTATGGTAGAGGGGTATTTTGGAAAGAGGAAGTGAGCTACTTGTTGTTATTTCCTTACCTTTGACCTGCTCTTTGACCTCACAGTATTTATATGGCTGCTCCCAATTCGGATTCTCAACAACATTAACTCCCATAATATTGGTAGTGGGGGATTCGGTGACATTAATGCTGTTAAAAATCAAGGGGTTAGATTTTCTTTTATTGGAGATAGTCATTGACTGGTACTTGTGTGGCTTGAATGTTATTTGACACTTGGCACCTTAAGCCTTGATGCTGTTCTTGCTACATGATGATGAAAGCTGTTTCAGTATCTGAGGAGTTGCAAATGATGTTGAACATTGTGCAAACAACAGCAAACATCTGACTTTATGGTAGAAGAAAAGTCATTTATGAAACAGTTGAAGATGATTAAATCCAGGGCACTGCCCTGAAGAACTACTGCAAGAAGATTAGTGTTAGGGTTAGAGCTGAGTTGATTGAGTTCCAACAACAATAGTTATCTTCCTTTGTGCCAAGTATGACACCAACTAGCTGAGAGTTTTCCACCTGATTCTTGTTGACTCCAGTTTTGCTTGTGTACATTGAAGTCATATTTAGTTAACTACTGCATTGACGTCAAAGGCAGTCACACTCACTGCACCTCTGCAGTTCAGCTCTTTTGTCTATATCTGTTCTAAGGCCTTAATGAGGTCAGGAGCTGGGTGACACTGGTTGAACCCAAACTGAATGCCAGTGAGCAGTTTATTCCTTTGCAAGTAATGGTTGATAGCATTACACATGATCACTTCCATAACTTTGCTGATGATTGAGAGTAAGCTGATATGGCGATAATTGTTCATGTTGGATTCGTCCTGCTTTGTGCACTTGACATGCCGATGTAATTTTCTACATTGTTGAATATATGCAGCATTGTAGCTGGACTGAAACAGCTCAGCAAGGGCCATGACTAATCCTGGAGAACACATCTTTGTTGTTATTGCAAAAATGCATCTGTGACACTGGTGTCTTCAATGGGAGGCCAAGATGGATCATCCACTTGGCACTTTGGACTGACCATGGATAGAAATGCAGATACAAGTGCCTTGTCTTTTACACTGATGTACTTTTATCTCTGTGGCTTCAGAAGAACTTGAGGTATGAGAGATTCCCTTTCCATAGAGACATGAGATATGCATGGCGCTTATCCTCTGTGCTTTGGAGCTGATGAGGTCTTTGCCAAAATGAACCACATCTGTACTTGTGGCTCAATAGCTGAAGGTTGTTTGTCCAATTCTCTCTGCAAGGCAAAGGATTTTGACTACCTGTCAAATTGGAACTACAAAGAAATGTATATTGGTGTTGATAGATGTCTGCAGCAGTCATAATAGCGCAACCTCATCAGCTATTTTTAGGTCTTCTCCCTCATCTCATCTATCTACATCATTAATGGATCCAAGTGAGATGAAAGACATGTCTCTGTTGAATAAAGGTGAAATTAGGTTACAAATTAGCAAAGTTCACATCATGTTATTTCATGCATTAGCGATATTGATTCAACTGAAATGATAAATCAGCGCCAAGTTGCAATGTGATATCAAGTGCTGCCAGCAAGTCTCTGGGCCTTCCCATCTCTCCATCATCAATGGCCTGAACTGATGTCTCTCTGCTGATATCCACAACATCCCCATCCATTGTGAACTCATTGTAGCCTTCTTCCAGTTCTATCAGAGTTCCTCCCTGTAGCTGTGGTCTTTTTTTCCTACAATAACGAAAAGAAACAGGAAGTTAGGAGCGTGAGAAGTAGAATGTATGCTGAGAATGGAGGATGAACATCTCAGAAGGTGGTTGGGAAGAATGGATGCCAAAGGATATTTGGAAATGGGTCAGTTAGTGTATTATCAGTTTTGATGGAAATGTGACAAGAAAACTGGAGAGAAAGTTAATGTTTGCGACAATTAGGTGTCTCAATCAGAGGAGTCTACAGAGAATGTTTTTGTGTTGATAGAGCAATTATTGTTACTTGTTGGGCACTTAATTTGCCAAATAATTCTAAGTCATTAAACCATTTCTGGCACTGGGTACATGTCCTTGCCTCCTGGCGGCTTCTAAAACTTGCAGCCTTACTTGCTTAGTCGGTGGGGCTGGTTGGTCTCCTGTCCTTGTGAGAGAAGACATCTCCTCTTTGTGCCCTCACTGCATCAACAATGACCTCCCTAGGAGAATAAAACAACCAGAGATCAAAGGGCACTTTTCCTTGTCTTCTCCCTATTCTATCATTCCTTTCTTCTTCCCATTGATAAACAGCTGGCCTTGTGAATGCTTTTGGTATATCTTTAAATTGAGATCCTCAACATCTTGTATAGGTACTATAATCATTGTGAATAGTTAAAGAGATTTAATGCAGGAACTACCCAAAACACAAAAGTGACCTATCAATGTGAAGAGCTTTCAACAGTTCCTGAGGCTGTCACATATTTCCCATTCTACCTATAATTCAATATTTTATATAAGCTTGTTTGCTTTACAAGTTAATGGGAAGGTCACATCTGTTCTTAAGGTGGCAGTCAACATTAAAGATGGTTGATAATACTAGACGTTAAGGCAAAAGCTAGCCCAAGCTACATTAGATCCATCCGAATCATTTCAGATTAAGCTATGTTTCTCATTTAGTACATGATTAATGTGGCGTGCACAACGGTGCATAATGATGACTGAAAAGGCAGTCTATTAGCTTTGAGAAGTGTCATTATGCCTGAGGAACGCTTGTGGTTCTAAGCATTTCCTTTTGTTTATCATCTAGTCATAATACACAAATCTTTTCCAATTACTGTTGTTAATTCAGTTTTTTTTTTATTGTGCACTAAACTGAGTTGAATTCTCAAATTATTTGAAATGAACTTTAAATTAAAATTATTCTACAGAGTAACTTTATAACTGTAATGTTTATTTGAATTATATTCTAATTCTTGCCACAGCCACCACCCTATTATGAGATGTTATTAGTCTGTGTTAATGCTATTATTGCGGAATCCCAATTTTAGATTCTTAGCACGTCACTGATTGGTTGTTGGTGTATCTTTTTAATATTAATGTCATCAGTATGTGTTATCTTTTTCAATATGTACAAAAAGAGGCACGCTGGGACAATGTTTCAATGTGTGATGTTATTTGGTGCCTGGTGTTAAATGAAGTTTGGTTCACAAATTCAATTTGAATAGATTTACTCTGTTCAGATTTTGAATAATAAGTTGATTATATGTATTAATAGTTACCAACAGCTTAAATAAACAATTAATTGCATAATGGTGGGTGCCATCATTTAGAGTAATTATTTGCAGGGTTGACATGTTGTAAGTATGCATGCTGTCTGAAACTTGGTTTAATATTTCCACTTCACCATAAAAGATTGCACAGGCAAATCTCCTGTACAACTATTGATGGTAATAACAGTGATGGTTTTTATTGTAATATGAGAAATTATTTAAATTGACTGTCAGGCAGTGCCCAAAGCATTGTATGATTCATATGCAAACCATGATTTAATTAAATTTGCTGCAGTGCGAGAGCTCTTACTGCAACATACATATTACTGTACTTAAACGTACAGTATTCAATCATTTCAATTTATAATTTTGACTAGAATATTGTGTTCCAAATATCTAGTTCACAGTTTATTTATGTTGTACATAATCTTAATTTTAGGAAATAAAGTTTAATGATAAAAACATGGGATAAATATGAATAAAGCACTTTGAAATCTAGTGCAAGTAAAAGATTGGGATTTCATTGCCTCAAGAGGTTAACAGCTTGGAAACTGAGGTAATTAAAATGCTGAGCTTTCTTGATTTCCTGAACTCTAAAACAAATGGTAGTTTGAGTGATTCCAAATGTTTGCTTAATAGAATCAAAATAGAAGAGATGAAGCTACAAAAGAGCTGATGTCTTATGCAACTTGAGAAGAACGTGTCTGCGAAGCTTACAGTATCAACAGTCCGGAGACAAACCCAGTGTTCATGTTAGTGCCAGCCCAGAGCATGTTACATTGTCATAGAGATTGGTGGAGCTAAGGAAAGTTCTCTGGTTTCAATTTATCAGTGTATCTGCTGGAAGATGTTAGTTGCACTGACAACACAGATGCAACAGGGAGCAGGATGTCTTCCAGTAGAGTGCAGATACTTTCCAATTTCTGATCTAACAGCCTGAGCCTCTATGAGTATCAGGGGTCCAGTTATCAATCAATCTCAGCCTTTACCCGTACCTGAAGTGTTGTTGTGTCTCCTGTGAACCTAACCCTTTTGCTGCTCCCCTCTGTGTTGTTCAGCTGCTGTTCTGTCTACAGAAGACTGTTGTTGTTGCTAATGTTCATATTACTCCTCATCCAAGGTTCAATATAAGGCAGATACACTTGAAACCTAATTCTGAAAATCTCTGAAGGAGAGAAAGTAGCTTCTCATCCAAAGTACTGTGAACAAGTCACTTTGCACTGGCTTGGGAAGCAAAGCTAAGGAAGCAAACATAATTATTGAGTATTTATTGGAATATTTGCTCAGCTTTTAATGAGTCAAATGTTGTGCTCTCATTTTACTTAGGGCCGTGGTACAACATCTGATGGCTAATGCCTCTGATGTGGTTTCTTAGCTCAAATACCAGTACTAATATGTTAAGATTTCATTGCTACACGATATGTTAGCTCACATAACCTATACCACAAAGATTGAGCTGCTATTAAGACAGTGTCTTACTAACAACAGTAGCTATTTATATTGTATTTCCAAACTTATAGTCAGGGTTCTCTGCTTCTGTACATTACATATAGACAGCAGACTGATTGAACATACATATCGACTCTATTGAACTGAGAGTCTGACTGAAAATGATGAGAGCTCCTTCATAATGGATCATCACATGCTGTAATGTCATGTAACTGTCTGACAAACTCACTATCCTTTATGTCTGGAAACTGTGAGATAAGACAACATCCCCTTTTCTCTTTAAAGAATTGGAATCATATTCCAAAGATATGTACTGTGCACATTTAGATAATGGTTTGTTAGATTTACAATACAGCTGGATTATGTCCTTGTACAGTTATCTTGACTTGGGCCAAGGAGGGTGGGGTGGAGTCCAAAATTAGAGGGCATGAGTTTAAGGTCAGAGGAGAAAGATTTAAAAAGGACCTGAAGGGTAACCTTTTTCATGCAGAGGGTGATGTTTGCATGGAATGAACTGTCAGAAGAGGTGGTGGAGGTAGGTACAGCGTCTAAAAGGCATCTGGATGGGTATATGAACAGGAAGGGCTTAGAGAGACATGGGCTGACAAATAGGACTAGGTCAGATTGGGATGTCTGGTTGATGCAGATGGGTTCGACCGAAGTGTCTGTTTCCGTGCTGTATGACTCTATGAATCCATGATTCTATGGCTGCATGTCTTCATTCTGTGATGTCTGTCATCATGAATGGATGTATTTCATTGTTTGCAGATGTGTGATTTTTTTTTTTGACTGGCACAATATTTTCAGTACCTGAGTTGTCATCTTTGTGACAGGGAAGTTGATTATGTGCAGTTTGGATTTTTTTACCTGTTTCTTTTCATTTCTTAACTATTGCTCACTGTAATGTAATTCAATGTAGGCTAGACACAGCAATGTATTATTTTGCCATAAACTCATGTGTTCAGACAAAAACGTCTCAAGCTTTTTGACTTGGTTCAAGTTGGGATGACTGCCATCATGCTCATTGATCATCTTTTCTACCTTTTCTTTCCTTTCTTCCCTACAATGCATTGTGCACATGTTGGGTTAGGTGGTGGAGTGTGGAAAGAAAGTGCTTTGAAGAGCTGTCCTCCATACATTGTTAGGAGTAGCATGTAGAATTAGCTTGGCTATCTGAAAATTTTGCTGAACCACTTTGCATTTGACTATCATGGATTTTAACGTATGAGAAATGCGTTTCACATGACTATTAGACTGATGACAAAGAGAATCCAAGGTATTACATGGGACAACCCATTTACTACTCATTCCTCAGAATGATGTACTGGTGTATTGTGACCATTGTCTGACAAAATTTTATTGAGGAGCTATGAGTATATTGAACTGGTGACCAATATGTCAACAATTGCTGCACCATTTTGATTTGTTGCGCAAAAGAAAATTTGGTAAAATATCACTAACAGAAATATCAGTTTCCTGAATGTAATTATGTCCTTGGAAATGGTCAGTATCAATAATGATCTTGCACCATTTCTCTGAAGGAATCTCATGTGGGAGGGAAGGTTCTGTCAACTGTTGAGGTTGACAGGTAAATTTGATGTCATGGTCTAGAAAATAGATAATGCCAATGAAAGCATTGATGTAAGCATTTACCTAGTCTTTAAACTGCCCCAATGTATATTGTGTACATTGCTTGTAAAGATGCATAGGTCAATCAGTGTGGCATGAACTCTAACTTGTGCATCCTGAAATTAATTCAAACTCTAGGTTGGTTTTCTAAAATCTGGAAACTTTTGTTAGAATCTTTGTGGTCATGATTAGAAATTCTGGAGGATTTGAATCTTTCATTTTTTGCTTCTCAAAGCAGTAAGGAGATTGATTACCTGTCGTTCTTTGTCAACTATTTGCTGATCTGGAAAATAAAAATTGATTCTCTTTTCAAGTAACTAATGTTTTGACAGAATGTCAATGGAGTGCCATTCCACATTCAGATCCTTGCTTTCAATCTTTATTGTGAAATTTATGCTTTTTAAAAACAGAATGTCAGAATAAAAATCTGTCCTGCAATCTAGCACTTTTTCGGATTTTTAAATGTGTTTTGTTGACTTTGCTCTTTCTTGCTGCAGTTTTAAAAGTTGCAGGTTTGTATGTACAGGTAGTATTCATTCAAAGAAGAAAATTGTAAGAGGAAGCATTTTTTTTTGCATTTACGTATTTTCTGAAAAGCAAGATGACAGAATCAACTAGTGTATGTAAGGCCCTTCTAATTTTTTCCAGTTTATTTTCTGTATTTAATTCTAGGAATGCTGTAGTAGATTGGCACTTTCCTTTAGCGTCTTTTAAACGTGCAGTTATTTTAAAAAATATTGGATCAGCTGTGTCCTCCCATGTCTGTTTAAACAGACAAAATACTGACAATTGTTTCTTCTCTAGGTTGTAGTGCTTTATTTTTGGTTATTGTTGTAACTTCAGAGGGGAAGTTATTAGTTCAATCTGTGCATACAGGCTTTATAAATGGGCACGGACCCTCTTATTCAATGTAATAAAAACTGAATGTGCTGGAAACCTCAGTAGGCCTGGCAACATCTACTGATACTTTGATTCCACTGTATTATTGTGGTGGTGTAAGAAGGGCAGGAATGCAGATTGGCTCAGGTAAGAAATTGAAATTGCTGCTAGGATAATAGAATTCACCAACATGATGGAATAAGTATTTTTACAAGCCAACTGTGCATTCAGGAGTGGAATTCTTCTCAGTTTCTATAGATTCTCTAACAGAAATGTTTTGCCTACAGGGATATAGATGTGCTGTTGCTCTGTTTTTTCCTGCACCATTGCAAAATCCATTACCATGGCAAAGCCACTCTATGGTTTGAGTTAAGTTGCTGCTCCCTGCATTCAGAGGCTCAGCTGTCTCCCTGACACAGCGATGCATGGAAAACTAAAAGAATGGCTTTGATTTTTGTACTCCAGACTGAAAGAATCTCAAGCTGCAGCAATTGAGGGCTACAGTCACCTTTTCAACCGCTGACAGTATCATCCTCGACCTTCTCTGCAATTGCAGGTCTAGTAAAAGAACAAATTATCTGTAGTAAATTGGTCTTGCATCTTGTCTTGTGATTTCCAGCTTTGTGAGACTTAACTAACAAAGAAAACACTTCTGGGTATTGCGAAGTTAGTAGATAATGGAAAAGAGTCCTCTGAAATATCTACAAATCAAGTGTAGGAATGAACAATTTCTGGTCATGATCTTCATGCATGTGTAAAGACCACTGAAAGTGAAATTTCCATCCTGTAATCCCATGTGTACTAGTTGTTGTTGCATTAAGCCTTAGAAAATAAAACAACTCCTCTGTTGCCATATTCCTATCTTCACTCCCTTCCCTTTCCAGAAAACATTTATTCATGATTTAATTTCCATAGATAGTTGTTACTCTTATCTAGAGCTGAATTCCAGAGGTGAGTTTAGAGTAACTGTCCTTTACTTCAAGGCTGCATTTAACTGAGTCTGATATCTAGGAGCTTTATCAAAACTGGGGTAAATGGGAATCAGGTGGAAGACTCTCTGCGGGTTGGAGTCATACCTGATACATAGGAAGATGTACATGGTTGTTGGAGGTCAGTCATCACAGCTCCAGGACATCTTTGCCTATATCCTAGTCCCAACCATCTTAAGTTGTTTCCCAATGACCTTCCCTCCATGATAAGGTCAGAAAAGGAAATGTTTGCTGAAGATTACACAATGTTCAGTTCCACCCAAGGCTCCTCAGATACTGAAGCAGTCTGTGTCCAAATGCAACAAGGCCAGCACATTATCCTGCCTTGGGCTAATAATTGGCAAGTAACATTTGCACCACACAAGTGCCGGGCAATCATCATCTTCAAAAAGTGAGAATCTAACCATTGACCCTTGACACACAGTGCCATCACCACCTCTGAATCCCCCATTATCAATATCCTGAGTATTACCATTGACTAGAGACTATATTGTATAATAAATATTGTCTAAAAGGTCAGAAACTCAGAATCTTGAATTGGGTAATTCACTCCTGACTCCACGAAGTATGTCCACCTTTTGTAAAGCACATGCCAAGAGCATCGTAGGACAAGAGCTCCAGTAATGTGTGAAAAGCCAATCACCACCCTGAGTTGGTTTTTTCAGTGTTGTTAGATCAAAATCCTGGAACTCCCTCTCTAATAGCATTATGAGTGCCCTTACACCAAATGGGCGGAAACAGTTCAAGAAGACAGCCCACCAGCATCTTCTCAAGGGCAATAAATGCTGGCTCAGCGAACGATTCCCACATCCCTAAGTGAATTAAAAAATGATAAAATATCAACAAAGTTTGCTCACAGCAATGAAAAAGTAGCTGCCAATCAGGATACACTGCAATAATGGCCTTAGTTCTTTTTGAACCTCTGCAACATTCTTTGCTTTTCAATACATGCAACTTTGTTGTTCTCACAAAACTTTAGATCTGCATTCAAACTAAATCCAGCCTGTGGTTTTTCATAATTATCTTAAACAAGGGCTTAAGGTCAATTAACTGTTTTTAGCTTTTCTTTCAGATTTTGGTACTCCTTACATAAGGGGCGTAAATGGATGAGGAAGAAATAAACTTAGGTGATCAATTCATTACTGTTTTCATCAATCATTTGTACTTTTTTTTAGTAAGATTTCCAAACTGAAGAATAATTACTCTAAATTACCAAAATATGAGAGCTAATAATTGAATTGCATTTAATTGCACAACCAAATAAGCCATTAGATTGAATTTAACAGAGACTAAAGAGATGTTACTTGTACTTGGTTTGTGGTAATTATTTTTGCAGAATATAATGAGTTGTTAGATGAATTCAGGGTAAAATATTGAAAGTAAATAGCCAAGCTTGTGATGACAGGTTCCTGAACAGAAAATTGCTTCCATTCTAGATGGCTGCTTATTAATCTTGTTATTGCAATCAATGGATAGGAAGAATCTGGGGGAATAATGAAGGTATTGCAGGTCTCAGCTGCTGGCCAATCTGGGTGGGGCTGAGCTCCATGCTGCCTGTTTTCGTGAAATCCTGCAGAATTAAGTGGCATATACGTACATAACTGAATGACCACAGAATCAAGGACCCCGGGGGAGCGGGGAGCGCTCTACATAGAAACAAGAGTAGCAGTATGCTATTTGGCTCTTTAATGATGCTCTGTCATTCAACATGATCGTGACTGATTATCCAACTCAGTATCCTCTTCCTGCCTTCACCCCATTAGCCCAAAGAGCTATACCTAACTCCTTCTTGAACACATTCAATGTCTTTGCCTCAACTGCTTTCCAAGGCAAAGAGTTCCAGAGGCTCACCACACTCTGGGTGAAGACATGCCAAGAGCTCCCTGCTAATCATAAACTATTGAACCATCAGTGGTGGATTTTATAGGTACAACACCGAGCTAAGACCAGGAAACATCGCTGGATCACAAGTCACAGGTGAATGATGGTGTGGTGGGGTGTGAGGATTTATGGAGTGGGACTTTAGGACTTTGGGTTGGGAGAAAGGAGTTGGAAACAAAGGCAGAGTGGTGGCCTTTACTGGGCTCCTCCAACCCAATGCTGACTGCCTTTGAATGATGGACTGGCACACTGTACAATCCATCCCCCAGCAGTTGTGTTTCACACTTTGTAACTCCCCCACCACCTGCTTTGTTGAGTTAACGTTGGTAGCTGCAATATGAAACGCAAAAGGCCAGTTATGGGTCTGAAATGATGGCAGGTCAGGAAGGCAGTCCAATGTTATCAGAAATACAAGAGAATAACCTCAGATAATCCCTTCAATGTGGAAGCAGCCATTCAGCCCATTGAGTCCACACCAACCCTCCAAAGAGATTCCCATTCAGACCCACCCATGCATGCATTTCCCATGGCTAATCCACCTAGCATGCAAATGCTTGGATGCCATGGGCAATTTAGTGTGGCATATCCACCTAACCTGAACATCTTTGGATTGTGGGAGGAAACCCACGCAGAAACAGGGAGAATGTGCAAACTCCACACAGACAGTTGCCTGAGGCTAGAATCAAACTCAGGTCCCTGTCACTGTGAGGCAGCAGTGCTAACCACTGAGCCACCATGCCACCTGCCCTTAGCAGAAAACAAGATCTTATGTCATTTCTCCAGAGTTTCCACAGATTTCCCTAATCCACACCATTCACAGTTATGTCAGAACACCAATCGAGGTCCCTTGGAATTCCAGGGCAATATATTTTATGTCAAATGTCTCTGTCCATCTACCCTGTGAAGCCTGTTTAGTATAGTTTCCTGTTTTGTACCTCCTTACCTTTGTTAATAAAGGAGTTGCATAAAGTTGAGTAAAATTTTGAGTTTGGAATGTACTATCAAGCAAAACTTTGCATGTTATTGCAGTTCATTCTGTAGAAAATACACACACTTTGACTGTGCACTGGTGTTGATGTAAGGGTGATAATTACAGGCTGATTTGCAGTGGGTAGTATTTTTGTGGTTGCTAGTTGTGTTATACTTATCTGGTCAAGAGAAGAGGGTTCCATCACAGTCCTGAGTTTTGCCTTGTACATGATGAAACACATTGAATCAAAGGTGAGTTGCTTAACACTGAATATCCAACCTTTGACCTGCTCTTCAATTTATTTGAGTCGACCGGTAAAATTTTTGATCTATCGTAACCCTCAGGAAGATAACGTGGGGATTCAGTGACAGGAATGCCATTGAATATCAGGGTATGGTGTTTGCATTTTCTCTTGTTGAGGCTGGCAATTTCCTGGCACTCACTTGGAACGAATGTTATTTAGTTGTATCGAAAGAAGTGACTTTCATTTTCTAGGTGTATTATTCATATGTCACTAGTTCAATTGCATCATTACGTGAATATATGTTTTCCTGCAAAACTACTGATACCTACATATCACGATAGTGCTTGACAACAGCATTTAAGAAAGCAGCCCACAAACTGATATGCCATGCAGCATGAGCCTCTGGAAATAAAATTGTTCTTGTAGTGTAGCAATCCAAAATAAACAATAATTAATCAGTAATTTCCTTTCCACCCAATAGGAATAATCTTAATCTTAATTAATGCGGAACACTGAAAATATTGGGCGGCACAGTTACTCATTGTCCTGCCTCACAGTGCAGACCCATCTTCGATTCCATCGTTGGGCGACTGTCTATGTTGATTTTGTACATACTCCCCGTGTCTGCATGGGTTTGTTTCAGGTACTCCCATCTCCTCCCAAAGTTCAAAGATGTGCAGGTTAGTTCGATTGGCCTTGGGAAATGCAGGGTACGGGACAGGGTAGGGGAGTGTTTCTAAGTGAGATCCTCTTTGGAAGGTCGGTATGGACTGGATGGGCTCAATGACCTGCATCCACACTAGGAATATTGTGTTATTCAATTCCCATCCATTATACACCGTATCCAACCTCTCCATGAGCAATGTCAATGGAAATAAAAATCGTATCGATTACCTAATAAACGGGCAGCATAAATTATCAGTTTTACACCATTGACAAAAATGAAAGATTCCTCCATTTACATCAATGGATAAAAAAATTGTGCAGTTAACTCTCTACATTGCAAATCAGCCAACCAGCCAACTGAGTTAAGATAGCCCCCTTATGCAGATGTAATGCATATACAAAAAAAACATCTCAAAGGCCAGTTTTACCTCCCCTCTTCATTGTGAAACTTTTCTTATACTGATAGTGTGTAAGGCTGCAGGGGAAGAACTGCTTGCAGATGAAATTCAGAATATAAAGGGCATTCACAGGAAACCAATCATCATAACAGAAGGCAGGGTATGCACTGTTGTGGTGTCTAACCAAGTAAGCAAAGGATCCCAAATCTTGTACCGCGGGAATCTTACCTATATAAATTTCTCGGCAACTTGTTTGGCTTAGTTTTTAGACTCTTAAATATTGGTGAAGTTTTTCTGTATATGTCACTTACCCAGCTAAATAAACAAATATCATTACATGTGTATCATGATTAGTTACAATTCATTGCTACTATTGAAACTATGGTCCCAGGAATTATATACTTCAAGCTGTACAGTCCCACAATTTTGTTAATGTTACAGAAATTATGGAGTAACTGCAAATTGCTCTCATTGGTTTAAATGGAAGAAAATATTATCCTTCAGGTGATCTTCCATATCCAGTACATTTGCATTATTTTATAATGGAAAATGTAGTTTAATTCTTGTTTCTTTTAATACAGTACAAAAGAATAAAGTTCACAACTGTATGCATGAAATATAAAGTGGGAATATTTCAATGTGGAATCTGTCTGGATCACATGAAGATCAGCATTGCCTTGTGAAATTCAATTTATATTTAAATTAAAAACTTGAAATAATTTATCAGGTGAAACGTACCTCAGGATATATAAAATTTTAATATAGCTATGTGTTTGTTCTTGTAACTGAATATCACCTCAGCAGATAAGCTTGAATTTGGCTTATAAAATAATAATTAACATATATCTTTCCCTTATCATAATATTTACTACTTTATCCTCCCACTCTATCCTGAGGCTGTAGCTAAATTTTTTATTTTCCATTTGAGAGATAGATGATGTGGTTTTGAGCTAGAATCATCCAGCTAGAGCTGTTTCACAAGCTGTGTAGTTAGCCTTGCTTAATCTTCGGCTCTATTTAGAATGTCATGTCCAACACTGCCCTAGTGAAAGAGTAATACTTGCCACTATTTTCTCAAATTTACAATGGTCAATAAATGCTGGCCTTGCCAGCAATGCTCACGTCCCTTGAAAGAATATAAATATTAAAACTCCTATAGGTCAGAATATTTTCTTATCATGGAGGATGATTCACATACATTATTGATTCATAGCATGATATCAACTAAGCATAGCTGCTTAAACGTAGTTATGTAAATCCTTACTAGGTCTTGAGAAAACCAAACCAAAACAAAAACATCACGATTGTAAACACAGATCAAGACTGCGCTGAATAAACAGCTAAATGGAATGGCTCGCTAAACAGGGCAACAATGGAATTTTGATGAAAGGTGGAATTTGGTGCAGAGTGATAAGTAATTCATATCAGGGGACAACAAAATATGAGTAAATATCTAAATAGTTAAAAATTTAGTTATTTCACCAGAACACACAGTTTACCTGTTCTTAGCTACATCCCGTTCAACCACCCTTGAAGTCTCTGCTCCTCCATTCCCAATGTGTACTACAGACCAATGTCTACTTGTCATTATCCAGTAGGGTCATATCGCAATACAGGCAATCAGATAATTCCAAACATGCACTTTTATTTAGGAATACAAATAAACATATAGCTTCTCTGACATTTCAAATCCACGTAGCTATAAGGATATGTAGTTTTATGCTTTTTGATCAGTTTAAATGTAATGATGGATTTGTCCTTATAACTCTTTCTGCTGGAAGAGAGATTTGATATTTTATTTTACGATAAAATATTTATTAAACATTTGCACAGCTACAAAGAGCATTTTTTTTTATTTTTGGCACTGTTTCAAAGAATATTGCTAATGGCTTCCTGTTGTATAATGTAAGTATAGTTGCTTTCTTTCTCCCATTTTCTGTTATCTCAGAGGTGATTTGAACATTTTCAAATTATTACATTCACTTTTCCAAAAGCTAAGTGAAGTTCAGCTTACATGAATATTGAATACAAGGCATTTACAATACCTGTGATTTCACAGTTTTTAGTGTTCTATCAGTGATCAAAGCATAAATCTGAATTTATTATTGGTATAAAATTGATGAATGTTATGTGTAAAGCAACGGAATTTTTGGACACACCATTCGTTTACTTTTCATTACTGACATGCTCCATTTATAATGATGTTTTTAGTTGTTCTGGAATAAATATGTTACCCTACACCACCCCTCATTCATCTCTACAAAGTGTGTGTTGACAAATATTTGAGCACTTATGGTTTTTAATAAAGAATGGGTAGGATGGAAAAAAGGGAGGGACAAAACTGGGAACGAAGGATGAATTTCAACCATAGCTTTTGAAGATTACCTGTGGAAGCTTTGCCACTGTGATTCCAGTATTTCTGTTAAAATTATGTTGGAGAACTGCTGTGGAAATTAATGACAATAGCTATAGGGCATAGGATCATCCCTCTGAACGTGAAAACTCCATAAAACTGAAAAATGTGGAAATTTTATGTGGTGATTTCAACAGATTGGAAGTATTTTACAGATCACTTTTATTTTTGTTACTTTTTTTTCACTTGCTTCTTATTTCTTCTTGCAGGATCAACCAACTTTAAGATTTTCAGATCTCCACTCCTCCATCTTCAATCAGAAACTGCATAACCTGTCGGTTTAAGCTGTTATTGTTATTAAGATAAAAATACCAAGCCCTACTAAACCCTAGGGCTTTTCTCTCATTAGAGAGAGGCGACTGGTTGTGGTTTAACCTGAGGGTCACCGTGCCTCGAGTGAGGGGAAACATGGCCTCAATTGGTGCAGGAATCAAAACCATGTAATTGGCATTATCTCCACATTGTAAACCAGCTGTTCAGCCAGTTGAGCTAACCAACACCCTATTACAGGGGGCAGATGACACGTTACAATGGAGAAAAGTTGTCAGATGTCTTGGTTTTACCTTAACTGTTCCTGAGCACTGTATTGGGCATCACTGAGTGCACTGCTGTGAAATGGAGGGTGAGGGGGTGTTAAAAGGAGCAGCGAGTCCACCATATGAGAATACATAATTGTGGATAAACTGAACTTGCTAAATGCTTAATTAACTCCAATATTACCCTGCCCATTTTAAAATGCCTTTGAAATTGGAAATCAGAGTGGGCAGCTCACTTTTTAAAATGCATTCAGAATGTGACCTCATGCATCACAGCAACCCAACCGCATGTCTTCCTCAGACAGATTTTAAAAACCACCACTCCAACCCAGTTGCCACCTAACCTAAACTCCCCACGCCCTTCACCACTCGATGCCCATGGCTTACCTGAGTCCAGAGATCCATGGGTGGTTTATTTTGGAAGCAGTTACAGTCACAGCAGCGCCAACTACTGAGTTCTGGGACTGCCAGGACTCTTGGATTTGTTGGCCAAAGAGATTTATCAGCAACTCTGGAGGGAGGATCTTGATCAAATTGAGGGGAGGAAGACCTACTCCCCATCAAATTATCTCACCCCTGGCATGGTAAGGATGCAGAACAGACTTCTTCTGAATATTTCAGCTAACCATCAACTTTGCTTCTAGGAGGGTTTAAGCTGCCTGATCTCACCTCCCACCACCCTGACCCAATAGGTTTCTGCCCACTAAATCGGATGATCAAGTAATTGGTCAAAGAGGCAGGCTTTTAGCGGTACGTGCCTTAAAGGGAGAAAGTGAAGTAGTGAGCCAGAGATGTGCGCAGAGGGGCTCCAATAGGTGTTGTTGATTCAACTGAAGGTGGTACCATCAATGATGGAACAGTTATAGCTAGGAAAGCACAAAAGGTCAGAATAGAAGGACTTCAGTGTTTTCAGAGGGATTGAACGACATTTTAAGACCAAAATCAATAGGCACCAATTTATGGTAGCTCTGCCCAAATGCAAATGAAACTTAAATGTTTACAATGCATTAATGTATAATACATCATTACATAGTGATCAGAGCATCGTGTGTTACATATCACATGCAGAAAATCTGTCTTAAAATAACAGTTTTTAACGTAAATACGATGAAGTGGTAGATTTGTGAGATCGAGGAATGCAGAATGTTCCTTTGAAAGCAATTAAAATCCAAATTGACTTGAATTATACTCCTATTGTTTCTCCAACTGAAATCAGCTTGCTCAGACCAGAGAATAAATCTCAGAAAGTTGTGCTGCTTACAGCTCGATATTACATTAGCTTCTCAGAACACTTTTGAGAACTTTCACAAGTTTTTGTAATTAAACACAAGCTTTTGAATTGTAAATTTATGGAGTATCCATCTGTTAAGTAAAATTTTGAACTCCTATAAGCAGTTTGTTAACATCAGTTGTTGCATAACACAAATCTACTAACCTGTGTGGAACATTGAAATGTTTTCAACATCTTTTTAATGGAAGATTTGCTGTCTTGTCTCTGTGCATAACAGTTTACAACCGCTCCAAAGGTTAATAAGAATGACACAAATAATGCTATGACAGTATTCTTAAGTCAGTTTGAATTGCAATTTTTTACTTCTAACTTATTTCTGCCTGCATTCCCTGCGATCATTTTCAATTCATAGTATTTTGTCAGTACAGATTAACATTAATAAGAACAGGAATGCAAAAATGAAGACAGTCACTGATCTAAATAACAAAACATTTGTTTTCAGCACCTTAAAATACTTTCTGTCAGTTCATGTAAATATCAGTTGGGAAGTGCAGTCACCATTCACACACAAACAGGCTGTGCCATTGTACAGCCATGCCACATGTAAACCTCAGCATCACATGTATGTTGCCATCTGAAAAGGCTCAAACACAACTTAAGCTGATAATATTTTAACATTACCTGAGTCTTGTGTTTCCTACTCACACACAGGAGAAGGGTCACCACCTGGAAGGGCTCTGCTTGATCAAGATATGCTCATACACATCACACTCAACCCTTCTTTTTCTGTCATTATAGGTTGAAACATGAAGGAGAACCTCCAGACTAGGAAGAGGTTTATTTCTGGGAGGGGGCCGCACTTCCTGAACACTACATCCTCACTGTCTTTGGGGAAGATTTGATGAGTGAGGACCGAGATTGGTCCTGTACTGGAGAAGTTGGAATGGCAGAAGCCAATTAGCAGCATTGTTATCTGTGCTTTTCAGAAATGTAGCCTGTCTCATCCAATCCTTTGCCTATGGTTTGTTCTTCTTCACTAATGAATGCTGTTTTTTTCTGGTCCACAGGTCTGAGCCGTCAACAGACCAAGAAATAGAAAAGTGTACAGAGGATCTTCAACAGAAGGGCTTCTGACGATGAAACGTGTGACACCCCAGAGAATGTATCAGCAAGGTATTCACCTTTACCCTCCACCAGCACTGAGACTGTCACTTTGGGAAGTACCTTAACTAGAGTAGATTCAGCTATAAGTCCACATAAACATTGACAGGCAATACACAGGCAATTATTATATTACTTTTCAGTCTCTGAGCCTTCATTGCATGGCCTCACTTTGAATAGCTGAGCCTTCAGCTCAGATGTCCATTTAAGTTATATAGACTGCTCAGTTCTTTTTGAAAATTTCTTTGAGCTCATTTGGATGAACAACTTTAGGCTCCACCAAGGCATACTGTATCTCTGGAAGGTCCACAGTTTAATCATGTTTTTCTTTGCTGAAAGAAGCCATGAGAGCATTTATAAATTGCTGATTGAGCTCAATTGCAAAAATTATTTGGTATTCATTGATATATTAAGAATTTTGAAATGTCCAACAGTATATTGGTCTATCTTGGACCTAAGTATACCCTTTTCTCCTTGATTACCTTTCCTTAACTACATGCCATGATTCAACGACCATTTCTCCCATTAAAAATGACTCTTGGTCTTTGATTAAATCAATTTCTCCAACAGTTGCAGACTGAAGTTGTCTGTTTTGAAGCCTTTTTGTTGTAATCAGAAATTTCCTGTTGCTGTTTCAGTAAATCTCCTGAAAATGACTTGTCTGATAGCACACAAGCATTCAGCATTGCTAGCTGGGCAGAGTTAACACTGGTGTGGAGATTTGCAAAGAAGCATTGATAGGCCCAGTATCTCCTCCCACTGTGACTGACACCTTCCTACACATTCATCATCATCAGCAGTGCTTCGCAGACAAGATAACTCTCTTCCACTCTTAGTGTTAGTCCATGAGTGGGTGAACAGACTGATGTAGCTTCTGCAGGCTCTGTTACGTTTGGGTCAGAAGGTGGTCACAAGAAGAGGTGGGTGGGGCATTGGTGCGGCAGCGCGGTCCTTTTGCTGTTTTCGCCTGACTTCCACTTTTTCCCGCTGGCAAGTCTCGAAATGCTCGACGTCTTCCCGGATGGTCCTCTTCCATCTTGGATGGTCTTGGGCCAGTGATTCCTAGGTGTCTGTGGGAATGCTGCAATTTGCCAGTGAGGCCTTGAGGGTATCACTGAAGCGTTTCCTCTGTCCACCAGGGGCTCACCTGCTATTTTCAAGCTGGGAGTAGAGCACTTGCTTGGGATGTCTCGTGTCAAGTGGACAATATGCCCAGCCTCTCGTTGCTGATCAAAGGTGGTCAGTGCCTCAATACTAGGGATGTTGGCCTGGTCGAGGAGGTTGGTGTTAGTGCATCGTTCTTCCCTGGGGATTCTTAGGATCTTGTGCAGGCAGCATTGGTGGTACAGCTCCAGTGCTTTGAGGCATCTGCTGTAGACAGTCTATGTCTCAGAGCCATATATGAGGGTGAGAACCACCACAGTTCATAAACCATGACCTGAGTGTTGGATCTGATGTTGTTGTCCTGGAACGTCCTTTTCCTCCAGCTGCCATAGGCTGTGCTAGCACACTAGTACCTCTTAGATTAACAATGTCAACTTAATGAGAGCCAGTCCCAAACAATTTCCGTTTCCCACAAATAAAGACCCGGTCCAGTTTGCGACATTTAGTTTGTCTGGAGAACTGAATTACGTGTTATAACATGAGTTCCTCTTCAGACTATAAAAATTCTGATTAGGCTTCAGCCTGCAGCCCTTTCACAAGGCCATCTTATATTCTTCTTTCAGGGATCCTTGTTGTGAATTACCCATGAGGTGGCAGTCATCATTTATATAGCAATGATTGATTTCTCCTAGTTCTTGATAGTGCCGATAAAGTTTTGATCAGTCTATTATGGAGCTTTGTTTCACCTGAAAATGCAGTTAAATGTGCTACAACTTCTGATGAAAATTGCATTGATAATCTTGCAACAATGCACAGAGTTGGTCTTTTTCTTGGTTTGCGTTGAGACCTGAAGCAATTTCTACTAAACTGTTAGTGCTATTGTACCTAATAATAACCACAGCTGGTTAGGGTCCTCCATGTTGTTGGAAGTTTGGATGAAGGCAAGACCTTTTCCTGTATCAGTGTATTTTCTAAATGGCCTATGACAAGCAATATGTTTCTTACCCAATATGTTTTTTTTTATCTTTTGCACCATCTTTCCTTCTCCATTGTCCATTATGAGAGTCTACTCTCTTGTGCCATTGTCCATTTCTATTGCTGATGTACAAAGATGTATCACCCTCTTTAATTGATTGATTTTTTTGTTGTTTCTCACAGATTATATCCTGGGCTTTCTCCTACGCTTCTTCAGATTTTGTACTGACTTTCCCTCTCCAAGGTTCCGTGCCTTGGGTGACTTCAAAGTTGCTGTGTCCCTCTGTTGTTGAGTTTATTTTTTGAGATTTCTGCCCCCACATTTGTGTTCAGATCACTGAGCTAGGCTTAGGGTTGTGCATGTAGCATTCAGGACAAAACAAAATTGACAGTGTGGATAAAAGGAAATAATGTGACGGACATTGCAGAAACATGGCTATAAGATGATTTAGACATTGGGACCGAAATACTGAAGGATACAGAATGTTTAGGAAGGACAGGCTAGGTGGAGAGGTAGCTCTGTTAATTCATGATGATATTATCTGAAAAGACAAGGATGATCTAAGTTTCAGAAACTAGGAATTAGCAGTTGCAAAGGCAGAGTTAAGAGATATTAAAGGCAAAAGGTCACTTGTGGGAGTGATGTTTAGACCTCGTAACAATAGCAGATGGAGTATAAAGGAAGAAATAATGGAAGCTTGTCAGGAAGTTATATAACAATCGTGATGGATTTTAATCTACGTATAGACTGCTCCTCCACCTAGTGATTAGTGGCAGAAGTTACACTACCACACTGTTTTGATGCAAGAGGCACTGTTCTATGATAACATGAAGTTATACTGAATGACAATAATAAGTTCAATTACTTTTAGTCAGGCATGTCTGCTATGATATGAGGGAACATGTGCATATACACCTGCACCCTCTAAAAGCTAGTGAGGTCCAGAAGCTTAAGGGGTGATCTGACTGAAGTCTTCAAGATATTAACAGGAAAAACCAGGGTAGATAAAGGTGAAATATTTCCACAGATTGGAGACTCTAGTGCTAGAGAACAAAGTCTAAAAACTAGGGCCAGACTGTTCAGGAGAAATGTTGGGAAGCACTTCTACACACAAAGGGTGGTAGAGATTTGGAACTCTCTTCCACAAGCAGCAATTCCAGATCAGTTATTAGCTTTAAATCTGAGATAGACCATTTCTTGTTAAGCAAAGATGTTAAGGGATATGGGCCAAAGGTAATTACATGGACGCGGCCAGCCATCATCTTATTAAATGGCAGAACAGGGTAAAGGGCTGAATGGCCTACTAATGTTCCCGTGTTCCTAATGTAGAGATCCTCTTCTCTCTTTATAGACTGTGTGTGACATCATTAATATGGATTATGCAAATGTAACATGAACTTTAATCCAGGATTTGCCAAAATGGAGGTCAAGGCTGTGAGTGCTGATAGAGCAAAGGATACTGAGCAACTCTAATCGTGTTACAACAGCTGTACGCTCGCTCTAACACGCCTCCACTTTCACAGACTTCAAGCTCCCCAACTCACACTCTTCATTTTCACTGAGGGATTGCAACAATGTTCAAGTCTTGAGATGGGTTTACAGTGGAAAAAATGTTTCTGAAGCTCTCCTTTAAACCCTTCAGACTATTACATTAATCTCACTCAAGCAGTGATCAGTTAATTCACATCGGCCTGCACCTCTCATGAAATCATTAATAATCAGAAGTTTCAAGAATTGCCTTCATCTTTTAGATGTTGCCACATAAATTAAACAGTTTTGAAGCTTATGGGCCCTCAATTTCCTCTAAACATAATTCCTAATCCCACATAAATTATTTATCATTAGCTTCAGTAACTGCAATTGGTCCAGAAGCATTGCAGTTACCAGCTATGAATAGGGTGTGGTCTGAAGAGCATATTGAGAACATTAACATTTGGAGTTTATCAAATGTTATGAGTGAGCAAGATAGCAATTACTTATTCTATGACTTTAGCTAGGAAAAACTCTACAAATAAATATGTTAGTCCCCACAAGTTTCCTATTCAAACAGTCTAAATGCAAGTATCTGCTTCACAATAAACCTTAAGGGCTGAATCTTACCATATTTTGTCTAAGTGTCATTTTTGTTGCGTTTTATAGAAGTTTCTCACTTCATCATCCCAAGTCTCTCTTATTGACTACCTACCACGCCTTACAGCGCCCCGTCTCGTCTGACGCTAGCCTGGTTCTCCAACTCACCATAGCTGAATGTATTGACCACTACCAGGATATTCCAGGATATGCATCCTTAGTTCTGGTGTTAGCACCATCTTGTAAAGCCGGCTGTGCTCCCAGTTAAACATTGGTAGTCCAGAATTCCCCTTCACTGTCAAATTAATGTACAGCAGCCACAAACCAATACATCTCATGGCACATGGGTGGCACGCTTGACTGTTCTTTACACATACGACCGCACAGTCTTACAGCTATTGCTATTTAAGATCTAGGACATGCAACTCCTCATCTTCAGTTGCAACCCATCTTACAAGCCTCTCTATGTCAATGTAATGCTTTCTTGAATGCCCAACATACCCCAACATTTTGTCAGTGAAGAAAGTGGGGACATTTCACACTGATAAACCTTCAAATGCTTCAAAAGATTAACTTTTATGTACAATCAATAAAAGTGGATAGAAATCAAACAAATCTGCAGTTGTCCCCCAACACATATTAAAAAGAAACTGCTTACAGTACCATCAAATTTACGGTCAATGAGTGATTACTGCACCCAGCTCTCATCTGGTAGAACCCAGTGTTAAATAAGCCTTTTCTGGCTTGTAGCACCTGTTGCATCCGCACTGTATTATCACAGAGCACTGTTCCCCCTGCTTAATGTCCTCATTTCTCTATGCTCCCACTCTCCCAGTTTATCAATACCCATCATATCCCCTCCCTTCATGTTCCGGTTGTGGAGAACATAGCATGCTATGATTATGCAACATACCTTGTCCGGAGTGTACTGCTTGGTCCATCAGACAAATCCAAACAGTGGAACGTCTTCTTCAATAGGCCAATTGTTTGCTCCTTCTGGATGGTTACTGGGAGGCAATGGTTACCCAGTGTGATCTTGGTTAATGAGGAGAGCAGATAGAATGCAATTTTTTCTTTGACCAGGGTCATGAAGGAACATGTTAAATTGTCCATTGTGTCCAGGGATGTGCAGGCTAGGTAGATTAGCTATGGGAAATGCAGGGTTACCAGGAAAGTGTTGGGGGGGAGGGGGTGCTTCTGGGTGGGATGCTTTTCAGAGGTTTCGTGTGGACTTCATGGGCTGAATGGCCTGCTTCCAGGCTGTAGGGATTCTATGATTGTATGAAATATATAATCTTATTAAAATGATTATACTCAAGTATTCCTTTTTGAATGCATCTTAATCCATTTGAACTGCCTCATTGTTACACCTTACAGCAAAGTCTTCCCAGGACCTGAGCAGTGTGGGCTATGGTAAGAAATCTGGGGAAGTTATGTAAGAAGTCAGGTGAGGCCTTTCCCAAAGCCAGGCGCAGCAAGTTGCATTTGCCAGCTATGTCCCAATGTGAGACAACATATCGGCCGACTTGTCCGAATGCTCCATGTCCCACTACTACATGGAAGAAAATGCTCTGTTCGCTTTCTTGTCTCTGAGGAGAGTGTCTCAACTTCTTCAATCTATCCTCATTGCTAAAGTTCTGTATTCCTGGAACCATTCTTGGGAACCGCTTCTGCACTCTCTCCCGAATGCATTCACATGTTCCTATAATAAAGCCCCTACAACTGTACACAGTACTCTAGCTGGTGTCTAACAAGCATCTTGTAAAAGTTCAACATCATGTCCATGGATTTAAATTGGTTACTAATGCCCAGTGACATTGGTGTGAGGCTGTTTTGTTTCAACATGATGAATTGGGGATTGAATGGTATGTTGGTTATTTTCAAAGAGACTGACACATGTCAACAAAGTTATTCAACAAATGAATGGAGTCTTGCCTCTATATTATTTTGATATGTACCTCTGCAACCATGTGATAGAAATATTGTTAATGCAGAACACAATCCTTTGATTTTCTTGAAAATATTTCAGGGCGTGTACTTACAATTGTTTCAGTGAAGCTTAGTTCTTAATATTTGAAAATTGTTCATATGTAACTGTAAAAGAAAATGTTATAGTAAGTAATCTATTGGCAACACTTTTGAAGGACATTGAGTGACTTAGGACCCTTGAATTAATATGAAGTATGGTTGCTGTTTAACTGATTGTATGTTTAATATGTTATTACTGTTACCATGATATAAAAGTAGCATGAAGATAATTTAGAGAAGTAATTAAAATGCCTCAGGCTTATACTGGCTTACTTGAGAGGTCTTAATAAAGTTTAAATCATGGTTTCTGCATTTGATTGTCGGTGAGATTTCTTAATAAGTAGCCGAATTAAAGGTAACTTGTGGTGATTTATGCACAATAGTTTTAAAGATGCATTTTATTTATTCTTTGGGCAAGGTGTGATGTAAGGTGTGTGATTTATATATATTTAAGTATTACTCAGAGTTTTGATTTTAAGGTGTGGTTCAGTCTGTGCATCTATGAAGGGATATAATGATTGACTTGTAAGTTTTTCTAAAGCCATGATGATTTCTTTTAAAGCATAACATTAAAGCAAGACCTCATTGAGTGATGGGGCTATGTTTCCATCGGAAGAATGTTGTATGAACAAATTAAACAGTGCAGTGCATTATGCTATCAGATTGAAGATTATGGATTTTGTTTTGTGGTGGGCTGGTGGAGGGGGATAGGTGAGTTGGGGGAGGGTGGTGCTTAGAGGAAACCTGTGAGTTGACAAAGTACTTTTGAGTTTCAGTTGGGCAGATTTTCACAAGTCAGCACTAATGTTTGATGTTTAAAACAGTTGCTCTGAGGAAAAAGATGTAGATTAGGAACAGTTATGGAAAGGTTTATATCAGTGTATTGAGCTTAGTTTTTAAGATCCAAATGAACGGTGTTTCTAAAACTCTGAAGAGATTATTTGAAGGTGAGAAAGGATAAGCTCAATTGTATGAAAGTTCCAGGAAGAGGTTATCAGTTTCTCAAGATTGGGAATTGAAGCCACGGTTAAATTAAGTCCTAGAGATGAGAAAGAGAATGAAATTAGTTTGGTTTATTCCATTTTATCTTAATTTCTTTTGTGTGGTAAACTTTAGTTTCATTGATAAACCCACATCTAGAGCATTGCATGTTCATTTTTCAATGAAGGGATGTCTCATGAAAACTGAACTTAAAACAGGCTGGCAATTGGTCTGGGATCTGACTTACCTAGTAACAGCAATAGCTGGAATCATAATGGTAGCACATCTACCTCTGAGTGAAACTAACAGGTTCAATCCTACATCAGAGTTTAAACAGTTAACCTAGATTGAAATTTCAGTGCCCTACTGAGGTAATACCACATTGCCAGAGGGACTATCTTTTGCATAAAATTTTGTACCATATTGCAACCAGGTGGGCGTGTTCCAGTGGATATCTTGTTGTCAGATCCAGCAGCAGAGAGACAAGAGATAATGAAAAGGAGCTGTCTGTGTATGCTTGTCTTGTTCATTCTTCAATAAAAACTATCAGAAATTAATTGACCATTTTCTTTCCTGACAGTGCAGATGCAATGGGCCAAATGGTTCTGTTCTGTACCACAGCAATGCTGTAATTCTCTGTAGCTTTCTTCCTGTGCAAAGAGGATAAAACATAAAGCAACATTAAATATGCTTGAAGGTGATTAATCTCAATAACTTTGGAATGTTGCAATATAAGAATGCAAATGCTTTCTCCCTTTCTATTAAGAAAAGAGAGGGCACTGTCTGAAGATAAATGATGATGACTATATTAAGTGGTACTTTAGGTTTCTGGAGTGTCTTGCTGAATAGCTGATGCTGCCGAACTTCATGTTAACTGGTGTGCGGCAGAAAGGACCATCAGCTACCTGAGTGATAACTAATTTTAGGAATAGAGAATGGCTCAGTGACTGGAAGGTAATGCAATGCAGATGTTGTGAAAAAAAGCAATCACATTGATTTTCCGACGGATGAGTGCTGTGTAATTTTCCTCACGGGTTTTATTTCAAGAGTGAAAAATGTCAGAAATTGTCCAGCAACAGACTCTGTAAAGTCCATAACCGTAGGGTCCAATAACTCCCAGACAAAGTCACAAATTCTTTGTGGTAACTGAGGGCGTCACTTCATATATTTGAAACAGATTTAGCGCAGTGATAAATGATTACAGCCAGCGAACTAAAAACACCAATTTAACAAATGACCGATCTCTCAGATCATAAAACTTTGATGAAGCAATGGCATATGCAATACCCTCTTAGTGCAAATCCAATAGGATTTACTATCCAATGTCTGACTTGGGAGTTCTGACAGTAAGTATTCCCTCAGAAGACATTCAAGTATAAAAATGACTAACTAATTATTTTTAAAAAATCCAATGTTCCTCTTTTCTGCCCAGAAGTAAGATTTACCACAATGCTATGGGTGTCCACTCAGGTGGCTAATGCCTAATTGCCCTTGAAGAGGTATTACTGTAGGAGGCAGTTTCCTGTTGAATTATTAGACTGACTGAGCAATTAACTTAAGTAAACATTTTGCAGGGGACATTTCCTATTCATTCACAGGATGAGGGGCATCACTGGCTAGGCAGCATTTATTATTGCCCAGAGGGCAGTTAAGAGTCAACCACATTGCTGTGGGTCTGGAGTCACATGTAGGCCAGACCAGGTAAGGATGGAGGTTTCCTTCCCTAAAGGACATTAGTGAACCAGAATTTTTCCCCCCCCACCGACAATCAACAATGAACGGTCATCGTTAGATTCTAAATTCCTGATATTTATTGAATTCAAATTCCACAATCTGCCGTGGGGGAATATTTCTGGGTCTCTGGATTAACAGCCCAGCGACAATATCACTAGGCCCTCGCCTCCCCCCACTAGGAGAAATATGCTTAACAACCTGCTGTGCCATATTACCAGTTACAAATTCATTGACGTGGTTTCTTAAATATTTTGTTCACTATTTTAACAAAGATAATAACGATTCCCTGATTGATGCATTACTTTTTTGTCAGACAAGGAATCCTGAATTAGGTTTCCACGATTTGCCTACAAGTGCCAAAGAGAGAAACCTTTCTTTGTTTTTAAACTGAAGAATGCAGAAATTATTTTAGATTTTCTTAATGTACTTGTTGCCAATATCTCAGGATTTCCACTCCTTAGCTGCAAAGGCACATGTTGGACCGTATTTCTTGAAAGGGGTGCAAACATTAATTAATGAACCTTGTTTCTTTTCCTCCAACAGTTTTTCAAATAAATATTTTTCAATATGAAAACCAAATTGTGAGAGTATCGTGGAACCACTTGTAGGGATCATTTACACATCTGAGTATTGGCAGCTGTAATCTTTAGAGGCATTATTAGTACACAGTAAAACAACAAGTACAATAAATATAGATTCAGATCGTTATGGGACCAGACCTTTACCCATCTTAGTTTCAACAAATGATTTTCAAACTAAGCTAATTGTAGCATGGAACACGACTGTCTTGTGAATTTGGCCCTGGTTTTAAAACTGAATTATAGCAGAAATTTGGAACAGAATTATTCATTATATATCTGTGAAAAAAAGCAATATTTAAAGAAATGTCAAAGGGGTCAGCAATGGAGTGTTGAGGGAGTAGACGATAGTCACACAACAACAACACTGAAAGAAACAGTGCATGTGCTGGCAGATGAAGTTGGTGATGAGTTTCCATATGCAATAGTTCCTGTGTGGTTGTTGCAAACAAAACCTTCTAATCACATTATGTGAGAAGCAATGCTTCAAATTTGTAAAGGATAATGAGCCTTCTATGGGCATCTGGTGTTGAGTTTGATTTTCTGTCTCATTCTTTCTCTAAAGTGGGGGGAGAAAATTCTTTCCATTATATTTCATTCTCTCTGAGTGTTTGTGCTCCAATTTTAGATTTTGTGCACTATCATAGAATCCCTACTGTGTGGAAACAGGCCCTTTGGCCCAACAAGTCCACACCTACCCTCAGAGCATCCCACCCAGACCCATTCCCCTATAACCCACCCACCCTTGAACACTACAGGCAATTTAGCATGGCCAATCCACATAGCCTGCACATCTTTGGACTGTGGGAGGAAACTGGAGCACCCAGAGGAAACCCACACAGAAACGGGGAGAATGTGCAAACTGCACACAGACAATTGCCTGAGGGTGGAATCGAACCCAGGTCCCTGGTGCTGTGAGGAAGCAGTGCTAACCACTGAGCCACCATGCTGCCCACCATGTTGTTGCAACTTTGTAAAGTAAAGTTGGTTTGCAAATTGGACTAGAGGACATATTTGCATTTGCAGTGTACTAAACATTCCTTTTTTAATAATATCTTCAATCGTTTCCTGATGCAAATTTGTGATTATTTTTACTCATCCACAGGATGATGGTGTTGCTGGCTGGAATAGCATTTATTGCCCTTCCCTAATTGCCCAGAGGGCACTTTTAAGAGTCAACCATGTTGCTGCAGGTCTGAAGTCACATGTAAGACAGGTCAGGCAAAGATAGCAGTTTCCTTCCCTAAAGGACATTAGTGAACCTTAGTGAGCGAATACACAGATTGCCATAGATAAGGATTAAAAGGTTAATGTGTAGCTGAAAGTGCAGTGTAGAAGACAGGGAAGTTTCAAATTGTGGGTCATCAGCACCAGTAGTGGGGAGACAAGAAGCTCTTCCGTTAGCATGGGTCCAACTAAGACTGTGTGACTGCTTCACAGAATACCTACTTCCTGTCTGCAAAAAAGACCTGGAGCTTCCTTTTGCCTGCCCCTTTAACACAGCACCTTGTTCGCTGGTCAACATCGCCATTTCAGGCTTGCTGCAGTACTCCAGTGAAGCTCAGTGCCAACTGGAAAAACAGCACCTCATTTTCCACCTGGGTACTCTACAGCCGTCTGGACTCAATGTCAAGTTCAACAATTTTAGGGCTTGAAGCCCCCTCTCTCATGTCCTTTCCCTAACCACCAAATACCAGGCGTTGTTATCACATAGTCTGCTATTACACACAACCCATTGCTAGTCCCTTTTAGTAGCTATTCATTCTGCTAAGCTGGCCATTATCCACCCTGTTGTCTTTCTTTCTCTTTGGGCACTATTTCCACCTATCATTTACTCCATTCACCCTTCCCACACCCTATCTTCTGCATAAAAAGAACACATTTTTGCCAGCTACCATCAGTTCTGAGGAAGTGTTGCTGGACCTGAAACGTTAACTCTGATTGCTCTACACAGGCGCTGCCAGACCTGCTGAACTTATCCAGCTATTTCTGTTTTCGTTCCACCAGTGCTTTTGTGGATCAGATACTTCACAAAGTTGGTGAGAAGTTAAATTGATGAAAGTTGAGTTGGAGGATTCAGGGAAGAATAAATTCAAAGCAGCCAGTTGTGGCTGTAGAGACGAATAATGGTATAAAAATATGCAGAAAAGACGAAAGGGTGACATGGTAACATGCGGGTAAATGGCAGGGAGGACATAAAAAAAACTAAAGGCACTATATTTGAATGGTTGAAGCAGTCGAAGAAAAAAGTCCAATTTTTAAAAAAGGGAAAATTCACCCTAAAGTGCGTGAAGTGAGGTTGTTAGAAGGTGACTAACTCATCATTCCATGGGTTAAATAACTCACTCAGCAGCTCAACAATCAGCTCAATAAAAGTCATGTGGAGATAAGTATCTTGCCCTGTCATAGGCCTTAACATTGACGACCTGGGTCAGAGAGGGAGAGGGATGGCTTTAAAAGGCTAACTTCTTGTACGCCACCACCCCCTCCATTTCTCTGATTGCCCCAGATTGGGGCATTTGGAGCAAACCCACAAGCTGGAAGGCAGGTCACTATAGTTTCCCAATGGGACAATTAGTCACCTTTCTCCCCAAGTGTGGAGGGAGATGATTAGGGAGAGCAGCGAGTTAAGATCTTTAAGTGGCATTAATTTGATTTAAGGGCCTTACTTATAATGATGGCACAGTGGCTCAGCAGTTAGCATTGCTGCCTCATAGCACCAATGACCAGGGTTCAATTCCACCCTCAGGCAACTGTCTGTGTAGAGTTTACACATTCTCCCCAAGTCTGTGGGAGTTTCCTCCAGGTGCTCCACTTTTCTCCTACAGTCCAAAGATGTACAGTTTAGATGGATTGGCCATGGGAAATTGCCCATAGTGTCCAAGGGTGTGCAGGCAAGGTGGATTAGCCATGGGAAATGCAGGATTACAGGGGTATGGATCTGGGTGGGCTGCTGTTCGGAGGGTCAGTGTGGACTTGATGGGATGAAAGACTGGCTTCCACTCTGTAGGGATTCTGTGAAGTATACCAGAACTTTTAGCCTTTGGGAAGAGATAGACAAAATGTGAAAGGAGCGAGCATTGCCCTTACAATAAAGGATTGGATAAAGCCAGTTTAGAGAAAGGATCTTTGTCTCGGAAGTCAAACACTCTTGAGACAATATTCCACTAGAGGGCAGCTTCAGTGCTCCTCATCATGGACATTTGTGTCTCCAATCAATGTCCTTCAAGGCTGCCAAAAGAGAAAAGCAATCATTCAGAAACCTTAACAGAAATCACACTAACGTAATAGAAAGTGCTATATTTATCAGCATTGCATGGTTGTACATTGACACCCACACACCCAAACTGCTTTCAAGGCTGTTCATTCTTTATTTTTCTACACCTACATCTGTATATGACTTCAACAGCCACAGCTGAGCTTGAGGAAGCCTCGCACATGCTTTGCCATCTTGCCTGAAGTGACTTTGGTAGTTATTCTCGATTGATCCTCTCGGTAGACGGCTTCAGCCTGTAGGTGCGGGCTCTTTCGTGAGGACCACTGGGGGCAATTGGCTCTCTGGATTGGGGGAGGTTGAGAGGCATCGCTTTCTGGAATGTTTTGAAATGACATTTTATGAGTGGTTGTTTGTGTCCTCCTTGTCAGCCTGCAGTCATATGTCCCTCACCACCTCAGGCATCTACAGTGGGTGCCACAGTCAGCACTTTCTCACGAACAAGACCATTAGATTGATCCCCACCACTAGAGCGTCCAGAGCCCCAGGCATTTGGTGTTGGTGCTCGGTAACACTTTGCCTTTTCCTATGCTTCCTCCATAGGCATGCCAAAGCCAGTACAGCTGTTGGGTTTAGCTGGCCAAACACTTAGCATTGGAATATAGAACAATCTCTTCAAGCTATATCTTTCTTTCATTCCTTGTTCTTAAATTATTCAAAATTTTGCTGTATCATGGTGACAAATGAAAGATTTTCATTGCAATTTGTCATATTCTTATGATAAAATACATGTGACAATAAAATGAAAAATCAAATCAAAGAGCAAGAAAGAGATGCTTTCCCCACTTCCTCCCTTTTGGTTATTTCTATTCCCTGGAGATTTCTGTCATCCCTAACAATTGTACGCTTTCAGTTTATCTCACTGCCCATGCTTTTCCACCTTTATCTGCAGCTTTTGTGTCAAGTCCCTCTTTTGTTATGTGTATTTTGTGTTGAGCCCCTCATGCCTGCTTTGTCAGGTTTGCTGGGGTCAGCAAGGACAAACTGGGGTGGGGACACTACAGTCTGCATCTCCATACATTGCAAGAATTTCAATGAATGAAATTTCCAATGAGCTGGGTGAATGGGGCAGTCTGCATCCCTTGCACTCTGTTTAAATAATAAAACACCTTTCTTCAGAAGGACCCCTGGTACTAAAGAATTGTTTACTCCACGTAGCTTTCATGAGGAAGTCTATGCGGCCAGGTGCACACATTTTCCTTATTTTTTTGCCTAACAGGATTGTGCCCATGCACCTAATTCCATCAGGCTATGGTGTTAATAAATATCCATATCATGCTAATGAATACAACAGAGTATCTACTGAATGAGTGCTTTAATGATTAGTTTATCCTGGATGTGGACTGAGGGAAATGTAAACAAGCTACAGTAAAAGTTGGAAGGCAGAGCTGACACATGCAGTAGACATATTCCTACGTGTATGAAAGCTGGGATGATACCTCTGCATAGAAAAGAAATATTAAGTAAAGGATTGTCACTTTGAAAATCATTGTTCTTTCTTTTCTCATCTGTTAGTCTCATTGCACAACACATTCTTAACTTAGATTTTATTGAATCTTCAAAGACAAGTGTGTTGCAAATGATGATTCCCAGACAGCTTATGAAAGCGCTTGATGGCAAATTATTTCATCTTTATCTCTTAAGTCATATTTTTCACTACCTCACTACCATGATATTCTCAGCAACAATGATTTGTAGTTTGTATCTTGGGATGCGTAGATAGTTTGATCAGTAGGTTAGAAATCTGCACATTACTTAACCTGCATATAGGAATTTCATCATCATGGTCTTTTATTGTCTGTCTGTGTTTGCAGATCTTAGGGATGATCTGTACACATAATTAGTGTCTGATAACCACCTAGTCACACAGTGCTCCCAACTCACTTGTCCTCTACAGTGACATATCTACTCTCGCCTACAGTTTATAGACTCTCATGCAATGCAGAATTCACTTGATAAACAGCCTCTGCTGCATCCTGACATGTGATTTGACAGCTCTGCATTACTTCTTCCATTATGTGACCCATCCACGCAATCCCTTTTCAGGCTAAATGTGACAGACATTTTAATTACTGTATTCCAGTAAATTACTGTAGCCATATGTCGCATGCCTATCTTGTGGCAAAAATATTATATACCCCTCTGATTCAAAAGGTACAGCTTCTCAATTAATACTTGTGATTTTCTTTACAGATTACATGAGGAAAGATTCAGTTGCAGTATTTGGACCATTCTGAATTATATTTTTTTCTTGCGCCAACACATAAAAATCAATATTGACTATGAACCAACGCAAGACTCTGTGCACAATATAATCCAGGATGACATGATCTATGTGTGCAATAGACCCTTTTCTGATTTATGCAATGATTCCACGTCGTTTGAGAAAGTGATTTATAATTCTTACATCAGAGATTTTTGAAACAGATTCACAGATATTCTGGCAGTAAATTGTTTTGGAGTGCCATATCTGTAGCTTTGAGACATTTACCTGTCAGTTATTCAGTTGACTGTACCAGGTAACCAGGCAACATTTATTTCTGTAGCCAAGATTGACTGTCATCTCATAACTTTTGAACAGCAGAGTCGATAACTAGATAGGCCACTACCCCTAAGTGTTTATGTTAGCCCTGGTTAGTAGACATTCAGAGATTTATAGCTCCATTAAAGCATTCAATAAAACTTGAGATACATGTAAAATTGGTAAAGCATGTCTAGCTTTTCAGCACATTAAACATCAATCTTGGAATGAAGAGTGAAATAACACCACAAGAACCTGGTATCCCAGAGCAAAGTCACCCCTTTATTTACATGTGCATACTATTTGACAATGGTCCAGCTTCCTCAGAGGCAGCTCTCAGAACAGAAACTCTGGGATTCCTGTTTATATCTGTCAGCCAGGGTTCCCTGATTGGACCAGGTTAACAGCCCCAATCAGTGAGCTCATATTCTATGTGGTCCACCTGGCTGACCTCGTAACATTCACTACAAAGAGAAGCAGCAAACTAAACGTCTATAGAGTTATGGTTCTGCCTGTTCTGCTCTACCCATGCAAAACTTGCACTGCATACCAGCAGCAAGCCAAGAAGCTCAATCACTTTTAAGTGAACTGCCTTCAGTATCTGCCGAAGATCAGATGGCAGGAGAACTGATCAAGCACTGGGTCGTCCAACCAAATGGACTTATTACGCATCTGCACCATACTGAGGCAGTCACAGCCAAGTTGGACTGGTCATGTACCTGGCACTCGCTGACCGAAGGTAATCTCTACGGGACAGCTTGAGCCTTGGGAGTGCTCTCATGATGACCAAAGGAAGCACTATAGGGAGAGCCTGAAGGTGTCTCTTAGGAGTTTTGATTTTGACTTTCAGTCCTGGGAGAAGCTTGGTTCACAGGACCTACCGTAACCAAAAGCAAGTGCATGTCTTTAGTAAAGAGAAACCATAAAGAGAGAACATCCTGAGCCAGCAATTCGTGCAAAATAAAACTTTCTGTGGTATCCTGTCCTATGTTTGGCAGAAACCTTCAGGCACAGATTGACCTTAACAGTCACCTCCATAGCCATTAGAATCCTACCAAACATGAGGCATGATGAACCCATGGTAAGCTTGGCCTCTTTGCCTCAAAGAAAGAACAAAAAGAATGGCTGAAGTTTGTTGTGAGAATGTAAAGAGGAAATGGTTTTTCTGCAGCTACATAGACCACTGGATAGAGCACTTTGGGGAGGCACGGTGGCTCAGTGGATAGCACTGCTGCCTCACAGCGCTAGGGTCATGCGTTCGGTTCCACCCTCGGGCGACTGTGTGGAGTTTGCACATTCTCCCCGCGTCTGCGTGGGTTTCCTCTGAGTGCTCCGGTTTCCCCCCACAGTCCAAAGATGTGCAGGTTAGGTGGATTGGCCAAGTTAAATTGCCCATAGTGTTCAGGGATGTGCAGATTAAGGGGGATAGGTCTGGATGGGATGCTCTCAGGGTCAGTGTGGACTTATTGGACTGAAGGCCCTGTTTCCACACTATAGGAATTCTATGATATGAAAACACATATATATGAGAGTGTATAATTGGCAAGTTATGTGCTCAAAGCATGTGGTAGCACCAGACTCCTGTTCTTAAAGCCAGACTGTCCCTCTTAATGGGCAGCTGAACTGAATGAAAACAGAAGTTGCTGGAAAAGCTCAGAAGGTCTGGCAGCATCAGTGAAGAGAAAATCAGAGTTAACGTTTCGGGTCCGGTCACCCTTCCTCAGACCAGAGTACTCTTCACAGATGCTGCTAGGCCTGCTGAGCTTTTCTAGCAACTTCTGTTTTTGTTCCTGACTTACAGCATCTGCATTTCTTTTGGGTTTTTTTTTAGCTGAACTGAGCGGAAAGACTTTGTTGCTGAAGACGACAGCTGCAGTTGAAAACAAGAAAACTGGAAAATCAGGGCAGAGGGAGGGCTTCAGACTTTTTTTTAGTTCATTCTGGGATGTGGGTTTTGCTGCCTATTGTCTATCTTGGTCATGAATGCCACACTGATGGTTTTAAGGGTCGAAGTAGGTAGGAGGCATGATGCCACGGTTCTGGGGGAATGATGTGGAGATGCCGATGTTGGAGTGGGGTGGGCAAGGTCAAAAATCACACAACACCAGGTTATAGTCCAACAGGTTTATTTGAAAACATAAGCTTTCGGAGCTCAGCTCCTTCCTCAGGCGTAGTGTGAGAGAGAGTGTATAAGACGCAGAATTTATAAGCAGAAAGGTAACAACCCTAAAACTAGCTGCCTCTTGTTGAATCTTTAATCACTTAGGGAGGAGACTACTGATTGAAATGCAAAATCCAAATTCCTCTCAAATCATTGTCCCAAGATAGTTAAATGTTTTATCAAAAGGTGACATCTCAGATCAGACAGTGCGTTTTAGGTGTGAAGTCTCGCTAAAAATCTGTCTATGTTTTAAACCGGGACAAGGATTTTTTTTGAGCCAGGAAGCTCTTAAAACCAATCCTCAGGGAGAATTTGAAGAAGTGGCCTGGGAGGCTTGCCTTGATGATCAAACAATAGTGCTGTAACAAAGTCTAATAACCTCACATGGATAGTCAAAGTATGGAGATGAATCTGAGCATAATATCTCATACCCACCACATCAGCAGCCTTTCATGTTGCTATATGCACAACAGCCCCATCCGTCAACTAGTCATCCAGCACAATTCTTGGTATGTAGGTCTCCTACCTGACATTTTAATACTTCACTTTCCTCACATAACTCGAAACGTTTCCAGTCTCTTACTCATCCTTCCCTGCTTCTACATATCTTCAGCTATGGCAGGAATGTTGCCAAAGCACAATTACACACAATCATTCTATTCTTCTCGTTTTTTTTTTCAGGACAACGTGCCAAAAATGCGAGGGAGCAGCCAAAAACCAGCGAGGGACCAGAATGCCTGCATCAATCGAGCCTTATGGAGGAGATAGGTCTTTACAACATGGGATTGGTTATGACAGAGTCTGTGGAATCCAACATTGCTGAGCACTCTAAAAGTGATAGATTTGAGAAACAACTTGAGCACATGGATTAAGCGTGAGCCTTCTGTGTACTGCTGATTGGGTCCTGCATTCTTGGAGATGCAGCTTTTCAGATGGGATGGTCATCAAGCTTGTTTAAACTTAGACAGATAGAAAACAGTTTGAGACACTACTTCAAAGAAATGCATGCAAATTTCTTTAATATTCTAGCCAACATTTATTTCTCAGTCAAATTGGTCACTTTCAGGTTGCAGTTTATGAAAACTGATCTTGGGCAACATGGGTCCTGTTTCCTATGTTGTAATAGTGGCTACACTTCAAAATACTTAATTAGCTGTAAAGCACTTTGTTTGATGTACTAACGTCATAAAAGTCACATTTAGTGGATGGTTGTTTTTTCTTACATTTACTTGTGTGAAATATAGGAAGGAGGTCAGCAATTCCAATAAAAGATAAGCATGGCCAAGGAACGTCTAGCACTGGTGTACAAATTAAGTCAAAGTTCACAACATAAAATGAAATATACTGTGACATTATGTTATCAAAGACTTACTAGGAATTTTCTCAGTCAGTTGAAAAAGATAAGTTTGCAATCATTTTAAAATCAAAAATACCATAAATACCACAACAAGATGAATGTTAATAATTTGGATTAGAAATCATTTACTTCTCTCCCCGCTTAAAAATTAATCAAAAATTTTAAAAAGAAAATGAGGAAGAAGTCTTGAATAGATTGTTGGGACATAAAGTTGACAAGAAGCAAGGAACCATGAAATGCACCAAAGGATTTTTGAAAGAAGTGAAGGTAGAAATATCAGGGCCACTGACCACAATCTCCCAGTCTCCTGTGAACTCAGGGGAGGTAACGAAATACCAAAGATTTGCAAACATTATAGCCTTGTTCAAGGAAGGTTGTAAGGATAATCGCAGCAATTTCGTAACAGTCAGTTTAAGTCATCTGGTGTGGAAGCATCTAGATACAATTATTTGGGAGAGAATTAGCCGCCACGTTTGAAAAAAAAAAGGTGGGTTGCTTAGCAAGTGTCAGCATGGATTTCTAAAAGGGAATGTCTTTACCTAGCTTGCTAGAATTTTTTAAGATGTAACAGAAAAGCTCGAAGAGGGTGACACTGTTGATGTGGTATATATGGATTTCCAGAAGGTGTTTGATACAATACCACACAATAGACTTGTGAGGAAGGTTAAAGATCATTGTATAAATGGGACATTAGCACATAACATTGGTTGAGTGATGGAAAACAAAAGTGTAATTGTCAATTGATAAATTAGGATGAATTGAAGAAATTGGGACTGTTCTTCTTGGAGAACAGAACCTTAATGGAGGTTTTCAAAATCTTGAGCAGATTGTATAGAGTAGATAGGTAAGAGATGTTCCCACTGCCTAAAAATGTGGTGGAAGACAATTCAATTGAGACATACAAGAGGGGATTGGATAATTGTTTGGATGAAAATGGTGTGCAGGGGTATGGGATTAAGGCAGGAGATTGGCACCAGCTAATGATCCTTGTTGAAAGAGCTGTACAGCCATAAAAGACTGAATGGTCTCCCTTTGCTCCATAACAATCCTGTGGTTCTGAAGTAGTTTGAAATGATGTTCAATTTGTTTGAAGAGATATCAATTATTTTGCATATTTCATTCATATCTTGCTTCTGCAAGCACAGATGATTGATTATGTTCAGCATGAGTTTCAAAGAGAATAATTTGACAGCATCAACGCGCTATCTATTGGATCACGCAAATTTTATGCATTTAGTTGCATGTGATGAATGAATCAGGACTTCCATGTATCATTTCCTCCTAATAAAACAGACAATGCAAATATGTTTGTGTAATGGCCATGTGTGACATTTTACAGATGCACCATGTCTGTACTCTCAGATGCTTATGCAAAATCTCATGAAATTCCTCTACTGAGTTCCATTCAGTTGTAATTGAGCAATATCCAATGCATTTCTGTTTAGTTTCATTATTTGTACTGTTTAGTAACTGTGCTAGTTTCAAGAACTTACACTTAGATGCACTAAATTTTGTGATAACAATTTGAATGGCTGTCATTTGGTATGTATCATGGGAAGTCAAAAAGTTGCTTTGGTCAACCTTTATACCTCAAACAACACCATTGAAGCAGATTACATATCACTCATCTCACTGTTAACTGCAGGATTTTACCTTAAACTTCCTGCTACATTTTCCTCCAGTACAATAGAGATTATCTTTCAAAGAATACTTAACTGGTTCTGAAACACTCTTAGGATCTTAAGGACAAAAACACAAAATAAATGAATGTAAATTCATTTATTTTAGTCTGGCAAAAGCGCAAATCATAAGTGAACCATAAAGATCTATTATGATTGTACAAGAACTTTACACATCTGCTTAATTGTGGCTATATATATATTGATTTTTGTCTTAGAAATAAACCACACTTCTGACATTGGTTCTAAATTTCCTTTGACAATACTATTATTATTTAAACTTCTTGCTGCTTTAACGATGACAAAGGAAAATATTCTCTTGGCCTTGGCACCCACAATAATGATAGATTGATTAGTGTCTTTGGTCTCAAAAGAAATGCTCCACTAAACTATTTTCATTATGACATTAGCCTTGAAACAAGTTTAAAGTTTTCCAAATAGATAACACCTATCTGAAGTAGCAGTTTTCCCCTTATTTAAACATGTAGGGAAAAGTGAAAATGATGTACAGTCTACAGACAAATTTTGAAAAGGCTCAGAGCCATCTGTTTGCTGTAGGTCAAGTCAACGGCTCTGATAATCTTACGTTGAATAATAGTAGTTGCTGGTAAAATGCCACCATACAAGTCTTACTGATGTGACTGAAACGATTAATGACCTGAAGTTATTCTTTTTTTAAACAGATAGCCAAAAACCATACACCAAAGACCTTTTTTTCAAATCAGTGCCATAATCACATAAGTATAAAAGCACCTAAAAAAAAACGATATAGAGACATATCAAAGACCTCCACTGACAGCAGAAAGATCACAGGAAAGATTATTTAAGATAAGATACATGCAAGTTACTGGTATGTTTAAGGAACAAGACTTAAAAAATAAATGATTAGTATTTGTGAAAGAAGTGGATCAACTGTTACTAATAATTATGTTTCTGAAAATTAGTGTTGAACAAGTTGCATTTGCATTGTACTGCTGATGTAACCTCATTCCAAGGCTCTTCACATGAAGACATATTTTCTGAAATATTAATTTAGAGTATCAATGATTGGACATATAACTATACCTTGGGTTTTAATGTTTTGCAAAGCAAAGGTGACTGCAGCAGGGAAAAATACTGTATTTGCAAAGAAGACGAGCCGCTTGACTGGAACCACTGTGTCTGCAATATTTTCAGACAGAGGTTACATGATCCACTCTGTAGGTGTAATAAAGCTTTTGGATTTGAACATTGACAGAGAGATCATTTATCTGTAGCAGCAGCCTTTGCCCTCTCTGTCTTTCTCTGAAATCCTGATCGAGAAGGTTTTTGAGCTAAAAACTCACTGGAAGACCTCATTGACCTCATTACCACAAGTGAAGGATCCCTAAAGGAGAATTCAAAATGGACACCGCTGTATCCAGAAAAGCAATTTCAATGAGCTACGACTGATCCTGGAAGATACCCAAGTGCCAACAGCTTGTTTGCAAAGTGATTTTGGCTATATGCCATAATTCGGAAAATCTGTGAATAATTATTTTTTTCCTGATTTTGACTGGTACTTAGCCAAAGTACTTTTAAGATAATGTTCAAAGAATCCTGACAGTGTGGAAGCAGGCTATTTGGCCCATCAAGTACATACTGACCCTCCAAAGAGCATCCCACCTAGGCTCAACGCTATGACTAATCCACATAATTTACACATCTCTGGGCTGTGGGAGGAAACCAAAGGACTCCAAGAACAGCCACATAGACATGGGAAGAACCTGCAAACTCCACATAGAGAGCCACGCAAAAATGGAGTTGAGCCTGGGTCCCTGGCACTGTGAGGCAATATCGCTAAGTACTGAGCCACTGTGCCACCTATGAAGGCTTTTATTCAAATTGAAAGTTGTGCATGCATGCCTGTCTGACTTTTCAAGATGAGTATTTGTACATATTTGCACAGTTTAACTGTTTTGTTAATAATCTTTTTTTGAACAAGTTTTGTTTGCATAAAGCTACTTCTTTCTTTGTCAATTAAGGAATTTGGCTGAACCATGTCTGATACTGAGGTATATGCAATTTGATATGTTATTTCATATAATATATATTATTATTTAAATAGTGCAGACATCGCTGGCTAGGCCAGATGTATTGCTGGACTTTAATCACCCAGAAAGCAAGTAAGAGTCAACCATGTTGACATTGGTCTGGAGTCACATGGAGACCAGACTGGGTAAGAATAGCAAATTTTCTTCCCTAAAGGTGAATCAGAAGATCCAATGTTAATGTATGGTGGATTTTCTCCAGCTCCAGAATATTGTGGACATTGACGAAAATGTTGGGAAAATTGTGAAAGATGAACAATGAGGAGCTTATTGACATTGAGTGCAAAAAGAGTCCTATTTTCCAACCAAGTATTGAGTAGTGAGGTGAGATTATCAGTAGTAAAGGGTGAGAAATTCATTAAGACTTCATAGTTACCTAATCTCACCTGATCAATATGTAATTTCCCATGACAATTCCCTACATGACAGCAAGAGTCGTTATTTGGTGACTCCAGCGCACTGCATCCTGGTCAATAATCCTGCCCTCCGGTGAACTGGAAAACAAACCATCCTTTATCCCTGGCCTGGCAGCACATCACTTACATCCAGCCACTTACCATGTGCTGCTAAGAGAAGACAGTGAAGTATAAAGCAAGAGATTACAACATCAACAACGTGCTCATCATGCCATAGCAGAATGAAGTTTCAATGGAAGTTGAGAATGGAATAAAGCAGCAATATGCCATTATTCTCAAGGTCTCAGTGAATCAAGATGCTGTGGCCATGTTGCAGTCAGTCCCATGATGTTGAGGAACAAAAACAAAATTGCTGGAAAAGCTCAGCAGGTCTGGCAGCATCTGTGGAGGAGAAAACAGAGTTAACGTTTCTGGTCCGGTGACCCTTCCTCAGAACTGATAGTGGCTGGGAAAACGTCAGTTTATATGCAGAAAATAGGGAGGTGGGTGGGGTAGGGAGTAAATGATAGGATCGAGCCCAAAGAGAGAGAGAGACAGTTGGACAGACAAAGGAGTTGCTAACAATCAGGCTGGGAGGGTGAATAGTTGTTAATGGAGACTGTTAGTGACTAACAACAGGGGTTGTGTGATGGCAGGCTATGTGGTAACAAGGCCTGGTGTGTGGGGTGGGGGGCTGGGACATGGGAGAGTTTAGGCCCTAAAATTATTGAACTCAATATTGAGTCCGGAAGGCTGTAGGGTCCCCAAGCGGAAAATGAGGTGTTGTTCCTCCAGCTTGCGTTGAGCTTCACTGGAACACTGTGGCAAGACAGAGACAGAGATGTTGGCCAGGGAGCAGGGTGGTGCATTGAAATGGCAGGCAACAGGTAGTTCAGGGTCTTTTTTGCGAGCAGAACATAGATGTTCTGCGAAGCGGTCGCCAAGTCTACGATTTGTTTCCCCAGTGTAGAGGAGACCACATTGTGAGCAGCGAATGCAGTAGACTAGATTCTGGGAAGTACAGGTGAAGTGTTGCTTCACCTGGAAGGTATGTTTGAGCCCTTGGATAGTGGGGAGGGAGGAGGTAAATGGGCAGGTGTTGCACCTTCGCCGGTTACAGGGCAAGGTGCCGTAGGGCTGTGGAGAGGTGTTGGGGGTGAAGGAAGTGTGGACCAGGGTGTCCCAGAGGGAACGGTCCCTGCGGAAGGTGGACAAGGGAGGGCAGGGGAATATGTGTCTGGTGGTGGCATCTTGATGTTGAGATTCATTACCTCGAATGGTGTGAGTGGATGCAGATGATCATGTACCCAGCTGGATTAGACCATCTGTCCTGCAATGGAGCAGATATTTTGTCAGTAATTGTACAGGACTGTGTTTGGCTACTATACCTGCCATAGCTTAAAAGCTGCAGGTGTTTTAGGCAAATTGATATGTGTCCTCCTCTTGTCGTATTACGAGTACTTCCTTTCCTAGTATTCCACATGGGTTCTAACTCAAGGTGTTGAAGATCCACAGGACTACAAGGCAGTGTTAGTAGAGGGCATTCTAGGAGATGTTTCACAACTTGGGATGTTTCTTTGTTGCTGCTGCTGTGCCCAAACCTCTGCACAAAAGCTTTGCAATGGCTACTCCAATCCTGGGATTGTTGATACATGATAGAGCCCGTCCCATTTCATTGTGGGAGGAGCTTTTCTAGGTCAATGTACAAATTATGTACTTTCACCTGTAAGGAAGCAGCTGTGGGAGTGACAGTCGATGAGCTGAGCTGTATGAAGCTGCCATTGAACTCAGTATGTTCCCAGCTCTTGTTAGGAGACGGGGGAATGAATCACTGGTCTGCTTGATGCAATTTAACCCATTACAGTAGATAGAGCAATACCAGTAAAAAGTAACAGACTGTCCACTTTATTGGGTTTTAGGCGGTTAGTATTGGCCCAGTAAGTTGTAGGTGTGAGGTTGATGTGCGTGTAAGAATGAACTGGAATATCTGGATGTTAGACTGAACTGCTGAGTGCTAGGGGTTCCTTCTTTGATGTATTCCTGGGGCATGAACAGCCAGCATTTATTGTCTATCACGTGTTTCTCCCCAGAAGATGGTGGTAAATTGCCTTCTTGAACTGTTGCAGTCCATGTAGTGTAGATATGCCCACAATGCTTTCTTCACTGTCACGTTATATTCTCTGTAGAGACAGATAAGCATTCTTTGGAAAAAGAAATGAGTTATCCAGTAACAAATGTAAATAATCGAAGAACAGGATTTCACACCTTAATATTTTTACCATAACAAATTAAAACTGAAATAAACATAAATTAGATATTACTTAATAGTTATCTAAAACCATATGGTCTCTCTTCCTACCTACTTCTATCACTAATTCCTCCAGTGTCACATCAGTCAATCTGGATATCTGTCATAGCCCTAATATTCAAATTTCCTCCATTTTAAGTAGAAGCAGTTTCTTCTGTGTAACTTCCCTCTAAGTAGGACAGCCTGCAATTAAGAAGGAAAGGCTGGCTGCAGTATATAATTTTCAGAAAATCTTTCTTGGCTCTTTGTTCGATGCAGTGGCTGCAGAGATGAGGAGATCAGCGGGAAGCTGCTTATGCCAATATAACTGTCATTCAGAAATGATAGGTCCAAATTCAGATATTGTTCACATTCATCTGACTCAGACATTGGCAAAACAATAAAAACAGAGAGATTAAATTTCTAGTGTCAACCCCCACAAATGAATTGGAGTAGATTTTTATAAGTACAGAACATTGACTTATTTGAATATTACGGTCGACAACATACAGTTTCGAAGAAAACTAGCATTAAACAAGGATACGGCACTGGGCTATCTAACCATTTGGACCAATTAAATACATATTGATTTAGGATGTGTCTAGAAGAAATGTGAATTCAGTTGTAGTATCCATTATTCATAATTACAAAATCCATAAATTTATAGTTTATGTTTCTTTCCCTCAGTCATTTTGAAGTCCTTCCTGAATCAAACAAATGTCCAGACTAATGGGAACTTATCTGGTTGTTCTCAAAACAAAACGTAGGAACATAGGAGCAAGAGTAGGCCATTCATCCCCTCAATGAGATCATTTGTGGTCTATACATGTCTTTGGTCCATATCTCTTAATCATTTTGTTTAACAAAAAAAACTATCTCAGATTTAAATTAATAACTGATACTGCATCCACTGCCATTTGTAACATACGCCATCTTTTCTGTGCTTCCCAACATCTCTGCTGAATAGTGTGGCACTAACTTTGCTCCCTAGTTCTCGAATCCCAGCCACCTCTGATGAAGAGTCATCTAGACTCAAAATGTTAGCTTGGTCTTTATCCAAAGATGCTGTTTGATCCACTGTGCTTTCCAACATTTTTTGTCTCTGTGGAAATAGTTTATCTTTATCTACCCTCCCTTTTCCTGTTAATATCCAGAAGTCTTCAATCAGATCACCACTTAATCTTCTAAATTCTAGAGAAAACAGGCCTAATTTGTATAATCTCTCCTTGTAACTTATCTCCTGAAGTCTAGGTATCATTCTTGTATACCTATGTTGTACTACCTCCAAGACCAACATATTAAGATAACACCAATTAGAACGTTTCCTGTTATATTTCATGTTGCTTTAAAGTAGCCAAAATTTGAGTCTAAATCTGTAAACAATTCAAGAAAACAGCACCTCATGTCGACTCTCTGCGGTTTCTTATGCTTATTTATTTACATGTGACATGCCATTTATTTTCTCTGGCTAGATTTAATGATCTGTTCAACATTTGTCATATATTTCACTATTGTACTGATACACCACAGGAGGGAATTGCCTTTCAATTTTATGGAATAGATTAGTATGGAAACTAATGGTGCATGATGAAGCAATGATAACTTCAGTAAACTGATTTAATTTATCATGAAAGGACTGAACTTCCACCTCTGAGATCTGAGTTCACACTTAACCAAATTGATGCACTGTGCTTCCCTCCGTCTGAATTGCTGTCTAGATTGGTGTTAAGGCCCAACAATTTGTGGAATTGCACTGGGATCTGAGCCAGTAAGGGTTACTAAAGATTGGACAGGCAGCTCTTTATTAATGAGTTGCAATCTAAAGAATGTGCCATAACGGATTTTGATTTTACCATAATCTTCTTATATTTTGTAGTCATGACTGAGCTACAAAAAAGTAAAATTCAGTTGCTATAAACTGTTAATAATGAATGTCCATAAACAATCTATTCCGCAAGGCAAACATATTTTTTGCCCTTCTTTCCTTCTAATTTTCTCCCTTCATACTCTGGTGAAACATACCTGTAACATTTGATTTTGCTAGTCATGAGTATGAAGGAAGAACCATTTTATCACTGAATGTAAAAGTGCCTTTTTATTTTTGTGTTTTTTAAAATTGTGAACTGAGATGATTGCTCTTTAACAACCACAATCATCTTCCTTTATCACCGCAACCAGTGAAGTGTTTATCCACTTATATCCATTGTCTGTAGTGTTGATAGGGCTCCTTAATGAATTAATTGGTTGAATACTGCCTTGATGTCAAGGAGAGTCACTTTTACCTCAGCTCTGGAGTTCAGATATTTTACAGCAACTCTACATCCTAAGGATCCAATGGTTTAAGAAGACAGTTCACCACCACTTGCTCCACTGCATTTAGGGATGGGCAATATATGCTTGAACAGCTAGTGATGTCTGTGCCCCATGAACAAATAAAAAAATCTGGGAGTAAAATCAGAATTTAGTACAAGAGCAAATTAGGATAGAAGTGCTGAAGCTGTGGCCTCTCTTCTCTGTTTTGCTTGAGACTAAAGGGTCTTCCCCCTCTTCCTATCCAAGGTCAGCAATGAATCCAATTTGTTGAGAACTTCCCTTTTCATGCTTTAATCCTGCTGTTAAAATCCCCTGAGAATGTTTAGCCTTGTTCAGCGATGTATAATTGGCATTTCAATGGCAAAGTGAGTTATAAACGCTTCTGAACAGCCAATCTGTCACTGAAAGAAATGCAAAATGCTGTCAAATATCTCTATTACATTTAATTACCACATTTTTAAAGCGAAATTTTTATTTATCTTCCCAAGTTTTGTTTTTTTTAATACCTTAGCTTTATCATTTACCTTAATTTTTTACTTGCATGTAAGTTTCTTTTCCTTAAGGCGTTTGATTATCAATGCTCTTCTTTTCCTGTTGGGTTATGTGTGAGAACTCTTCAATATAATTATAAGCATATTGCATGTGTTTGACCAATGTGGTGACATTCACTGTATCTTGACTCCCTTTACACAACACCACAATCAATTACATCTTGTGAGAATTAGTTAATTTCCGCAGTGTTTGCTAAATCGCTCAGCAAGGTTTCATCAATGTTAGCAGCAAATGCCCTTTCTTCACCACTGACCACAATGCTTCACACTTTACTCCCAATTTGAGTGTTTGTTAAGACATAGCGTCTGATTGCATTATAATTAACTTGGGACTATCTGCTCTTCGCAGTTATGCAGAAGTGAAAGTCATACATTAATCACTTAACTGAAGCTTGTGCAGGTAAATTTCTTGGTGTGCTCCTGATTATGCTCTGTGGTTTTGGGGGAAGATTTGCAAATACCTGTGAGGAATTGTTTAAGTTCATTCCATACCTATGAGCTTTGAAGGGGAGTTGAGGAATTAAATGTGGGTTTTTATAAAGGAGGACCAGCCCTGGTATATTTAGATGCCAGGAAAGCATGGTTTCACTATAGGTGGTGTGCTCCCACTTGGCAAAAACATATGTTTCATACCAGAGAATTACCTGAACCTGACAGAGGAACAATGCTGTCAAAGACCCCAATTCATTAGGGCGGTAGCTACCAAATTATACAATATGCTCCAGGCAGCTTTTTCTTTTGTGGGACTTAAAACTCAAGTTTTTTTTGTAAAATGAGAATCAAAAACTCCCTTTGCTGCTGCTTCCTATTTAGCATTTCAAAAACATTGGATTAACAGCCGTCCACTTGCCAATTACTCCAACCTGCACGCAGCAATCCAAAAACTTCTTATAAATATATCTGAGTTATCTACCTCGTCTCTAGGCCTTACTGTGTGTGATGAGTTCAAGATCATACAGGCACTAATTGCTCATTATTTCTGTAAAATCTCCATATTAAATATTGAATCTACAATCTCAAGCCATTTGATCCAACTCATTCCGATCACATTAGATAATGCACATGTTTGATGCCACATTCACTTGATAACTGCTCTTGATCCTTCATATGTCCTTGTTTTTATTCAAATAAATATTTTAGAGCTATTCTTTAGAGTTATTCAACTTTAATCCTGTCATGCTCCAGTCTTCTTTTTCATTTTCTTCTCTTTCTTTATCTAACATGGACCTCAATCATTGAAACACTTCAGGGCTGCATAGAAGATGCAACAGTTTTACAGATTCATTTTTCTCCTCCCCATGTAGTTCACTCCTTTGCTGCTAGGCCACTGTTGGAATCTTCTTTACGTTTAATTTGGGGTATTCTAATGGTCAAGCCCAGGAGTTGAATTAGTTTTGAAAGGAAACATTTTGCCATCGCAGACTCCCTGTCCATCTGGTGAAAATAACTGAAAATCAGAAGTTCTGCTTCCGAATGTATCATTTCTGAATTATACAGGAAATCTGAGGATTTTTATGCATACAGGGAAAGGTGACCATTTAGGTGTTTAGCTGTCTCAATTTCAATTCCATATTAGTATCTGTGTTATCAGTGATCCAAAGTGCTCAGAGCAGCCCCAGTCAGAGCAGACCTGCTTCATTTAGTTTGGATAACCAGGTACTCCTTCTTAGAGCTCAGTCTCCCCTGTGGATAGGATCCCAGAATACCTTGCAGCTGGGGTAGGCATTTCAGCTGCTCTTAAGGGAGTCAGGTGGCCAGGCAGGTATATAACAGCCTTTGGGATGGCTAAAGATGATCAAGAATGTCTCTCAAATGTACATAAACCCATTGGAACTTAGAACTTGTTAAATAGCTGTCAAACTGTCAAAGTTGGCAAAGTACTTAGGATAAACTGCTTGTTTTCATGGGACATAGGATGAAAGGATTTTAATGCATAGTTTATTTTTCAATGAGACCTTTTTTTAATAACGATGTCATAAATGGTTGCATAACCTTATTTCCTGTCAGCAAGTGATGTGCACTGTTATATTTTTTGCAGAGCATTTAATAAGTATTTTAATAACGGCCATTATCTGTTTGCTGTCAAATCTTTTAGCGTTTTAATTTCCCAAAATCTGGAGACATATGTAGGCCAGTCCAGATGAGGATGGCAGACTTCCTTCCCTATAGGAAAATCTCATTAACCAGCAAGATCATCTTGGGAACTCCTGTATTATCTATCTAGATATCTTAGACTGCTTGGTGGTCAACCGATCTCAATGCTACTTGCATGTTCCAAACCTCCTATGCGACCACCTCTCTAAGTAGATTATTGATGCAGTTAATTTCATTGCTGAAAAATATTCAGGACTGATGCTTCTGTAGCTGGTAACACTTGCTGCAGCTTTGTTTGCACAGGACACATAGTGTGTCCATGATTTCCCACATGTCACAGACCATTGTGCTGACACCATCTCACATTTCACTGTGGTGTATTTCAACCAACATCCATGCAAGTTGCAAACATAAAATGTCCATGTTTTCCTTTGATACTTTAGAAAATGTTAATTGTATTTCTTATTGTTGACATTATGCCGGTGACCCATATCCAAATCATTTATAGGTGATAACAGCACTATTTATTTCCAGTCAGCCCAAATAATAGATAATCTCATTCTATGGTCTGTCTTATTTTTCTTTAACCAACTTTCCATCCCTGTTGCCATATTGTCCATGAATTTTTTATTTCTTTATGAAAATTGCTGGCAAGGGCAGCATTTGTTGCCCTTTCCTAGTTGCCTTTGTATTGAAAGGTCATTTAATTTCAGAGGGCAGTTCAGAGTCTACCAGAGGTGGGTATAATGAGACACATGGCAAGGGTAGCAGACTTCCTTTGCTTTAGGGTATCACTGAACCAGCTAAGTCTTTATGATCTAGTGTCATTATTACCGACACTAACTTCAATTACAGTTTTAATCATTGACGTAAGCATCACAATGGCTCTTTTCCAGTTATTCCAGCAATATTTTATGCAGTTCTCCTGTTTGCTTGTGTGATTAGATCACTCGATTTATGTTACTTTTACTTTAGTTGTTACTGTTAAATCAGGTTTTCACATGATGTTTATGGTGAGATCAAATGTTATTTTTCCAATTTTTCCCACCCAGATGATCAGGATTATAAATATGCCGAATTAAAATGCCTCCTTTCAAAACCATAAGAACATGAAAAGTTCATTCAGTCCATTGAAACTGACTTGATCAACTTCATTGCTTCCGGTTCTGTAAAATACAGGGTGAAATTTAACCAAAAATCAGCTGTGCCAATTTTGAGGGGTTTCTCTCTGTAAGCTTTGGTGAGTCAGCTCACACAAATCTCCACTGCTCACCTCATTATATGTGCACCGTGCCTCTATGGCTCTGAGCTGGCTGTCATCTGCACTCACCAACAACAGAAGTATATGTTATTGCTGGGCCCCTCAGAGATTCCTACTGCCAGTGCCATATTTAAAGCACAGCTGAGCAGCAGGTCTATCACTGCCAACCATGTGCATCCCTTCAGTGTATACAGAGTGGGAGGGAAACAAATAAGATAACATTCTGAGGTTATATGTGTGGCATCGGTAAATCTTCATTGGAAATAAAAGCTTACATGCATAAATGTACAACTACCTTACATACTACATGTTTATTATAATGCAGCTACAGTATTCAAGCCACATGTGCTACCCTTAATGCCATACATCTTAAAATCCTGACTTAAGGAGTTCTAGCCTTTCTTAACTGCCTAGACTAGCATAATATTTTGTCATTGTTCAATGTCAGAATATCACATGTTGGAAAGCACTCACTTCTGGGAACAAACAAGCACTGTTTGAAATAATTCCATGACTGATTCAGCTCCCTTAGAGCCAGCCCTCAGAGTGAACAGAATGGCTGACACTCCTGTTCATATCTGTCAACCAGGGCTGCCTTATTGGACCAGATTAACAGCCCCAATCAGAGAACTCATATTCTATGAGGTCCACCTGATCACAATCACTACACTGCTTGCTGTTGGAGCAACAAGAAATTTACAGTCAATGAGGTGATCATTGCACCCAGCTCACATCTTTTGGTAGCAGATGGTGGACTGGCAGACTGGTACAAAAGATGAAGTCACATCGTATCAAGGGTGAGCTGGCAAGATGGATACAGAACTGGCTTATTCATAGGAGATAGAGGCTAGCAGTGGAAGGATGCTTTTAGGAATGGAGTGTTGTGACTAGTTGTGTTTCACAGGGATCAGTGTTGGGACCTCTGCTGTTTGTGGTCTACATAAGTGATTTGGAGGAAAATGTAGCTGGGCTAATTAGTAAATTTTCAGATGATACAAAGATTGATGGAGTTGCGGGTAGTGAGGAGGATTATCAAAGGATACAGCAGGATATAGATCAGTTGGAGGCATGGGCAGAAAAATGGCAGATGGAGTTTAATCCAGACACATGCAAGGTGATGCATTTTGGAAGGTCAAGTGCAGGTGGAAAGTATATGGGGAATGGCAGAACCCTTAGGAGTACTGACATGCAGATACTGATATACTGATATGGATACTTTGGAGAGGGTACAGAAAAGGTTTACCAGGATGTTGCCTAGTATGGGAGACTTTAGCTATGAAGAAAGGTTGGATAGTTTGGGTTTGTTTTCACTGGAGGTTGAAGGGTGACCTACAAGACATTTATAGGCATGGGTAAAGTGAAGAGTATGAGGTTTTTTCCGAGTGTGGAGGAGTCAATCACTAGGGGACAGAGGTTCAAGGTACAATGGGGGAGTTTTAAAAGCGATGTGCGAGGCAAGTTTTTCACAGAAAGGATGGTGACTGCCTGGAAAGCACTGCCAGAAGAGGTGGTGGAAGCAGACGCAATAGCAGCATTGAAGAAACACCCGGACGAGCTCATTAATAGCAAAGGAATAGAGGAATACGGATCTTGTAAATGAAGACAGTTTTAACATAGAAGGACAAAATGTGTCGGTGCAGGCTTGGAGGGCTGAAGTGCCTGTTCTTATGCTGTATTGTTCTTTTGTTCTTTGTTCAGATTTCAACTGAGTCCTGATTGCTTGTTGCGCCCAATGCAGCTCTGCTGTGTCATGCAGAAGGTGGTTTTCCTCCTGGTCAATGTCCTCCTCTTTCTTCTGGAAAAATGTCTACTGCTCTCCCAGCTCCTCAGCATCCATCACCTCCCCTCTGTGTCTCTTCCAAGAGTGCAGAGCACAATATTTCAGGATATGTAGAAGACTTTGTCTGGAGTCACTCTGACTGATCCAAGCATTGGAGCGTCATCTTCAGGATGTCTATTGTTTGCTCCAAACTGGTCCTGATATAAGAATGGTCTACAGTTTATCTACACTCAGCCTCAGTGTCAGGGGTCATGTAGTGGAGTACTCAGTCATTGTAAAGAATAGGCCTTCTCTCTCAGGAACTAAACTCATGAGGCAACTGAAATTGCTTGATAAACTTTACGGCTCTGCGAACACCTGTGGAGAGAGAAACAAAGATAACATTTTGACATGAGTCTTCCTCTGTGTTGACACTGAGCTCAATGCAGAAGTGGATGCCTGTATTCTACTGAGTTGGAGATGTGTCAAGGGGCTAGTGCTTGTCTGATGCTAATTTCTGTGGACAGAACATGTAGCTGGTCACTACCTATGGAGCATTCCCTTTTATGTTGGAGACTGCTAGCCAAGGTCAAGATGTGGGGGAGCAAGTGGAAAGCTGGAACCACTAGTACCCAAGATAACAAGGTGTAGAGCTGGATGAACACAGCAGGCCAAGCAGCATCAGAGGAGCAGGAAGGCTGACATTTCGGGCCTAGACCCTTCTTCAGAAATGGTCTAGACCTGAAACGTCAGCCTTCCTGCTCCTCTGATGCTGTTTGGCCTGCTGTGTTCATCCAACTCTACACCTTGTTATCTCAGATGCTCCAGCATCTGCAGTTCCTACTATCTCTGAAACAATTTTAACACCACTAGTACCCAGTCTGGATTTAATGTTGGGAATTGTCAGTGTTGAGTCTCTCTCTGAAGTATGGGAGAGCAGCGAGTTGGCAAGATTAGATACTAATGAGATGTAAATGTATGCAAATAGTTCTCTCACCACTCACTAGTGAGATCCTTGTTTCATTGTTCAAAGCTTGGGCAAAAAACAACTCAAACATGTTATCTTAAATTTGAGAATCGGATTTTTCTGATCTTGCCACATTTTCCCAACTAACTTATGATTGCCCATATCATTCAGGGACTGGGGAAATTCAGTTCACACTTTAGATCAGCTTTATATAATTGTTAGATACTTTACATGCTGGAAACAGCCAGGGTACTGTTGGTTTCCCACAATAGTCAGATGAATAAACTGTGAATATAAGCAAATAAAGGAGTCCCTTCAAGATCTAGCAGGTTACCTATATTCCACAATATCCAGACAAAGAATGAACATTGGAAAAATTCAAATAAGTGCAAGAAGTTGTATCAAAAACAAAAACAGAGAGGAATGAGAATCCTCATAATATCTTTTCATTTGGAGCCTGGCAGCATTGTACGTTTATTGTATTAATATATTAATTCTATTGCTGGATTTTATTTTTACGAACAAGTCATTTTGTTGACTTTGTAACTTTTGCGTGTTCTTTTAATCCTGTTAATAAAATATTGCTTTGATCTTCTTCAGGACATCTTACAGCTAACATTGGAATATAGCACTGTCAGCAGAAAGGATGTTTGCCATAGTTTTATGATAAGACAGTATGTTTCCACAATTAAGTGTTAAAATGTTAATTATTTCATGTTGTTCCTCTAAACCTTCATTTTGTTTTTGTGGGGCAACATAGTGATAGGGATATTAAGTTATCTACCACGTTCTTATTTTAAATCACTTTACTTCCCATGGACCACATATGATCAGTAAAGCTTGGGTCAGCTTCACCCATAGTTGAGACATAAAATTATGCAAAGTAAGAAGGTGCAGAATTTTGAACAAAGTTTACTCCCAGTGATTCATGTCAGTTCAGATAAGAAAAGGAATAAGAAGAGGGTAAAAAGCTTCAACTATCATCACAACATCTAAAAATGCATTTTGTGGAAGACCAAGCAAAGTATGCAAGTCCATGTATTAAAACGTCTTATTGTGTTTGAAGGATAGTACTCTAAGCACTATGTAAGAAGGTGTATATTTAAATATTGGTTAGACCTTGACCATGCATTCTTAGTCAAAATTTGAGAAAAACACTTGAAGGAATGTAATATCATCAGAGGTGCTTTGTTTTATTTATTAAGCCAAGATCCTAGCCGCCTGTTGAATTGTCATACTTTGCACCTTATCAAGGGCAATATTGGCAGCAAATGCTAACTTAGCCAGCAACACCCACATCACCTAAATGAATAAAAATATAAATTCTCTGGAATCTTCAGATATCAAAACTGATGGGGAAACTATCTATGAAACTAGAGATACAGGAAGTAATAAAACTTTGGTCAGTTAGTCTAACATCTGTTCTTGGGAAAATGCCAGAATGCATTATTAAGAGGGCAGTATCAGAAAAAAAATTAGTAAAACCACACTGCAAGCAGTCAGAATCAACATGATGTTGCGACAGCAAAACAGACTTGGCAAATATATCAGAACATTAGAACTGAGGATCCAGTTTCAACTGATTTTTATTTAAGATACTCTTTCACTGGAACCCTTAATAAAATTCTGCTTAAAGCTGGCAACAACAGAATTTAAGTTATAAAAACCAAAAGAACTGTGGATGCTGTAAATCAGGAACAAAAACAAATTTGCTGGAAAAGCTCAGCAGGTCTGGCAGCATCTGTGAAGAAAAAAACAGAGTTAACGTTTCGGGTCCGGTGACCCTTCCTCAGAACTGATGGTGGCTGGGAAAACGTCAGTTTATATGCAGAAAATAGGGAGGTGGGTCGGATAGGGAGTGAACGATAGGATAGAGCCCAAAGATAGAGAAAGACAGTTGGACAGACAAAGGAGTTGCTAACGATCAGGCTGGGAGAGTGAGTAGTTGTTAATGGGGACCGTCAGTGGCTAACAACAGGGGGTGTGTACTGGCAGGCTATGTGGTAAAAAGGCCTGGTGTGTGGGGTAGGGGCCTGAGAGATGGGAGAGTTTAGGCCCAAAAATTATTGAACTCGAAAGGAGGGTTGTCAGGTCCCCAAGCAGAAAATGAGGTTATAATTTAAGTTTTAACTTGCATTTTAATGCTAACCATAAACAACGATGTGGAGGTGCTAGTGTTGGACTGGGGTGGACAAAGTTAGAAGTCATACGACACCAGGTTATAGCCCAACAGGTTTATTTGAAATCACAAACTTTCGTAGCACTGCTCCTTTGCTAGTTGCACTTCCCTCTACTTCACCTGAGGAAGGAGCAGTGCTTCAAAAATTTGCAATTTCAAATAAACATGTTGGACTATAACTTTGTGTCGTGTGACTTCTACCTATAAACTTAAGTAGATTTGTTTAAAATAAAACAAATCTTCAGACTTTCTTACCCAGTTATGCAGAAACTCAGTCCTAATCCTTGGGCTTATTGTCAGTGTCTCTGCAATGTTCACTTGCGTTAGCCCTGAATATTGGGTCAGAATTTCCTTAGACATACTTACATAGAAATGACACAGAACTGAACGAAAATTTCTGCATTGATCTTGTTGAGAAGAGCTCAATCCCAAATTTCCTATGGTAACAATATGCTAGCATAGTAAATATCAGCAATATGCGTAAAATAAGTGCATATATGGTGCTACCAAGTCAGCTATTGGCAAATGGGTTTCTGTCTTCTGCTACGGCATCTTATTTGTAAAGATACTTATTTCTAATGCTCTTCTGTCTTTCCTATTTTGATAAAATGCACATTGGAAAGGGCATTCCTGTTATTAATTTCTTCTCACTTGTGTTGCATGAGTGGAGATTTTAGAAATTTTCATAGAAACTAAGAATAATGAACTAAGAACTAAGAAGGCTATACTTATTTGACATTTCATGCTCGCTATATACAGCAGACCATAGAGAATATATTTACATATTTATGACATTGCATCATTGTATTTCAACGCCAGAAGTAGCATACTTAAAAAAAAAACTGCGCTGAGTTGAAACTTTATAGATTTTTTTGCTTCAACTAGTACAGAATAGAATTTATAGTACGTGGAATACAGGAATTCATAGCAATAGAAAGAAGATCAAAGATATGTACCTATGATTTACAAGATGTGTTCCCTCTCTGGACCAAGCACTGGAAAATGGAATTAGAATAGTTAAGTGGAAGTTTTTGATCAGTGCAGATCGATGGGCTGAAGGGCCTTTGCCTATGCTGCAAATCTTAATGACTCCATGTTAACTGGCCCTTGCTGGGAGCAACACAGCAGAATTGTGCATTTTTTAAGTATTGTAACAACTTTATTCCTAACAACTGAGCAGCAACCAAAACAGAGGGCTATTAAAATGCCAGAGGTAACTTATGTGCTGTTCTCATGTCCTATTACTGCTGACTGTGATTTGCTATAACCTGTTAAAAGGTCTGTTAAACTGCTTACTAGAAGCCCACAAGCTCCTCTTTTATACGTGCCATTTGTGATCTAATGATGTCGACAGACTCTGACTGCAACACCATCTCAAACTGCAACAGCTTTAGTGAAAAGCAATTAGGGCCTGTTCTGGAAGAAGAGGTCAGAACAGTTAAGGTTATAATCAAAACAAAAACTGCTAGGTAACCTTAGCAGGAGAAAGAAAAAGAGAGTTAACTTTTTGAGTCTGGTATGATGCCTTTTCAGAACTGTTCTGACGAAGAGTCATGTCAGATTCAAAATGTTAATTCTGTTTCTCTCTTCACAGGTGCTGCCATACCTGCTGAGTTTCTCCAGCACTTTTTTTTAATTTCAGATTTCCAACATCCGCAGTATTTTGCTTTCAGTTAAGTTTAGAAGGGCAAGTGTGACAAGGAAGAATAAATGATGGTGGAAGGATAAGTCTAGGCATGGGAATATGGATGGAAGCTCTTGACTCAATGACTTGGCTGAGCCTACTGTAGACTGTTCATTTACTGCAGTAAATGTCTCTCAGCTGACGGAGTCGGGATGTGGGAAGAAGGCACCCTTTGTGTTTTGACCAGGTGAAGTGAGGTAAGTTGGCTGTTTCATGATGAACTACTTCCCTTCTCTTTTCATTTCCTGCCATTCCTTCTTCTTTTAACTGAACTGAATTCTTCCCTTATGGCTGTACAGAACATTGGTTCGGCCAATTTGGAATGCTGCATTAAGTTCTGGTCTCCCTGCTTGAGGAAAGACGTCATGAAACTTGAAAGGGGTCAAAAAAGATTTACAAGGATGTTGCCAGGATTGGAGAATTTGAGTCGGGGGAGAGGCTGAGTAGACTGGGGCTATTTTCCCTGGAGTGTCAGGGGCAAAAGGGGGTGACATTATAGAGGTTTATAAAATCATGAGGGGCGTGGATAGGGTGAATAGCCAAGGTCTTTTCCCCAGGACAGAGGAGTCCAAAACTAGAGGGTATAGGTTTAAGGTGAAAGGGGAAAGATTTAAAAGGGACCTAAAGGGCAACTATTTTATGCAGAGGGTGGTGTGTGTATGAAATGAGCTGCTAGAGGAGTTGGCGGAGGCTTGTACAATAACAACATTTAAATGGTATTTGGATGGCTGTATGAATAGGAAGAATTTAGAGGGATATGGGCCTCTAATTTAAATTAATTTAGGATAGCTGGTTGGCATGGACAAGTTGGACCAAAGATTTTGTTTCGTGCTGTGCATCTCCATGATTCCATGACAATAAGACTCTCTCTCTCTTCTTTTTCTTCCATTCCTGGAATTCCAATTCAAATTCTATTTGTTCCAGTTTTAATTTATCAGTTCGACCATCCTCAATTTCCACCTCTAGATATTTCACTGCTGGTTTTGTAATTCCTATTTTTCTGGTTTTAAGATGAACACCACTTCTAAGTGCTAGCTATCCTTTTAATTATTTCAAAGACAAGGTTTTTACATTTTCCATTAGTCAATTCATATGAGAGCATTCTTAGCACTTTCGGTCTTAGAGACTCAAAATCCTTTTGCAGTTTCTTTTTTTTTTAGAAAAAGAACTTTTGTAGTAACAATTACTTCCTCACTCCAAATTTTGCAAATGCCTACGAGAGTGTCCCAGCTGAGCCCCCAAATTTGTCATAACTAGGTGAGGAGATGTAATTCAGTCCCTTTTGAATAACCCACTACCATTTAGTCACAAAAATACCTACATTTCTCCTTCATACATAACAGTTGCACTTCAATTCAAGACATAATTAACTAGATCAAAATTGACTAGAGCCAACTGCAAGGTATTGAATAACGGGAATTGGAATTTTATCCCCTACTTACCCTGAGAAAAATAATAAAACATGACATCAAGTATACACACACAGTTCGTAATTTTTAAAAGGAAGAAGTTATGTGATACAGACAGGAAGAATAAAGGTTACAGAGTTTAGTAGTCCTCACAGTCTTTGAGATATTAGATTTTAAACTGAGACCACAGTTGTTTAATTGCCGATTTATATTTTTAGGACACCTTGCTTTTACCAACCCATGTTCTTTCTCTCTGCTCTGTTCTGTAAAACAAGTACTGAAAAGTAGTTGTTTTGTATATTCCTAAGTGTGGGTCCATTGTCTTTCAAAACTGAAGACTTGGAGGGAAGCTCAGGTGTCTGATATGTGCACTTATCATACTAAATGAGGAAATGCCATTTTCTTGATTCACTTACCTTGTCCTTTTATGAAATGGCATTGATTTTGTTCATTATACAAGTGTCTTCTGAACGTGCTTCAATTGGTGGACAGATTATTTCAGCAGAAATTTCAGGTTTGTTCTCTTTTTAAAATCATTTTAGTTCAGAAAGGTCTCTGGTATTAAATTCACGTGTTGACCATTAAATTTTGATAGTCTATGTTTAACATGATCCTAACATTAAAGACTTGTAGGAGGTGTTCCTCTTCAGAGGTGTGGTTCAACGAACTGGTCAGATGGGGCTGGGAGGGCAGGTTCAGAGTTTTTTCTCTCTCTCTTTGCTGACCTGTCACTTGGATCTAGAAGATACATAGAAGCATAAATATATTTTAGTCTCACTGAGGACAATCTTACCAAGTACTGGTATTAGGTTATGGCCAGCCCTGAGCATTTAGACAACAACATTCAGGGGGTTTATCAGCATGTAGTCTATTGACTCTTACCAAAAGAGGGCAACTTAAGTCTATTGCTGAATTTGTTGTACTCAGTTACTGAGGCAACAAATACAGTGATAGGGAACAATTGTAGCTAGCAGAGGGGATCTTCATGGTGTTGAGATCATCACTGTTTTTCTTTTATTTTTCCCATTTTTCATTTAGAGCTATGAGTTGCAGTTGAGAATTGGACGTTGAATAGCAGCTTATTCCAACAAAAAGAGGATAGGACAAAAAAACTGATGCTTGCTGTTGAGAATTGACCTGGGAAGATAATCACTGCCTTAAGAACACTGTAGATGAATCAGCACTGAAATGTTGTTATGCTCAAGAACTGGCAGCTGATTGGACATTGAATTAGTCAATCAAGGGAGGCCTGGTGCTGGCCAGCCAACTACAGAGAATGTTGAAAAAGAAAGAGAAAACAAAGAGTGAATTGGCTCAGACTGGCTTTGGGAAAGACATAGTTTTATTTTAGAAGCTGCTGAGCCAGATTTTTTTTTTCGTTTGCACCCTGTAGTTATTCTCCAGTTATTGATTTGTTGAAAGTTCTGAGAGAAAAAAAAGAAAGTCTGCATGAAATATATAAAAATCTCCAAACATCTGTGGAATGTCAAGAGGCAATAGTTAGATTCTCTCTTACTTTTATTTTAATTCATAAAATGTGGCATTACTGGCAGCGCCAACATGTATTGTTTGACCTTAGTTTCCCTTTAGAAAGTGGTGGTGAACTGCCTAGTGAATCATTGAAGTCCATGCTGTGTAGGTAGACTCAAAATGCTGTTTGGAAAAGAATTCCATGTTTGCAACTCAGCAACACTGCAAGATGTTGGATATGCTCATTGCCACTTTTCAGCATAAACCTGGATATGGGTCAGGTCTTGCTGCATGTGGGCATGCTCTTCTTTGGTATTTGAGGACTCATGTACAGTACTGAGCATTGTGTGGTTATCAATGAACATTCCCACTTCCAACTTTATGATAGAAGGTCATTGATGAAGCAATTGAAGATATTTGGGCCTAGGCTATGACCTTGAGGAAATCCTGTAGAGATGTCCTGTAGCTGAAATGACTGAAATCCAAAAAACACAACAATCTTCCTGTGTGCCAGATATGATTCCAACCAATGGAAGTTTTTCCCCTGATTCCCCATTGACTCTAATTTTATTTTGGCTCCTTGATGCTATGCTCAGTTAAATACAGTCTTGATGTGAAGGGCAGTCACTCTCACCTAGCCTCTGGAATTCAATTTTTTGTTCATGTGTGAACTAAGGTTGTGATGAAGTCAGGACACAAACCCGGGGCAGCCGCCGAATGCTTCCTTTTGTTGCTGTAAACAGGTTCTAGTTTTGAAGTCTGCACTGGGACAATAGAGCCAAGTGAGTGAAATTCTGCTTTCTGGGGGCTGCGCTCTCCTAAAGCCTTTGGCACTCTCGGTGGAAGGTGTCCTTGTTTGTTTCCTGCTTGCAGAACCCATATGCAGCAAGAGTGAGCAGGTTATTGCTGAACAAATATGATTTGAGAGCACTATTGATGACACCTTCCTTCACTTTGCTGACGATCAAAAGTAAACTGATTGGCTGGTAATTGACCAGGTGGGATTTGTCCTGGTAATTGTGGAGAGGCAATAATTAGGCAATTTTCCACATTGTCTGGTAGGTACCAGTATTGTAACTGTACTGGAACAAATTGTCTAGGGGTGTGGCAAGTTCAGAAACACATGTTTTCAAGTACTGCTTTTGGAATATTTTCAGGACCCACAGCTTCTAGTGGCTTCAAGATTCCTTGACGTGACTTGGCGTGAATGAAGTTGGTTGAAGACTAACGTCTGTGACCCTGGGGACCACTGGAGGTGTCTAAGACAACAAGGTGCAGAGCTGGATGAACACAGCAGGCCACGCAGCATCGGCCTAGGCCCGAAACGTCAGCCTTTCTGCTCCTATGATGCTGCTTGGCCTGTTGTGTTCATCCAGCTCTGCACCTTGTTGTCTCGGATTCTCCAGCATCTGCAGTTTCTACTATCACTGGAGGTGTCTATTTTGGATTATCCACTCTGCTTTTCTGGCTAAAGATTGTTGTGAATGCTTCAGCCTTACCTTTCGCACTGACGTAGTGAGTTTCCTCATTACTGAGGATGCAGATGTTTGTGGAGACACCTCCTCCACTGAGTTTTTTTAAATTAAACAGTGAACAGAAAACCCCTGCAGAAAGATCATCAACTTGTCTTTCAGCAAATAAACAGCCTTTACAGTCAGTAATAGAAAATACAATCTTTTAAATAAAAAGAAAAAAACAGTGAGAGCAGTAAGTGCTCGCTAACAGCTAAGGGAATAATTCCGGATCAAGAATCCATGAAAAGTGGCCAATTATCAAACATCAACATCAGAATATATCCATTAGTAAAAGAAAAACAAGAAATCTAGACTGGGAAACAGATGTAAGTCTACTGGCAGTTCTTTAGTAGGTTTAGGCTATTGACTTGATGACAAAGTCAACAAAAAGCAAGTTACAAAAAGTATTCAGAAACACACTTAATGAAAACCAATTAAAAACTATCAGGAATGAGAACTGTGTCTAGGAATTCAAAGTTTCAGAGCTCAGCAGCGAAGTTAGTTAAATGTTTTGGTAGCTATTCTGTTTGAGACCCATCTCTTGGACATGAGAAAGAGGTTGCAAGTGGAAGAACAAGCTGTTCACAGACGAAGGAACTGGGTGGGGAGAAATGCTCTAAGCAGGTGATCTTCACCTTCAGTATTGCAAGAATACATCTCCTATCACCACTTAAACTAAGATTAACGTTTGTGATTTAAAGCTTAATTGCTTATAAGCCTTATCTCTTGCTAGCTTTCTCCCCTTCTTACCTTTCATGAAGTGCTGACACTATACAGTTGTCATAAGAAATCTACTTAATTTAGAAAATAATCATAAAAGAATTAAACATAATCATTACCATTTAATGTGCATCTTGCTTCCAGCAGGGTAACTTTACCTAATTCAGCAATGGTAGTATTGTTCCTTGTAAATCAAAACTAGATGTGAGCAACATGGGATTGAAGAATCCAGCAGAATCTTTATTATAGCTTACCTTTACATTCAAACATTACTGGCACATGTGCTAATATTGAACTACTTGACAACAAAGAGTAACATGCTTCCATTAGTGTCATCTGTTTGAATTGGCATCCTTAAGACACTATCTGAGACCTTTTATACCCACAGATCACATAATGTGATACGATGATGATATCATGAGCATGTCACTTAAAGGTATGCTGACTGAAAGACGTAAGTAAGTGGCTAATCGGGGGATTGAGATTGAAGCTGAAAAGGAAAGCATCACAAAATTTGGATTGAGGCATGGAGGTGCAAGGGTAAATAATACTTCACAAAAACTCCACAAAATGAATAACATTGAAAGGAGATCTGGAGAATCATTTAATTGATGAGTTTCGTGTCAAGTTGGTTTCCTGGGATGTTCTGCACAATATGTTATGTTTTATTTTCTGACTGAATCATGACATGTAGTATTTAGTGTATTTATGTTAATGTTGTATGATTGATTGTAAACTCCCAGACAGCACATGGTAAATCGAGAAAAGTTAATTGTCTTGAAGACTTTTTTGTTCTCTGGCAAAAGGGGGAAATATAGAATGCTTTGCAGCAATTTGAAAAGTCAATCTACCTCAGTAATGCTTTCTTTTAACATTTTTAATTCTGTGGCAAATGTGAGAGGAAAGGCAAATCTTAATCCTGTCTCCATAGTGACAGTTTGAAAAAGGGCAGAGAAGGGAAACCATAAATCCTATAGAACAGGATATACATTTGAACTACAACCTTTCAGTGTTCTAGGAAAAATGGTTTCCAACACAAAGGCAAAGATTGAAAATATTGTTATTTGGCTAAACATGAAAAAAAAGCTTCAGATAAACATGAAATCCATTTATTATGTATCAATGTATTAAATATGAACACGTCAAATTTCTTGTGAGCTTGGAGAAAACTATGAGACCAATTTGTGTATTGTTTAGTTCAGGCTAATTGATCACTGGGGGAAGGATGGAATGAGGTCTTAAATCATGATGATCCGAGTGAGGAATGAATAGGATTGCTTCAATCTTGCTAGTATTGAGTGGGAAAAGTTCCAGCTTGCCCATGAAATAGTAAAGCACGCTTGTTCCAAAATATTCCACATGAGCGTTCAGTCTGTTGAGTACAGGTTACCTGGAACAGCAGCTGATATTTAAAGACCTATCAATGTCTGGGGAAATCACTCTTGCCCCTATTTTTTATGCCTCACACCTACTCAAAACATTCTCTATCACTATCCTATGGGAATAATATTGTTAGCTACTAAACAATGAAACACTTATCATGTTAAGCATGATCACTTCAACAATATCATTTGCTTCTGCATAGCCACTTTAAAACAGTAAAACAGTGCAATCTTTGTACAATTGTTAGAAAACAAAATTAAATCTGTGTGGTTGGCTCCATATCAGGGATTGAATGCTCAGCTCATGCATCATATGACCCGAGAATCTGTCTCATTGTCATTGCATTCAGTTACATTCTACTGAGCACATTTTTACCTTTCAACTTTGTCAAGGCTATGAATTGTTCAAAAACCTTTGAACCTTTTAAATAACTGAGAATACTGTCGTATCCACAACACCACCACTACCCCAATCACAACAGCCACATTGAGAATAAGATTTCTGCTCAATTACAAACAATAAAAAGCTGTAACATAAAATAACTTAAGTACTTATACAGATATGATGTATTTCTTTCAACTCTCTGAGCTGTACAAAACCAGAGCTGGGTCCAATTTCTCAATGCAACTGAGGGACCTGGTTTGATTCCACTCTCGGGTGACTGTCTGTGTGGACTTTGTAAGTTCTCCCTGTGTCTGTGTGGGTTTCCTCCAAGTGCTCTGGTTTCCTCCCACAGTCCAAGGATGTGCAGGTTAGGTGGATTGTCTATGCTAAATTGCCCCATAGTGTCCAGGGATGTGCAGGCTAGGTGGGTTAGCCATGGGAAATGCAGGGTTATAGGGATAGAGTAGGGGGATGGTTCTTTTTTCTGTGCTTTTTCTTCCTGATTGTCCATGTAGAGCATGTTCTCCTAATGCTCTCATGAAAGATCTACCGCTCCAATTTCCATGAGGAGGATTGGTCATCTGGTCAACATCAACAATGCCAAGAGTACTGATGATACAATTCAGACAAATAATTGTTGGAAGGAAGCTGGAACGAGGGATGACAGAATAAGGTTTTGTTGATACTCGTCTTTCATTTTAACCCAAATATGTAATGGAACAGCTGAAAGCCTTTCTTTACATGCATTTTAACTTAAGATCCTACTAAGATAAAAGGATAGCAAGTTGTTCAGGCATCCAGGCTGGAAAATTAAGATAGAAATGTTCCCATTATTGATAATGTGAGAGCAATGAGCAGCAAGCATTACAATCTATACAAACCGAAAGAACTACGCATGCTGTAAATCTGAAACAAAAACAGAAGTTGCTGGAAAAGCTCAGAAGTTCTGGCAGCATCTGTGAGGCAGAACTGAGGAAGGGTCGCTGGACTTGAAATGTTAACTCGAATTTCTTTTCACAGATGCTGCCAGACCTGCTGAGCTTTTCTAGCAACTTCTGTTTATCTTGCAATCCTCGCATACGTGATTCCCACCGGCAATATTGATAATGCTTGTTGGACTGAAAAAATATGGTAATTTAACAAGTAGAATTTAGATTTCAAGGAACATTAGCCAGAGCTAAACTGAAATGACTGTCTATGCACCATATTTAATGGAGATGATGTGGGTCTCACCTGTTAACTGGACAGCAAGAGTCCCAATCATCTCTTTTAGGGAAGGCCCGATGAATTTAGTGCCACTCAGAAACTTCTATGAACACCAACAGGCCCTCATGGGGCATCAATGACCCAGTGGGCAGAAATCTCGCCAGTTGACAGCTACTGGAAAATCAGAGGCATTGGGGAGGCAGTGACACCTACACGAGGCCTCATATTCTCGCTGGATTCCAGGCCATAGCTGAGAAGGCGGTCAAGAGAAGTTGACAGCAAGGCGGGGTGGCTCTCAGTGTAATATGCTTCTCTATATCATTCAGGCACTGAGCATCTTTGAACATGGCGTCTTCACCTGCCACCCTCCTACCTGATTCCATGCTTCCCTCCACCACAAAACGTACCATGAGGGAGGATAATAATCTCCCCTGTGCCAAAATGTTACTTCAGCCTTTAACACACTTATCTCTCGGATCAGGGATAATGGCTCATGAAGCAAAGAAACAAACACTTAAAACGTGAACTTTTCGTTTGCAGAATTATCAGATAACATGTAAGATTAACCAATATAATAAGTCTGAACTTCTGTATCAAATAATTTATGAAGTGGTCTCGATAATGCAAACTCTGCCCACCATAGAAAGTGTCCTATTCAGATGTATCACAGCTTGGTATGGCAACTGCTTTGCCCAAGACCGGAAGAAATTACAGAGAAATTGTGAAAGCAGCACCGTCCGTCACAAAACCAGCCTTCTTTCCATTGACTCTGTCTACACTTCTCACTGCCTCGGGAAAGCAGCCAACATAATCAAGGACCCCTCCCACCCATTATGCTCTCTTCCACCGTCTTCCATCGGGCAAAAGACACAAAAGTTTGAAAACACATACCAACAGACTCAAGAACAGCTTCTTCCCTGCTGTTTATCAGACTTAGGAATGGACCTCTCATATGTTAGAGTTGAACTTCCTCAGCATGCTGTCTGTATTAGTAACACTATATATTGCATTTTGTTCTGTTACTCTGATTGACTTATGTAAGATATGATTGCCTGGATAGCATGCCAAACAATACTTTTCACTGTATCTTAGCGTATGTGATAATAATACACTCTCGAGTGGAATGCATGATGACCGACAAAGTGTTCAATTTGTCAGGATTTTAATCATTGTTAGTATGTACAGTTGCTCAAAGATATGTTAGATGAGGAAATTAATTCTCTCAGAGGGTTGTGAATCTGTGGAACTCACTGCCCTAGAGTGCAGTTGAGACAGAATCAAGCAACAGATTCAAGAAAGAATTTAGATATGTTTCTGATAAAAGGCTATGGAGAGCAGGTAGGAAAGTGGAGTTGAGACCAGGATAAGATCAGCCATGATCATGTTAAATGGCACAGTGGGCTTGAAGGGCTGAATTGCCTACTTTTACTCCTAATTGCTAATTCCTATGTCTGGGTAAATTTTACGAAGTTGTGATTCAAGTACAACAAGTTAAGACATTGGATATAGTGGTCAGAAGGAACCGCGGACCTCTGCGTGTCAACTTCCAATACATCAGACAGCTATAAATACAGTGATTGTTCTGGGATAGTTTGGAAGGTAGAGGGGCCAGAAAACACAGTGAAAGCTGTGTGAAAGTAGAAGGAGAAGAGACGTCATAAAAGTGGTAAGAGTTCAGTGGGAGTTCGCAGAACAGATGGACCATAAAAGTCACAGAGAAAGTGAGAGTTCAGAGACTGTTTGTAGTAATATCTTCAAGAATTTCTGCAAACTAAAATGAAGGCACGTAAAAGTGGTTATCATTTGACTATGACAAACTGGCTGACATAATATGTACAATTACATTTCTGCAAACGTCACTCTTTTCATAAATAAAAACAAAATTCAAAACATACATGCAATAACATTTGCATCTACAAGATACCCAAGTTTGCTGATATCCATAATTAGCAAACAAAAATCTTAACAAACTGTGTGTTAATTCTGCTAAGTTCACTTCTATCAGTCTCTGCACTTGCATTGTATACATAGTCTTTAAATAATGCGGGGTTTCTAATGGTGCACGTGTGTACTGTCATTAGCTGTTCATTTGGTATCTAGCCATTCCTGGGCTGATAATCCTTGTTTAGAGAGCGTCATCGCCATTGCAAGTGCTGTCGACATGTTAACTGTTATTGCTAGTCCATAGCTCAAGTTGGGAAATGGATGATTTCTAGGACTGATGGTCTTTCTGCTTTGTGTACAGTTGAAATATCACATTTACCTCATCAGCTGTCTACAATGACGGAACAGCATCTTTATTCACATGTATATGTCACACAGTCATAGAGTCATACAACATTGAAATAGGCCCTTCGGCCCACCAAAACAGTCTGCAGTTGCAGTGGTATAGGTGGTTGTTTACAATCACAGTGTACAATTGAGGTGACAACTCTACAGTGATCCCAAGTCACATGGGTTCACTTTTGTTGAGGGCATTGAATATTTACATTCAGACTACAATGCACAGTTCTGACAATATTTTAGCAGTATTATCAAAGTTAAATGTGGCTTCCTATTGTTTAACCTTGATTTGTATCTTACTTCTGTTATATCTGGCTTCAGTAGATTTACTGTTTTGCTACTGAAAGAGAAGTTTGCAAATGGTGCAACAATAGTTGATGGACTGGACTCCCTTCCAAACCTTCATTTGGTGTATTTCTCCACTCAAAGATTGCCATGATAGACTTGCTTGATTTCTTTTTGATCCCTTTGGCATTTGTCACAATCACCTCAGTCTGGATATTGTGGAGAATATAAATGGAATTAAAAGTTCCAATCATTTGGACAAGCCTGAATGTCTACTGTTGAATTGAGAGCCATTGTTGCTCATCACAATATTGGGATCTTTGGCTGTTACAAACCAATTATATTACTGCAAACGTTTCCAATCAGGTTAATCACATGAGTCCATAGGCAGCTTTAAGTCATCTCATGATCTCATGAAGTTTTTCGGATCCCTTAGAAATTATTCTTGTGCCTTCACAATACATCTTATTTAATCATATCCTAGACTTAGTTCCTGGACCAGTTATTCAGTATTCCACTGCTAATTGGAAAGGGGCTCTTTCTATCTGCCTCAGACTTAAGATCCACATGAATGCAGTTAAATCCCTAACACCTGTATAGTTAAAATCTCATTTTTTGAAATATAACTTGCAGCTACAATTCCCTGGGTGTCTAAACTAATGTGGGTGGGATCTTTCCCTTCTATTCATTGATACCAATTTTGGACCAGCTGGTAATGAGGCTTCTGTCAGCATTTCTCAAGCATGTACCTTCTCAAACTGTCATTATGCAACCTGCTGCATTTGTTTCTGTTTCAACTGAGTCTGTTATATGCAGTTCACAAGATTATTTGCATGCTATTTTAATCGTGTTACCTTGGCTTTACTCCTTTAATGAAGGCTACAATTATTCTACCTTATTGTTCAATTTTAAACATCAGACTATGGAAGCTGCTATTTCAACTAAAAATGTTCCCCAACTCAGCCATTTAGTGTTGCTTCAGCCATGGGTAACCCCAGTACTAATAATTTACTTGGTTATATTGAAGCTGTTGCATTATTCATCTATTGCAATGGGTGGATCCAGATGGAAATGTTGCCGTGAAGTTGATCTTATGCTTTGAAGACATAAAAAAGATTTTGCATCGCGTTAGACAAAACACAGTGCAAACATTTACCATAGGAACGAGAAGCTAGGTACTTCTGATCTAAAGAGCAACCCACAGCTGATGGTTTAGCATTTTGTGACACATAGGGCTTTACCTCCCCCAGGGTCCTGAACCCATGAAAAATCCCACCAAAAACCTGTTAATTGCCTGATAGGCTTTTAATTCAGCAGACCTTTCCCAAAGGAGGTAACACAGGTCTCTCATCAACTTCGCAGCCAACGGCAGAGACCTCATTCCTCTGTTAAATTCTCCTGCTGTCTGAAAGATAATATTACACTATTCAAACTCAAGAGCAGCAAAACAAGCAGAAAGTAAGAAAATAGAGATAAAGATGATGAAAGGAATTGTTGCTTTAGCATTTTTGTGCTCCAATGCCCTAAGCATTTTCTGCTCAGCTTACAACATTGTACAATGGCCTCTTGTGGTGCAGTGGATTGTGTTGATTAGAAAATATCTACAATATTGTAAGCATGAAGATAGACAGTACCTATGTTTTCCAACTAATCTTGAGAGTTAAAAATGTTATAGGTTAAGAACTTTGAAATTACATTTACCGTTAGAACACACTGCACTGACTTCTTAACCTGAAAGACTTGTGCATTTCTAAAATTATGCATATTTAAACAGTATTATTTGCAATAAGTTTTTAGAAAATTATGGATTCGCTGCCATATGGAGAAGTTAAGAAAACTTAGATTCCTTCAAAGAAAAGCTCGATAACTAAGGAAGGTGAAAGGAACAGAGGGACATATTCACACCGTGGATTGAAGTAAGACAGGAGGAGGTTCATGAGGAATATGACACAATGAGAGAATTTGTTAGGCCATACAACTTATTTCTTGACTAAAGAATTCATTGAATTGCAATGCAACTTAACAGAAATATAAATTAAAATTATATTTTAAGCTTTGAACAATATATTTTAGTAATATTAGAACAACTACCACAGCAAAACTGCAGTAATTCTTGTGGTGTCCCTCAAAATCAGACAGATTACACTTGGTGCCAACAATGTGCATGGATTCTGATCCTCTTCAAGGATTGTCTTCCTATCCCTATCAGGTCATTAACATCGAGATGGAGGGGTTGTGACTCTTTGACAAACTTCATGAATCAGTAAGTTGTATAATTTCAGCATGGGTTATGTCTGCTCACTTGATTAATATCTTTTCAACTGATAGTCGTAAGTTTAAACTTAGAATAGAAGTTTAGACATGAAAGAGAAGGATGGGAATTTTTTATGAATGAAATTTTCAAGGGACTGCACTGTCATTTAAGACAAGAAGATGTACAAAGTGATAGCAAGAACTGCAGATGCTGGAAGTCAGTTCGATACAGTGTGGAGCTGGAGGAACACAATGGTCAGGCAGCATCAGAGGAGCAGGAAAGTCAACGTTTCTGGTCACGACCCTTCATCAGAACTGGGGAGGGGGAAGGGAGCTCAGAAATAAATACAGGGAGGGGTGCTGGGGCTGGGAAAAGATAGGTGGGGTGGTGATATGTGGATGCAGGTAGGGAAATGTGGAGATTGGTCAATGGGAAGGGTGGGGTGGATAGGTGAGAAGGAAGGTGGACAGGTTGTGTCAGATCAAGGAGGCGGGGATGAGAGGGAGGGCTGGACATGGGATGAAGCCGGGGGTGGGGAGATTTTGAAGTTCGTGAATTCTATGTTGCAACCGTTGGGCTGTAACTGCCCGAAGCAGAATATAAGGTGTTGTTCCTCCAATTTTCGTGTGGCCTCATTGTGACATTGCAGGAGGCCCAGGATGAACACGTCACTAAGGGAGTGTGAAGGGGAGTTGATATGGCTGGCAACAGGAAGGTAGTGTTGACTGGAGTTGCTCAGGCCCACCCACCCTCCCTCTATTTATTTATGAGCTCCCTTCCCCCCACCCAGTCCTGATGAAGGATCCTGACCCAAAATGTCAACTTTTCTGCTCCTCTGATGCTGCCTGACCTGATGTGTTCCCCCAACAAAGATGTACAAAGAGCAGCTCACATGTCTGCTCTCTATAATAATGCATTGGTACACAAAGAAAAGTTGGACAAATTTCTACCTCTCACACATTCAATACACTACATGGTACTTAAATATTTCAAGACAACTTAGCTGTCTACATGCATGCTCAAATACTGAAGACTAACCAGTGATGAAAGAATCAAATGCAGATGCTTCAGGTTTCCTCTCAACTACATTGCCTAAGGTGAGGAAATTTCACTGCACAGTACTCAGATGTGATATTCTGACTGAAGGCATATGAGTTCCCCAGTCTTAGAAATGTCATGCTACATTAGTGTACCGCCTCAGTGGCTGCTTCTTTTCTTTCAACAATCAGTAGGATACATAATGAGTAGATATTTGAAACTGTGATCGTTCAAAGATATCAAAGTACAATCAGAGAGACAACAAACCATGTATTCAGCGACAGAAAAGGTCTAGCACTGCAACACGAGCCAGATCCACACATCCTTCGTATTAACAAGTCTGCTTGTCATTTTACCAGCAGATTGCTAAACAATTAAAGGAAGTCCAAGTCCAATTCCTTTGACCTGGAAGCAGTTTTAAATTTGGTTATCTCTGGTATCTCATTGTTGATGATAAATGATTCTGTCATGCTTTTTTTGATGATCCATCAGTTTCCTAATCCTTATTTGCCTCTTCATCATCAGAAGGTTGATGTAATTTCCCCCATTGCTCCTGCATTCAGGACATCCTAGCCCTTTCTTGGTTGAAGTTGTGAAGGGCAAAAAAAAATTACAATGACGCAGGACACCCCTTCTTGGCTCTACCAGAATTGTTCAGGAATCAAAACCTCATATGAGGGAGGCCTATAATCTGCTTGTCAATGGTTCTGATGGAAACATGGGAAGTGTTATATTTTCATTCTGCATCAATCTGAGGGTTTCATAAAGGTGTCATCAGCCATGTTCAGAGGGGATGACCTTGGACTCTCAACAGCCAACCTTGTATTGTACAAGGACCTTGGGAAGATATTGAATGTATGGGTCCTTTAGTATGTCATATACGGTCACATATAATTTGAACATTGATGAAATGAAAGATTATCCTCTTGATAAGCCCTTCAGGTTGGTGCTCTTAAAGCAACAGGAATGCAATCTATATCATCCTGCTCCTAGGGGAAGCCAGCAATAGTGGAGAATTCCATTGTCTGAGCTGCTTGACTGTCCTCTTAATGGGAGAGGGATATGACATCAGTTACATTGTACCCAGAATGAGTTGAGCTTGGGGAGATGCCACATAACTTCCAGGTTCCGATTGTTCCTTGAATCAAGCTGCTTGCATCAAAATTCAGAGTGGCTGTGACATTAATGTTGACCGGCAGGGCATTGCCACCCAACTCTTCTGAACACAAGCCCTGCTTGAACAGATGGCGCGATTCAGTAATAATGCACTAGAATACCCTCAATTAGTGTCAGCAGTATTTCCAAGAACTGTAGAAAATGACAGCAAGGTCTCACCATTAGGGGATCTTCACCTGCTACTGCTCCCTCTGGAGGCTGCATGGTAGCCACTGGAGATTACTGTTCTTGATGGGCTTGCTGATGACTTTGGAATTCTTCTCTCTTTCTATGTTGAAGTAGAAAGTAACACCTCAAGGACTCCAGCCATAGTGATGTTCATGTCAGATATATAGCACATCTTCTATAGGGAATGTCAGAAACAGAAGATCATTTCATTAATGATTTCCCGAGCCCTCACAACAATCAAGCCTCATGTAATATCCTGACATACTTTGCCCAGAAGACTTTGCTGTGAAGTCAATATCATGCCTCACTTAGGTGCTCTGAGGTACATAATCTTATCCAACAGTACACTGGATAACCAAAGAGTTCATGCTACATTGGAGGAGTAGAATTCTGGCAGTAAGCCTCCATGATATCTCAGCTTCAAAAGAAAAGGCACCTCTGAACATTACACATCATATGTTCGTATACTTACAGTTCAGTGTGTAAATGTGGTAGTGTCTTCCAGTGACAACTGTTGTATGTATTTCAAAAATGTCAAATCTAGGAGATTTTTTTAATTGACCTGTGGGAAGTGGACGTCTCTGCTTAGATCAGAATTTATTGCCTGTCCCTAGTTGCCCTTCAGCAGATAGTGGTGAGCTGCCTTCTTAAACCGTTGTGTCCATGTGCTGTAGGGAGACCCACAAAGACATTAGGGAGAGAGTGCCAAGATTTTGATGCACTTTAAAGTTGGCTTGTCTGATTTACACTTGTTTAGCTGACATGACAAGGAAGCAATTAAAGCAAACAATTTAACAGTCACGATTGGCTGATGTCTATTTTGGGCAAGGAATAACCTGCTTTCTAGAGCAACTGTTGCCAGATGAATAGCATTGTTGAATCAGTGGATGCATAATTAATGCAATCGCCTTTTATGCCTTTAATGCAATTGGACTCAATTTTAATCAATTTTACTCCACCACTGAACAGAAATGATAATTTACTCCATCCATTCTGCAGATAATGGCAGCCATTTTCCCTCAGGATTGCACAGTTGTCTTTCATTTGAATAAGGCAAGATTGCAATTTTATGTTCTTATGTGTGACTTGCAAGGTCCACACAGGATGACTCTCCCCACCATTACCCCCACACCCCCAACTGCCCAGTATCCTTCATGTTCCTTTTTGTGTTCCTGTCCTTGTGTCTCTGATTACCTTTGAGCCTCATCTTGTTTCCATCCATACTGTCCCCAGTTTCCCACCACAGCCCATGACGTAGTAAATTGACATGTCCTTGTTAGCCATACTCTGTCGCCATTAAAGGGCAGAGTGATAGTGACCTGTGAAGAGGCATCTCTCAGAGCGCCCCAATTCTTCATAATAATCTGAAGATCCAAAGATCCCACAATTCTCCTTCAAATTATCCCTTTTCACTAGAATGGACCACTGAGGGAAGAATCAAAATGAACACCAGCCTTAGACTTGAGTTACCCACTTTTCTAAAGATCCTATGGACTATCCTATTAAGCCCCTAACCATTATTGAGCAAATATGTTAGACTAACTATGGCCTACCCATGGACTAATTCAGCAGGAAAGCCCCGAATGAGCATGACCCACCCCCTGGAGTGATGTTTTCATAGCACCCTACTGATGTACTTCCAGACCCCAGACTGACTATAGAAGTTCAGAACTGATTGTGGCCCAATGCCTGGACCATAAACACTTGGTCACTGGACTATATTAGAACTAAAGTTCTACTTTTCGTTTTCCTTTATTCATTAATGGGATGAGGGTGTCACTGGACAGGCAGCATTTATTTCCCATCCCTAATTGCCCAGAGGGCAGTTGATAGTCAACTACATTGCTGTGGATCTAGAGTCACACGTAGGCCAGACCAAGTAACGATGGCAGTTTCCTTCTTAGCGAACTAGATGGGTTTTTCCCAACCATTGACAATGGATTTACAGTCATCAGTAGATTCTTAATTCCAGATATTTTATTGAACTCAAATTCTACCAACTGCTGAGGTGGGATTCATACCCAGGCCCCCAGAATGTTATCTGGGTCTCTGAATTACCAGTATATTACCACTAGGCCATCGCCTCCCCACCTCTACTTGACCGTGGTTAATTCCCTGTAGACAGGACAAGCCCCTTGACTGACTATAAATATACCACCTGACTAATTCTTGTTCCCTTTGGCCTCACTAAGGACTGCTCCCCTTTGACGTACAGACATGGCCAGTTACTTGAAGCAGATATCATGAGTTTGCTGTGTAAGCTGTTGGCTGTAATTGAAATACTTATGGAGCGTTACTGCCATACTGAAACATTTCCGCCCTTTGGCTGTTCAATGCTCTCAACTATGACAGGCTGGTTGCATTTTCTCACACTAAAAAGCAATTCATGCCACAGAGGCTAACATGTCTAAGTCAGTACAGAGTGAGTGAGCGCTAAGAAATGAAATGAAGAATCATAAGTCACATTCTGTTTCAATGAATGAGTCGCAGTTGTGGCCCTGTGCAGAAGCATGCAAGTCATTGCCACTAAATGTCAAAATAAAGTCCTGAAGGCCTAAAATGGTGTGAAAGTTAAACCAAGACCGGGCATGGTGATGTGATGAGGCTGGTGGTTTGCCAATTCTAACGTGTGTGTGTCAAAGGGTGGAGGCAGAAGATGTCAATGTAACACACAGAATATTGTGATACGGCACTAATTTCCAAAAGGACATAGCAAGAGCTGCAGATGCTGGAGTTAGAGACAACACAATGTAGAGCTGGAGTAACACTGCAGGCCAGGCAGCATCAGAGGAGTAGGAAAGCTGACATTTCGGGTCGGGATTCTTCTTCAGAAATAGGGAGGGGGAAGGGGGCTGGGAAATAAATAGAGAGAAGAGGGGTGGGGCTGGGGAAGGTAGATGGGAAGGTGATAGGTGAGTGCAGGTAGGAAGTGGTGGGGATTGGTCAGTGGAATGGGTGGGGCGGATAGATGGGAGATATGATGGACAGATTGTGTCAGGTCAAGGAGGCAGGGATGAGAGGGAGGATTGGTCATGGGATGAGGCTGGGTTTGGGAGATTTTGAAACTGGTAAATTCTATGTTTAGGCCATCGGGCTGTAGCCTCCTGAGATGGAATATGAAGTGTTCCTCCTCTAGTTTGCGGTTGGTGTGATTATGACACTGTAGGAGGCCCAGGATGGACATGTCACCCAGAGAGTGGGAGGGGCAGTTAAAATAGTTGGCAACTGGAAGGTGTTGTCGTTTGTTGTGTACAGAGCCCAGATGCTCTACAAAACGGTCTCCAAGTCTACCGATGTAGAGGAGGCCACATTGGGAGCAGCGGATGCAGCAGACAAAGTTGATGGATGTGCAGGTGAACGCCTGTCTGATATGGAAGGTTTGTTTTGTGCCTTCATTGGAGGTGTAGGGGCAGGTGTAGTCCTTCCTGCATTTGCGGGGAAAGGTGCAGGGGGTGGCGGGGTTAATGGGAAATATGGAGTGGATGAGGGAGTCGCGGAGAGAGTGGTCCCTACAAAAGGCAGATAGGGGTGGGGAGGGAAATATATCTTTGGTTGTGGGGTCAGATTGTAGGTGGCGGAAGTGGTGGAGAATAATACGTTGGATGTGGGGGTTGCTGGAGTGATATGTGAGGACAAGGGGGAATTCTGTCTTCATTTTTTTGGGGGGAAGGTGATGTAAGGGCAGAAGTGCGGGAAATGCAAGAGGTGCTGTTGAGGGCATTTTTGATCACCAGAGAGTGGAAGTTACTGTCCTTGAAATAATAGGACATCTGACTGGAATGCCCCATCTTGGGAACAGATGCGGCGGAGGCGGAGGAACTGGGAGTAGGGGATCGCATTCTTGCAGGAAGGTGGGTGAGAGGAGGTGTAGTCTAGGTAGCTGTGGGAGTTGGTGGGCTTGAAATAGATGTCGGTTTTGAGGCGGTTACCAGAGATGGAGACAGAGAGGTCCAGGAAGGTGAGAGAGGTATCAGAGATGGTCCAGGTGAACTTGACGTTGGGGTGAAAGGTGTTAATAAAGTTAATGAACTGTTTAAGTTCCTCGTGGGAGCATGAGACAGCGCCAATACAGTCATCGATGTAGATGAGGAAGAGGTGGGGGATAGTACCAATTGTTTATGTTTGACTGAAAATAGAACCCATGGGGTAGCCTCTGAGGGAGTAGTATTGTAGCATTTGAGTACATTGTTATTAATAAGGTTATAACATAATTTACAACAAAGAACAATACAGCGCAGGAACAGGCCTTCAGCCCTCCAAGCCTGCGCTGCCGCATATTGCCCTTCCATACTAAAACTGTCTTCACTTACAGAATCTGTATCCCTCTATTCCCTTCCTATTCATGCATTCATCCAGATGCTTCTTGAACGTTGCTATTGTGTCTACATCCATCTGGCAGTGCATTCCAGGCTCTCACCACCCTTTGTGTGAAAAACCTGCCTGGCACATCTCTTTTAAGCTCTCTCCTCACACCTTGAACCTGTGTCCACTAATAATTGACCCTTCCACCCTGGGAAAAAGCCTCATATGTTGTACTCTATCCATGCTGTTCACAATCTTATGAACTTCTTTTAGGTCGCCATTCAACTTCCCATGTTCCAGTGAAAATAAACATAATCTAGCCAAACTTTCTCCATCACTAAAGTCCCCCATACCAGGCAACATCCTGGTAAACATTTTCTGTACTCTCTCCAAAGTATCCACATCCTTCTGGTAGTGTGGTAACCAGAACTGCACACAATGTTCTAAGTGTGACCTAACTGAAGTTCTATAAAGCTGCAGCATAACTTGTCTATCTTTATATTCAATGCCCCTTCCAATGAAGGCAAGCATGTCATAAGCCTTTTTTACTATCTTATCTACCTGCGCTACCAGGTTCAGTGATCTGTGGACCTGCACACCCAGATCCCTCTGCATATCAATACTCCTAAGGGTCCTGCCATTCACTGTATAATTTCAAACTGCACTTGACCTTCCAAAATGCATCACCTCGCATTTGTCTGGATTAAACTCCATCTGCCATTTTTCTGCTCATGCCTCCAACTGGTCTATATCCTGCTGTATCCTCCGACAATCCTCCTCACTATCTGCAACTCCATCAATCTTTGTATCATCCACAAACTTACTAATGAGACGAGCTATGTTTTCCTCCAAATCATTTATGTAGATCATGAACAACAGAGGTCCCAGCACTGATCCTTGTAGAACACTACTAGTCACAGCCCTCCATTCTGAAAAGCATCCTTCCATCAATACCCTCTGTCTCCTATGACTAAGCCAGTTTCGTAACCATCTTGCCAGCTCACCCCGATACCATGTGATTTCACCTTTTGTACCAATCTGCCATGAGGGACCTTGTCAAAGGCTTTACTGAAGTCCATGTAGACAACATCAACCACTTTTCCCTCATCAATAATCTTCACCACCTCCTCAAAAAGCTTGATCAAGTTAGTGAGGTACAACCTCCCCTGCACAAAACCATGTTGTCAATTACTAATAGATCCATTTGCTTCCAAATGCATATTGATCCTGTCTCTGAGAATCTTTTCCAATAACTTCCCTACCACCAATGAAACACTCTCAGGCCTGTAATTTTCAGAATAATCTCTGCTACTCTTCTTAAATCTTAAACATTGGCTATTTTCCAGTGCTCTGGGACCTCACCTGATGCCAAAGAGGATACAATGATGTCTGTCAATGCTCCAGCAATTTGTCCTCTTGCCCCCCTCAATATTGTGGGATAGATCCCATCAGGACCCAGGGAACTATCTACAAGATGATCAGAGGATTAGATAGGGTGGACAGTGGGAGCCTTTGACCTCGGATGGTGATGGCTAGCACGAGGGGACATAGCTTTAAATTGAGGGGTGATAGATATAGGACAGATGTCAGAGGTAGGTTCTTTACTCAGAGAGTAGTAAGGGCGTGGAATGCCCTGCCTGCAAATATAGTAGACTCGCCAACTTTAAGAGCATTTAAATGGTGATTGGATAAACATATGGATGATAATGGAATAGTTTAGGTTAGATGGGCTTCAGATTGGTTTCACAGGTCGGCGCAACATCGAGGGCCGAAGGGCCTGTACTGTGCTGTAATGTTCTATGTTCTATGTTCTATGTTCTATGTACCTTAATACCTTTTTAGACGCGCAACATCTCTTCCTTTTTAATAGCAACGTGGCTTAGAAACTCAACACTCCCTTCCCTGAGATCATCCTCCACCAATTCCTTCTCTTTGGGGAATACCAACACAAAGTATTCATTTAGGACCCATCTACCTCTTCTGGATCCACACATAGGTTCCCTCCTTTGTCCTTGAGTGGGCCAACCTTTTCCCTAGCTACCCTGTCACTTTTTAAATATGTATAAAAGAGCTTGGGGGTTCTCCTTAGTCTTGTTTGCTAATGACTTTTCATGACCCCTTCCTTGCTAAGTTCTTTCCTATTTTTCTTATGAAATTCAAGGGCTTCAAGATGCCCTTTCCTTCTAGACCCTATGTATGTTTCCATTTTTTATCTGACCAGGTCATAACATCTCTGGTCATCCAAGGTTCATGTAATTTGCCGTACCTGTCCTTCATTCTCGCAGGAATATGCTGCTCCTGAACTCTTATCAACTACTATTTGAAATACTCCCACGTGTCCAATGTTTATTTACCCTCAAACAGCCACATCCAATCAAAATTCTCCAGTTCCTGCCTAATATTGCTGTAGTTCATTTCCCCCAATTTAACACCTTCACCTGAGGACTGCTGGTTTCCCTCTCCATGAGTATCTTAAAACTCACGGTATTATGGTCAAAATTTAAAATTGGAAGTCAGGCTTGTGGATCATCTAAATAGGTTGTTTCGAAACCAGAACAGAATTGGAGTGATTTTAAGTTAACAATGAGTTTTTTTTAAGTGTCCCTCTTATTCTACGTCATCGTAGAAAGCTAACACTGCATGTTGGAAAGAGACACAACAATTACAAATCTCGATCAGCCAGTTGAACTGGTTGTACATTCCCGCATAACAGTTGCTCATTTTGGTGTGTTGGAGTGAAATCCAAATGAAACGTTGAAATGTTGAGGATGTTTACAGAGCAACTAAATCATTAAAAATTAAATTTAGGAAAAAGCGTACTTAAATTTACCAATCTTAGGTAACCCAAATATGTGGAACTAACCATATTTATTTGAGGTATTTGAGTGTGGCTAGTTTCATAATACATCTCATAGATAAAATACGAAATGTTGCTCTTTAGCTTGGGAAACTAAGATATTAAAAGTCGTTCTTAAAAGTCCTTTGGCTTTCAAAACATTGTCTCTTTTGGAGGCAGTGGATATGAGAGTCTAATTATCAGTATATTAATGAAAATTCACACAGGGAGTATTCTGAATATAGTACAGCCTCTGAACAGTGTAAGATTTTTCCTTATGGGAAAATAAGTACACTCCACCAAATCATGTGAGTATGAAAATAAGAAAGATTAGCTTTGTTTACTTGAAACAAGTGCTGAAGAGAAATAAAATCTCTAAAACTGAACAATGAAATAAAGTAATCCAGAGCCTTATTGCTCTACAAATAAACCGCTTGTATGAAAAAATTGTTAGGCATTCAGATGGAGAGACATCTCCCAATATGTAGTAATATTGTGCAAAGATCATGGACATTCCTTTTAATTTGAAATAAAATTTTAATTGTGTAACCTAAACATAGGCTTTATTTAAGATGAGAGAGTGGAATCTGTCAAATGCCTACAAATTGAGTCAATTATATACAGGTAGAGGGCATTCATTGAGATTTTAAGAATATAGGTAACAGGGTGGGATTTAGGAGCAGGAGAGGGGGTCTTTATCTAAACACATTAAAAGTGACACTTACTTAAAATAAGTGTGGCTAATCTCAGGAGGTATGTGCTTGTATTGTTTCACTCTGTAATAAGTATAAAGCTGAGTAAAGATTGGCTTCCATTTCAGCAACGTCAACTGGGTAGAATGGAACACAACGTGTGAATAGGGAAATGGCATTCCATGCTTTAAAACATTCTAGATCACCTTTAAAAATGCTTCAGTTGCTAAGCCATCAATCTCATCAACTTCCCTGATGCATTTTCAACTTACTCCAGGGGAAGCCAAAACAGGGCTTGTTCACATCAAGTCCCTGATCAAACATCATTTTCTGGGACATTACTACTACACACATTCTCAAGCCACCTCCAACTGGTTGGGAAAGTTCTGCACATTCTTTTTTAATTATGACTGATTTTCCATGATTGGTGTCTCTGTTTGTCGAGGACAATGTGATACCCCTGGGCATTTTTATAGCTGTTATTATTGAGCGTGTTGTAAATCTAAAGGGTCACTGAGGAAGGGTAATTTTTGCTTTAAGAATTCAAACCGCTTTATTTGCTCCCTAAAAGGAATTTTGCTGATGACTGGTAATTTCAGAGTAATTATTTCTGTCACAAAATAAATTAAAAAGTGTTGTTGCCCTTTTAAAAAAAATGCTTGTCTCTAAAGTAATTAATAACTGGAAATCACAGTGGTATGTTCAAGTCAGATTACTGGAAGGTTTTCAGAATTTTAACTCTGCTGACTCAGGATGTGATCATAAATTTGGAACATATTTCTTTCCACTTGCAACCTGTTATTTGCCCCTATTGAATTAGACATAGAAAACTTCAATGCTTTCAGGAAAGTATATGCCAAATAATTAATGTGCTACACAACATTGATCAACAAGGCAAGTTTATGTTAGGGCAGTGCTGATGACAGAAAATGCCACACCGAAGGAACTCCACTATCTAACTCATTAAATGCATGCACACAAGTGGTATTTTATTTTCTTTTAGCAGCTTATTTCAATGAAAACAATACATTTGTTTTGCTTCTGTACATGTTTCACTCAAACTGAGTTCTTGAGAAAAATCTTTGCACATTGTTCTCAAACTCAGTGCTGCATTGTGGATTACTGCTTCTCTGCTAAATATCCCTGCAAATAAAGATTGTCTGTCTGCAAAATTTAGTTGTCTAGTGCCAGTTTAGTAGCAAGTGGAGTCCATACTGTTCCTACCCACACCCAGAGCAGCTTACATTAGCATGGACAGTGTATGTACGCACCAGATTCACAGAGTAGGCAGATTGATATCAGGCATTGTGTAACAATGATTTGATACCAGACCTGAAACTTTTATCCTTATCTCTAGATAATGCCTTATCTTAAACACAACTGAATGGCAGCAATGATTGAGTATCTGCTGATGCCAGTGATGTAGGTCATCTTATAGATCAGCTGTTATTACTTTCTATGAGTTTTTGCTGAATTTGTGGAAATGCTGTGTGTTTGACAAGACTCATAACAGTTGGCAGATGGAATTTAATTTAGATAAATGTGAGATGCTGCATTTTCAAAGGGCAAATCAGGGCAGGATGTATATACTTCATAGTAAGGTCCTGGGGTGTGTTGTTGAACAAACAGACCTTGGAGTACAGGTTCATATTTCCTTGAAAGTGGAGTCCCAGGTGGACAGTCTAGTGAAGAAGGCGTTTGGTATGCTTGCCTTTGTTGGTCAGTACATTGAGTATTGAAGTTGGGATATCATGTTGCGGCTGTACAGTACAATGGTTAAGCCACTTTTGGTATACTGCGATCAATTCTAGTCTCACTGCTATAGGGAAGATGTTGGGAAACTTGAAAGTGTTCAGAAAAGATTGACAAGGATGCTGCCAGGGTTGAAGGGTTTGAGCTATAGGGAGAGGCTGAATAGGCTGGGTATATTTTCCCTAGACATTTGGAAGATGAGGTGTGACCTTATCGAAGTTTTTTTTAAATCATGAGGGGCGTGAATAGGGTGAATAGCCATGGTCTTTTCTCCAGGGTTAGGGGAGTCCAAAAATTGAGGGCATAGGTTTAAGGTGAGAGGAGAAAGATTTAAAAGGGACCTAAGGGGCAACTTTTTCACGCACAGAATGGTGTGTGTATGGAATGAGCTGCCAGAGGAAGTGGTGGGGGCTGGTACAATAACAACATTTAAAAGGCATCTGGATGGGTACATGAATTGAAAGGGTTTAGAGGGATATGGGCCAAATGCTGACAAATGTGACTAGATTAATTTAGGATATCTGGTTGGGATGAACGAGTTGGTCAAAAGGGTCTGTTTCTGTGCTGTACATCTCTATGACTCTATCTGAGTTGGTGGCTGCAAGTATCAGAAGAATCAATGGCATTCTTCTCCCTGAATTCATTCTTCTTCTTTGGCCTCGGTTTCCCACCATGTTGGATGGCTGGCAGCAGAAATTTAATGAATCAAACTCATTGCTTGGTTCTCATGGTTCCAGCTCTACCACTGACTACGCTTTCGGTGCGGCAAAAACATTAGAGTTGTGCCTGTCCCAGCCCAATAACTAATGTTTCCTTAGATTGTGGAGAATTCTTTTGCCCTACAAGAGAAATTGAAGTGTGTGTGTAGATGTGTTGTAAAGTCTTTAAGTCATGGATCTGCCAGCGTTATACATGTGGCTCGATGTGTTTACTCTGAGGTCTGACTGAGAAGCTTGCAGGAATGCTAGATGTGGGACAGTAAGGTGAGATTATAATTGTGAAGTAGGAGCCATCACTGCTGAAGCCTGCTGGTAGGTGAGAGATATGTGATAAGGAACAAAAACAGAAGTAGCTGGATAAGATCAGCAGGTCTGGCAGTATCTGTGAATAAAAAATCAGAATTAACGTTTCGGGTCCGGTGACCCCTCCTCAGAGCATCAGCAGTTGTTTCGGTTTTTAAATGAGATAAGGAGTCTGTGAGGATGACGATGGAATTGGGAGGACATGGTTTACATTCACTGAATTTGACCACGCGGGTGAGTTCAGTAAACTTCTAGGAGCAGTTCATTGGGGCTATACCATTTTTACACGCAGCAACTTGCTCCCACTGCTTTCTTTTAAATATAGAGTCATAGAGATTTACAGCAAGGAAACAGACCCTTTGGTCCAACTTATTCATTCGAACCAAATATCCTACATTGATCTAGATAAAAACCAAACGAACTGCGGATGCTGTAAATCAGGAAAAAAAAAACAAATTTGCTGGAAAAGCTCAGCAGGTCTGGCAGCATCTGTGAAAGAAAAAAGAGTTAACGTTTCGGGTCCGGTGACCCTTCCTCAGAACTGATGGTGGCTGGGAAAACGTCAGTTCATATGCAGAAAATAGGGAGGTGGGTGGGGTAGGGAGTAAACAATAGGATAGAGCCCAAAAGAGAGAGAAAGACAGTTGGACAGACAAAGGAGTTGCTAACGATCAGGCTGGGAGGGTGAGTAGTTGTTAATGGAGACGGTTAGTGACTAACAACAGGGGGTGTGTGATGGCAGGCTATGTGATATCAAGGCCTGGTGTGTAGGATAGGGGGCTGGGACATGGGAGAGTTTAGGCCCTAAAATTATTGAACTCAATATTGAGTCCGGAAGGCTGTAGGGTCCCCAAGTGGAAAATGAGGTGTTGTTCCTCCAGCTTGCGTTGGGCTTCGCTGGAACACTGCAGCAAGCCAGAGATGTAGATGTCGGCCAGGGAGTAGGGTGGTGCATTGAAGTGCATTGAAGTCTTGTCAAACACCCAGCATTTCCACAAATTCAGCAAAAACTCATAGAAAGTAATAACAGCTGATCTATAAGATGACCTACATCACTGGCATCAGCAGATACTCAATCATTGCTGCCATTCAGTTGTGTTTAAGATAAGGCATTATCTAGAGATAAGGATAAAAGTTTCAGGTCTGGTATCAAATCATTGTTACACAATGCCTGATATCAATCTGCCTACTCTGTGAATCTGGTGCGTACATACACTGTCCATGCTAATGTAAGCTGCTCTGGGTGCGGGTAGGAACAGTATGGACTCCACTTGCTACTAAACTGGCACTAGACAACTAAATTTTGCAGACAGACAATCTTTATTTGCAGGGATATTTAGCAGAGAAGCAGTAATCCACAATGCAGCACTAAGTTTGAGAATGATGTGCAAAGATTTTTCACAAGAACTCAGTTCACAATTTTGAGTGAAACATGTACAGAAGCAAAACAAATGTATTATTTTCATTGAAATAAGCTGCTAAAAGAAAATAAAATACCACTTGTGTGCATGCATTTAATGAGTTAGATAGTGGAGTTCCTTCGGTGTGGCATTTTCTGTCATCAGCACTGCCCTAACATAAACTTGTTTTGTTGATCAATGTTGTGTAGCACATTAATTATTTGGCATATACTTTCCTGAAAGCATTGAAGTTTTCTATGTCTAATTCAATAGGGGCAAATAACAGGTTGCAAGTGGAAAGAAATATGTTCCAAATTAATAACTACTCACCCTCCCAGCCTGATCGTTAGCAATTCCTTTGTCTTTCTCTCTTTTTGGGCTCTATCCTATCGTTTACTCCCTACCCCACCCACCTCCCTATTTTCTGCATATGAACTGACGTTTTCCCAGCCACCATCTGTGCTGAGGAAGGGTCACCGGACCAGAAACATTAACTCTGTTTTTTCCTTCACAGATGCTGCCAGACCTGCTGAGCTTCTCCAGCAACTTTGTTTTTGTTCCTACATTGATCTAGTCCCATTTGCCAGCATTTGGCCCATATCCCTCCAAACCCTTCCTATTCATGTGCACATACTTTTACATGTTGTAATTGTACCAGCCTCCACCACTTCCTCTGGCAGCTCATCAGCTGTTAGAGTTCACTGCTAGGTTTTTTTTTGTGAACTCTAGAGCCGTTCTCGGACCCCCCACATGGTCAGCCCCGAAACCCTTGCTCTCTCCCGTTCCACCTATTTAAAGTTCTGTTGTTTTTGATCTTATTTTAAAGATCCAAAAGCAATGCAAAAGCTTACGAAAAACAGTAATTACTGTTCCAGAAAAACCAGCTCCAGCACCGAAAAAGTACCTCAAATGAAAAGAGTAGCTCTTACAGCCACAATTGTCTCCCATCTGCCACTTTGGATTCTCTTGCTTTCTTGGCATCTGTCTGTTGAATCCTGAGAAGAGAGGATCTCTCTGCTCATTTCCTGATCCAAATCCTTTGATGTGTCACCTGAGAACACTTGCTCAAGCTATCTGGCCTCTTGCGTTATCCTTTCTGTTGTTGCTTCCTGGCCTTCCACATTTTATCCAGCATTTTCAGCCTCTGCTACAGCCAGAACACCCCTCAACTTTACGAGATATTGCCTGACTTTGGGACGTGCTCACCTCACGTGAGTTAGTGTCTCTGAGTAGCCGTGCAGCCTCTCAGCGCAAGTCCAGGACTGAATTGCATTTATAATGCTTCATTCAAGTTTCCATATGCACAGATGACTTGAGTCTTCTGGAAGAGCTATACATGGTTGGATGACATCCACGATGTTTTTGAGAAGGAGATCACTTTAGATGATTCATGTACTTGTTCAAATGCTAGGGAAATGCCTCTGTCCTCTCTCCGCATAGCAAATTGCAACTCCCAAGAACACTGTTGCTGTACTACATAGCCACTGAGAAATGGTGATGCTGCAAAGCATGTCCTACTTTTTAGTGTTTGATGAATTTCTAACAACGGGGATAATTTAGTACAATGAGGACTACGAAAGACAGAATTGACATTAGCTGAAAAAGAGCAATTTTCTTGAGGCAGATAATTTTTTTCAAGTCTTTAACATTGCCTGCATTTTATACAATCTGTTCTGTGCTGAGGCTGCAGCTTATTCAACCTGCACAAATGTGAGTTGTGTCTGAGATGGATTACAATCTGAGGTATCAGATATAAATTGGTACTCCTTGCTTCTGCACAGACTGAAGATCATTTGTAACACAAATGTCACTACCTTATCTATGAATGAGGAAAATGGAAACATTAGTGTTATGATCTCATGTAGTTTACAAATCCCTGCTGTATTTCTTCCTACCTAATGCTTTATATTTACTTGGAATAAAGAGAAAGTAAAATCAATATGGATTTCATGAAAATATAAATTCTTGATATTTGGAGTTTTTACTTCTCCAGAACATAGGGGAGGCAATGGCCTAGTGGTATTATCGCTGGACTGTTAATCCAGGGACACAGATAATGTTCTGGGGACCTGGGTTCAAATCCCACCATGGTCAGTGGTGGAATCTGAGTTCAATAAGATATCTGAAATTAACAGTCTAATGATGGCTGTGAATCCATTGCCAATTGTCATGAAAAACCCACCTGGTTCACTAATGTCCTTTAGGGAAGGAAACTGCCATCCTTATCTGGTCTGGCCTCCATGTGACAGCAGTGTGGTTGACTCTGAACTGCCATCTGGGCAATAAATGCTGCCTAGCCAGTGATGCCCTTGTCCTGTGATTGAATAAGGGAAAAAAAAATTCTTATTTGTAATACTCAGAGTTTTCCATAAAAATTGTATTGTCTTATGAAAGACTTTCTCTGCTCATGGCCTGCAGTGGGTCAAAAAGGCAGCTCACCACTAGCTTCTCAAGGGCAATAAATGCTGGACGCCACGACATCCACCTCCCACAAATGAAAAAAACTAAAACACAGTAAGATTGCTTTCTAAATATAGTACAGCATAAATCCAATAGTTGTGCTCATGCTATTCTACTTGAATAACTATTTTCTAATCATTCATGGGATGTGAGCATGGCTGCTAAGGCCAGCATTTATTTACAAATCTCAACTGACCCTGAGAAGCTAGTGATGAAGTACTGTGGTGAAAATTCTTCCAAAGTGCTGTTCGGGACACTCTGAGATTTTATTCCAGTGCCAATGAAAGAATGGAGTAATTACTTTCAAGCAAGGATGATGCAAAAATTGGAGGGGAACCTGGAGTTAGCAATGTTCCACTGCATCTAATGCTTCTTTTTTTCCAATTGAGATCATGGATTTTGCTCGTGCAGTTGAAAAAGCCATGTCAAATTATTTCAGTTCATCTTCATAAGATGATAAGAAATAAGAGCAGGAGTTGGCCATTCATCCTCTTGAATCTGTAGTTCCCATCAAGGCTGGAAGCCTTGACTCCACTTTTCTGCTTGTCTCCCATAACCCATGACTCCCTTGTCAATGAGAAGTCCCTTACATGGTACACTGCCGCTGTGGAGCACCATTTATTAGCAAATGTGGATTTTGAAGCTGGATAATGTTGCATTTTTGCAGTGTTGCTGGAGTTACATTCTTCCAAACAAGTGAATAATATTCCATGATATTACTGACTTGTACTTTGTAAGTGAAGGAAAGGCTTTGGAGATTTAGGATGTAAGTTATTTCCAGCAAACCCAGCTGTGACCTTGTATCCATGGTATTTATAAGGCTGTTTAACATATGAACAAGAAATAACAGTCGGCCACTCGGCCCTTTCAGTGTGCTGTGCCAATCAATAAGATTATGGCTGGTCTGATTTTAATCACAACTGTGCACTTCTGCAAGTCCCAAGTATTCTTTCATCCCTTGGTTTTTAAGAATCTATCTACTTCTGTCTTAAAAATATTTAAATATTCTGCATCCACTGCCTTTAGAGGAAGGGAATTCCAAAGTCTCTCAACCTTCAGAGAGAGAAAAAAGGTATTTCTTCATAGCTGTCTTAAATGAGTGCTCCTTTATTTTTAAACCATGACCCCTAGTTGTGGACTCTGCCACAAGTAGAACATCTTTTCCACATCCACCCAATCAAGTCTCCTTAGGATCTTATACGTTTCAGTGACGTCACCTCTGACTCTCCAGAGGACACATGCCCAGTCTGCCTAGGCTTCCCTCAAAAGGCAATCCACTCAATCTGGGTAGTAGCTTGGAAAAGCTTTGAAGAAATGCTTCCAATGCATTAACATCCTTTTGTAATTATGGTGACCAGTAATGTGCACAGTACTCCAGATGCAGTCTCTCCAATGCCCCGTACAACTGAAGCAAAACCTCTCCCCTTATGCATTCAATTCCCTGAAGAATAAAACATAACAACTAGCATTCCTAATTACTTGTTGTACTGCATACTAACCTTCTGTGATTCATATTCTCGGACACCCAGATCTCTCTGCATCTTAGAACTCTGCAACAAAGTTCTGTTTGGTAGCAAGGTTAGATTACATGGTATTCAGGGAGAGCTAGACATTTGGATACAAAATTTGCTTGAAGGCAGGAAACAGTGGGTCGTGATGGAGGTTTGTTCTTCAGACTGCAAACCTGTGCTGTGTCTACTACATTTTGTCATTTATTTAAATGATTGGATGTGAATAAAGGAGGAATGGTGAGTAAGTTTGCAGATGACACAAAATTGGTGGTGTAGAGGACAGTAAAGAAGGTTATCTCAGTCTACAGTGGGACTTTGATCAGATGAGATGATGAGCTGAGGAGTGGCAGATGCAGCTTCATTAGACTAAATGTGAGATGTTGTATTTTAGTAAGGCAAATCAGGCAAGACCCATACACTTAATGGTAAGGTTCTGAGGAGTGTTGCTGAACAAAGAGACCATGGGGTGCAAGTTCATAATTCCTTGAAGGTAGAGTCACAGGTAGACAGGAGAGTGAAGAAGGCATTTGGTATGCTTGCCTTTATTGGTCAGTTCATTGAGAACAGGAGTTGGGATGTCATGTTGCAGCTATACAGGATATTGGTTAGGCAACTTTTGGAACACTGCATTCAAATCTGGTCTCACTGCTGTAGGAAAGATGTTGTTAAACTTGACAGGGTGCAGAAAAGATTTACAAGGATGTTGTCTGGGTTGGAGGGCTTGAGTTATTGGGAGAGGCTGAATAGGCTGGGGCTATATTTCATGGAGAGTCAAAAGCTGATGCGTAATCTTGCAGAGGTTTATAAAATCATGAGGGGCATGGATAGGGTGAATAGCCAAGGTTTTTTTCCCGGGGTAGGGGAGTCTGAAAGTAGAGGGCATAGATTTAAGGTGATAGGGGAAAGATATAAAAGGGACCTGAGGTGTAGCTTTTTCATACAGAGTATGGTGCATGTGTTGAATGAGCTCCAGAGGAAGTGGTGGAGACTGGTACAATTACAACATTGGGTATATGAATAGGAAGAGTTTAGAAGGATATGGGTCAAATGGTGGCTAGGTTAATTTATGACATCTGGTTAGTATGGACAAGTTGGACCAAAGGGTCTGTTCCCATGCTGTACAATGTTATGACTCTATTTAGATAATAGACTTCTTTTGTGTTCTTTCTGCCAAAATGGACAATCTTATACTTTCCCTCATTATATTCCATTTACCAGATCATTGCACACGTACTTAACACACACGTCTATATCCCTTTGTAGATTTCTGATGTTCTCTTCACAACTTGTGTACTTATCCGTTTTTGTGCCATATGCAAATTTAGCTCCTGTATCTTTGATCCCCTCAGCTAAATTACTGCAGAACTGTATTAACCCTAGTGGTACAGCAGACATAACATCCTGCGAGCCTAAAAACGACCTATTTATGCTCCTCTACCTTTCTGTTTCCTGTTAAGTAGTCAATCTTCTATCCATGCCAGTGTGTTACCCCTTGACAATGAGCATTTGATTTCCACAATAACCTTTGATGAGGTGCCCTATCAAAAGTGTTCTGGCAATAAATCCACTGGTTCTCCTTTATCTATTAATTGCACCAATAAAATATTTGAACATTATTTCCCTTGACAAAACCATGTTGGCTCTCCTGATTACCAAGAACTTACCCAAATGGCCATTATTTTTCCTTTAATAAAACATCTAATATTTTCCCTATGACAGATGTTAAGCTAACTGACTATAATTTCCTGTTTGCTGCCTCCCTCTCTTTTTGAATGAAGGAGCTATTTTCCAAACAAAAGGAACCTTCCCCAAATCGAATGAGTTTCAGATAATTAAGACCAAATAACTTATTGGCTATTTCTTTTAAGACTCTGGGATGAAATAACTCAGAACTTGGGGACTTGTCAATTCACAATTCCAAGAACTTACTCAGGGCTCTTTGTACTGATTGTAATGAGGTCAGCCAGATGGACCTCATAGAATATGAGTTCTCTGATTGGAGCTGTTAAAACAGTCCAATCAGGGACCCCTCACTGACGGATATAAACAGGAGTGTCAGATATTCTGCTCACTCTGAGAGCTGGATCTTTGTTAAGTACTATCCATGTGTAAATGAAGCGTGACTTGGTGATGGGATACCAGCCCCTGTAGGCTGGTATTTTCTTGATAATTTTAATTTTCTTGAGTTCTTCTCTTTCCTTTCAATTCCTGATTTACAGCTATTTCCAGGATGGTATTTGTATCCTCTCTAGAGAAGATCGATACAAAATATCTGTTCAAATCATCTGACCTCTATTTATCTTCCATTACTAATTCCCCAGACTCATTTTTCGTAGGAAATTAATGTTTCTAATCAGTGCCAGCTCTGGCCACACATTTATCCCCAGATGTGGATGATGCTGCGCTTGTTGTTAATACTAGTTTATGACACTGCTTGTGAGTGCGGTATAAAATCATTGAATTTTACTCTACAGAAGAAAGCCTTTTGGCCTGCTGCTTTTCTTCTTTCATAAACCAACCCTATCATCCACAGAGATAGCAAGAAATGCAGATATTGGAGTCAGAGATAACAAAGTGTGAAGCTAGAGGAACACAGCAGGCCAGGCAGGATCAGAGGATACCAGTTTCAAAATCCCTGGCCTCATCCCATGACCAAGCCTCCCTCTCATCCCGCCTCCTTGACCTGGCACAACCTGTCCACCTCCTCTCCCACTTTTCCGCCACTCTCACCTCACTGACCAATCCTGACCACTGCCTACATGCACTCACCTATCATCATCCCACTTACCTTCCCCAACCTCATCCCTCCTCTCTCTACTTATTTCTGAGATCCCCTCCTCCTCCCCCTCCCCATTTCTGAAGAAGGGTCCCAACCCGAAACGTCAGCTTTCCTGCTCCTCTGATGTTGCCTGGCCTGCTGTGTTCCTCCAGCTCCACACTGTGTTATCCCTATCATCCCATAGCTGTTTCCCCTCCATAGTATTTTGAGGTATACGCCGAAATGTCTTTTGAAAATTTCTACTCAATTTGTTTTGACCATCTTTCCAGTTAGATAGATAGAAGATAATTTATAAAGGGTATAATAATTTCATCGCCCAGGCAATTTCCCTATTTCTTTTTGTGTAAACTTTCTGCAATGTGTTTCATGTATGTTCAAAGAAAACTCTATACAGAAGTTGATACAAGTCAATGGCATGGGAAGAAGCTAATTTTAAAATTATTGCCCTGTGTCACTTTATGCTCACTGAACTACATTGGCTCCCAATCAAATGTCTCCTTATCTTTTCAAGATCTGCCTCTGACATCTATGCACTTGTATAATTCAGATCTTGTGCACATCTGCTAATCTAGATGATCGATTGTCAATCCCTTCAGATTTTATAGAGTTGCTAGGTTTGGTTGATTGGATTCAATCTGTCCAGCAAACCATAAATGGTGAGGAATCCTTGCTTTCAAATGCCCTTAAAAGAAAGAACAGTTTTTATAATATGGGATAAGTTATTTTACCAGGCGTAAATGTTTGATCCTACATTCATTTTCTAATGAGATGGTTCATTGAATCCACAGTAACAGCAAACGCCAGAAAGGTGACAGCTAGGTTTAAAAGCTAGTGCTGCAGAATCAGATTGTGAATGTCATTATTAATGAATGTCTCATTTGTGCTCCAGATCTCTCTGGGAGCAGAGTTAAAATGTCTTCTCACCATATCCTTGTATCCATATCCTGAAGTTACATTTTCAGATTGATCTCTGTTGGGTTGTTTAGCAGGATATGGATGGGAAATTAGTACGTCCTGACTATAATTGATCAAACAAATGTCAGAAATTATCAGTTGTCTTGAGAGGAAAAGCATTAAATTAGTCTGTGACATCCCCTTTCTCTTGTCTCAAGTTGCAATAGTTATGTATTTTCAACCTATGACTTTTTAAGAGACTGTATGAATGTTTCTGAGCTCGAAAGCAATGAGAAGCTCATTATTTTTCATTCATATGTAAGGAAAGTTTTGTTTAATTATGCAAGTTACCTTTTGTGTCAGTTATATTACAGTTACCTGGAGTAACAGTTAAGGAAAGGAAAAAAAAATGTTTCGTTGATTTCTGTGAGGACATAATGCTTTAATTATTTTACCCTTTATTGCAATCAGTTAATAAAAGATGTCGAAGATATAAGTGTGAATTATCGAAACTGACAAACCTATTAAAGTGAGGCTAAAGTGAAATTCCACCCATTCCTTCAATATATGTGGGGATTCCTGAATCCAAGCATGAGATAATTACACATAGAAATTAGCAGTTTTGTCTTTTTTCCAAAAATACTTAATGATTTGAATTTGACATTTGAGGCAGTTATAGTAATTCTGCTCTCTTAGACATTTGGGCTGCGCTGAAAAATTTTGTGTTTCACAGTCTCTTTTAGATATTTTCTAATTAACCTGGCCAGAGATGTTATTACACATCATTGAACGGGTAAGAATTGAAACCAATCCTACCATAACATCAGAACAGCCCAGCAAGCTCTTTTAAAATCTGTAAAGAAGCCTAGAAGCAATTGTACCTTCATCTAAAATATTGTCTTTCTTGTTGAGATTGTTTCATAGCTATTTATAATGTTACTAATGATTATTACTGAGATAATAGATTTTTATTTGGTCAGGATTTTTAAAAATGAGCAAGTTTTGAAAGATGCTAATTTTGGAGGTAAAAGGAGAATTGTGTTTTGTTCATTTTTTTCAATTGGACGTGTGTTACAACGTTTTGCATGAAACAAGACAATTAAGTATGACAATACTTTATAAACATAGAGATAAGTTAAGCATTTCCAGATTTTTTTAAACACAACAAGAAACAACTTTATATTGCTGAATATAAATATATGCATTGGGTATTTTTACATTTTAACCTTCTAAACTGTCAGAAAGAAGGTGTGACCTGGCAAATTATTTCCTTCCATTCTTAAGCAGAAGTACGATGACTTTAGTGCTTTTTTTTATAGGAAGAATATTATTAAGCTGGAGAGGGTTTGGAAAAGATTTACCAGGATATTGCTGGGAATGGAAGATTGAGTTATAAGCAGAGGCTGGATAAGCTGGGATGTTTTTCATTGGTGAGTAGGATGTTGAAGAGCGACATGATAGAGGCGTATAAAATCATGAGGGATACAGATAAGTGGATTGGCAAGTGTGTTTTCCCTAGAAAGACTTCAAGACTAGAGGGTGTAGTTTTAAGGTGAGAGAAGAACGATTTTAAAAAGACAAGAGGGGCAACTTTTTTAAACAGAGTGGTTCATGTCTGAAATGAACCTCGAAAGGAAGTGCTGGATGTGGGTACAGTTACAACATTGAAAAGGCATTTAGATAAGTACATGAATAAGAAATGTTTGGAGGGATATGGGCCAAGCGCAAGCAGGTGGGATTCTAGTCGGCATGGGCTGGTTGGACCGAAGGGTCTGTTTCCATGCTGAATGACTATGACTCTGCAACACAATGTGACTATGGCTTTGCAGATGCCCTTGTTAATGCCACAGCAACGAGCAGCTTTTAGTATTCAAGAACTTATTTACAGACATCAACAGGCATCAAATGTAACATCCTTGAGACAAAAAGGATTTGCCTTTCCAAACCTTGTCTTTAACACAGTCAGGATCACTTGTTACCTTCTGAGATAAATGCCCTACAGGGGAAATATGAAAATTTCCTCCAACAAAATTGTTCTGCCTATAAGAAATTGATTATTGAATTTTCATTAAGAGAAACTAATAGACAGAAATCTAGATCATCTTGTTGATGGATGTGCATCTAGAAAAAAAACATTTTGAGAAAATACAATTGTACATTGACAAAACATCAGTTCAAGGATACTGTGCTTTTGACATTGGGAATATTTTGAAATCATTAAATGAACACAGGCTCAGTATATTGATTATATTTGTGAAATTAAAGGTCCTCTAACATAAATTGTGCTAATAATTTGGACCAAGTGAGAATATTTAATCTGGTTATTACCCCTGATTTTGTATTGGATAGTAAAGACCTTTCAGGGTTTATGAATGATAATTAATGGACTATGTTATGGTAATGAGAGAAATAATTGAAGATCAATGATAGATGCAGAAAAATCAAACCACCAAATGGGATAATTTCCCATTTGTTTTCTTATTCTCATAGTTTAATTGGAATAAACAACCCAGGCTCAGTTCATTTAAAGATATCAAATTGGCATTAAGGTACATTCTAATGAAAGCCAGGAAGATGTAAGTGAGACTATTACTTTATCATTTTCTTCTGGAACGAATTGCAACTTTACCAATGAACCTTTAAGCATTTGATAGTCTGGCCACTACCAGTATAATAGGAACATGTCGAGGTGTGAGCAAAGATCTCCAGAGACTCCTGATTTTTTTTGATAAGATGCTCTGAAAGCAGGCAAATGACTTATATAAAATGTTATGTGTGGTATGATGTTGTGTGGATTGGGGGCTAGGTGGATGAGTGTACATGGGTGAACTAGGTAAGTTGCTTACGGGCTTTTGGGGTTTAACTGCAGTTGGGTCATGTTGCAAGCAAATCTCAGGTTGGAGATCAGTCAGATCACATCAGAAGGAAGACAATGTTTTAGGGGCAGGAATTGAGGATATCGGGTTCTTTGTGGTTCTTTTAACAGTCAGCAATGTCAGCGGTAGATAGAGAAAGCAGGGATGTGGAGTCAGGTGAAAGGGCTGTGGGGAGGATTTGAAAGAGGATAGGGTTAGTATTAGAGACTGAGCCACCAGCAGCATGGTGGCTTAATGGTTAACACTGCTGCCTCACAGCAGCAGGAACCCAGGTTCAATTCCACCTTTGGCCAACTGTCTGTGTGAAGTTTGCACATTCTCCCTGTGTCTGTGCGGGTTTCCTCTGGGTGCTCTGGTTTCCTCCCACAGTCCAAAGATGTGCAGGTTAGGTGGATTGGTCATACTAAATTGCCCATAGTGTCTAGGGAAGTATAGGTTAGGTGGGTTATAGGGGGATGGGTGTCAGTGGGCTGTTCTGAGGGTCAGTGTGGACTTGTTGGGCCAAAGGGCCTGTTTCCACTCTGTAGTGATTCTATGAACTATGAAGATTGAGGATCAGTTGTATTGTTGCCCAAGAGTTAAACTACAATTTTTCTGTTTTTCCCTTATCTGTAGGAACTGTAGGCCAACTCTGTGAACCCGGACTTTTATGAGTATTCTGAGGGATCAGGCATTGCAAGGTTTGTAGTTAATATTCCTTGCAAAGGCATATTATTTTGTATACTCAAGCAATTATCGATCCCTTGTAAAAGTCAATCCCAGTCTTTTGGCCAAAACACTTAATTCTTCATATCTCAGTGTGAGTCAAACCTATAATTTTTTGAGGAATGATAAAACTGTTTTTATCTTTTTGAATACCAATAATAAGACTAACTGCTGATTTGGGAAATCAAATTTAAGTCTATTAATGGAAACAAACTGTACATCACATAACTGGAATACTAAATAATAATACAAAAAGAAAGTCTTATAAACAGACATGAATGACAACAAGAAACAGGAACAAGAAAATGGAAATTTCTATCAATACGATGCATTGACAGTTTGTCTGGAAGCATGTCTCATAAGCTTGCCAGTGACAGCAAATAACAACCCTGAGATGCAAATTAAAAACCGAAAGAACTGAGGATGCTGTAAATCAGGAGCAAAAGCAAAGTTGCTGGAAAAGCTCAGCAGGTCTGGCAGCATCTGTGAAGGAAAAAACAGAGTTAATGTTTCGGGTCCGGTGACCCTTTCTCAGAACTGTTCTGAGGAAGGGTCGCCAGACCCGAAATGTTAACTCTGTTTTTTCTTCACAGATGCTGCCAGACCTGCTGAGCTTTTCCAGCAACTTTGTTTTTGTTCCTGAGATGCAAATTACCCTTTGAATGATCGCAATGCTTTATTACACCAAAAATAATTTAGTAACAAAGTACCATAGTTACACAAATTAAACTATCCTCGTGTAAATGTGATCGTACCCATCTGTCCTTAACTTGATCAGGCCTGGTACAGGGGTACTTGTCTTGAAGTGTCAGCTTTGGGTTGTGTTCTGGACCATTGGTTCCGGTCTTTCTCTGTGTGCTCTCCTTCTCGTAGTCTGGCTTTTTGAGAGTTGGTTCTCTCTGTCTCTTTCTCCGGATTCTCCCACCTGAAATGGCTGTAAGCTTGCCTTTCATCCTTCTTCATTTCTGTAAACTGGAATTTGATTTATTCTACTGTTAATTGCTACATTACATGGGCCCATCCTCCTGAATGGCTCATAGTTAATGCCTCTTAGCTCTTGCCCTATTGTACACAAGTAGGACATCACCGGCACCAAATACAATGATTTCTGTTGCAGTGCTGTTACAGTACAATACCCAAAAAATACCACATTTCGGACACTTTGTTCACAATGAGCTCATTGTCCTTGAGGGGATGTGATCAGCTGTCTCTATTAACGAGGTTAACTTATTGATGGGTTTCTTAAATGCTTACAGAAATCTGCAACACTAATTATTACCAGTGTTAAACAGAGAGTTCTGCCGAGCCTACTGTCCAGCAATCTCCTCAGAAAGAAACTCCCATTTTTACAATGGAGTGTCTTGAGGTCCTTGCATGACCAGTAGTCACGTGGACTACTACTAGCATTAGGGAAGAATGGGCAGGATCCTGACCCCTCCTGTTGCATCCACCTTTGCTGTGTCCCAGGCTGCTTTAGATGTCAACTGGTGCCCTTCCCTTGCCAACCTGCTGCCTCCTCTCACCCACATTCCTTCCTCCTTTAATCTGAAACAAAAAACAGAAATTGCTGGAGAAACTCAGCAGCATCTGGTGACATCTGCGGAGAGAAAGCAGAGTTAACGTTTCAAGTCTAATGACCCTTCATCTGGCAACATATGAGGGGCAGATAATAGTGTACTTGAGGACTTAGATTACTCTGGTAGTGTCGTCATCGATGGTCACAATTACCGTGACGTCCCGGATTAAAGGAGTTTAGAGATGTTGAGTGGAATGATTGTCATAACTAAGTTGTCGGTGCACTGGGCACTGTAGGAACAGTAGCTCTCCCTTACATATGCTTCAAAGATGGCATGAAGCTAAGGGCGCATAATGTGTACACCTGTTAGCAACAGTTTTATGAAATGAAGTGCTTGCAGTGAAGTGTTGGCCGTGCTATCTATGTACCTTGAGAAGCATTTGGTTTTGGTTCTCCTCACATTACATGCACAGTGAAGGCTAAGTCCTGATCAAATAGATAGCTTTTAGAGGCATGCTAATGATGAGATTACTGTTTCATAAAGTGTGACAAAACGTATAAAAATCTAATCTCCATCTTATCCAGATCATTTGAAACATGACATTCTACTGAAAGCATTCTATTCTGTTGTAAACAGTTTAATATTCATCAAATACAGTGTAGAGTTGGAGGAACACAGCAGGCCAGGCAGCATCAGAGGAGCAGGAAAGTTGACGTTTCGGGTCGGGACCTTTCTTCAAAGAAGAAAGGGAGGAGGAAGGGAGCTGGGAAATAAATAGAGAGAGGAGGGGTGGGGCTGGGGAAAATAGGTGGGATGGTGATAGGTGAGTGCAGGTAGGGAGTGGTGGGGATTGGTCGGTGGGATGGGTGGGGCGGATGGCGGGGAGAGAAGATGGACAGGTTATGTCAGGTCAAGGTGGGGATGAGAGGGAGGGCTGGACACGGAATGAGGACAGGGATGGGGAGATTTTAAAACTGGTGAATTCCATGCTTAGTCTATTGGGCTGTAGGCTCCCAAGGCGGAATATGAAGTTTTGCTCCTCCAGTTTGTGTGTGGTGTCATTGTGGCACTGGAGGAGGCCCAGGATGGACATGTCACCCAAGTAGCGGAATGGGGAGTTAAAATGGTTGGCGACCAGAAGGTGTTGTCGTTTGTTGCGTACAGAGTGCAGATGCTCTCAAACAGTCTCTGAGTCTACTCTTGGTCTCACCGATGTAGAGGAGGCCACATCGGGAGCATTCGTTGACCAAGTTGGAGGATGTACAGATGAACCCCTGTTTGATATGAAAAGTTTGCTTTGGGCCTTGAATGGAGGTGAGGGGGGAGGTGTAGCGGCAGGTGTAGCACTTCCTGCGGTTGCAGGGAAAGGTGCTGGGGGTGGTGTGGTTAGTGGGGAGTGTGGAGCAGACGAGGGAGTTGAAGATTCCCCACGAAAGACAACAGGGGTGGGGAGGGAAATACCTCTTTGGTTGTGAGGTCAGATTGTAGGTGGCAGAAGTGGTGGAGAAAGATGCGCTGGATGCGGAGGTTGGTGGGGTGGTATGTGAGGACCAGGGGAATTCTGCCTTTACTTTTGTTTGGAGGAGGGGGTTTGAGGGCAGAAGTGCAGGAAATGCAAGAGATGCGGTTGAGGGCATTTTTGATCACCAGGGGCGGGGGGAAGTTACGCTCCTTAAAATAGGAAGATATCTATGATGTCTGGGAGTGAAACACTCGATCTTGGGAGAAGACACAGTGGAGATGGAGGAATTGGGAGGAAGGTATCACATTCTTGCAGGAAGGTGGGTGAGAGGAGATGTAATCTACGTAGCTGTGGGAGTTAGTGGACTTGAAATAAATGTCAGTTTTGAGGCGGTTACCAGAGATGGAGACAGAGAGATCCAGGAAGGGGAGAGAGGTGTCAGAGATAGCCCAGGTGAATTTGAGGTTGCGATAGAAGGTGTTAGCGAAGTTGATAAACTGTTCGAGCTCCTCATGGGAGCACAAGGCAGTGCTGATACAGTCACCAATGTAATGGAAGAAGAGGCGGGGCTTGTGCAGTGTCACAGCTGAAAAGGGACTTTTCCACAGCTTCACCCCATGTCCAACCCTTCCTCTCATCCCCGCCTTGCCTTGACACAACCTGCCCATCTTCTTTCCCACCTGTCCACCCCAACTATCCCACTGACCAATCCCCACCTACATTCACCTATCACCATCCCATCTACCTCCCCCAGCCCCACCCCTCCTCTCTCTATTTATTTCCCAGCTCCCTTACCCCTGGCCATTTCTGAAGAAGGGCCCCGACCCAAAACGTCAACTTTCCTGCTCCTCTGATGCTGCCTGGCCTGCTGCGTTCCTCCAGCTCCACACCATGTTATCTCTGACTCCAGCATCGGCAGTTCCTACCATCTCTAACATTCATCCAGACACTTATGCATGTTAGAAATGCATTATAAGTACATCTTATTTGGTTGTAATATATAATTGGATCCTTCAATACCATGTTTTGGGAATGTTTCAGTCGTTAACATAACATATCAAGAAAGTACCCTTTTGCTGCTAACTCACACCAGTGGCAGAATTCTCCTGGTGTTGTGACCTAGTCCAGGAGCAAGAACTTGGAAAACTCTGTTGTCTCAGTCATTTAATTTTATCAGCCTCTTGTCTGCCCGAGAATATAATTTATGTGAGCCATCAAGACGTAACAAATTATATACCTTTTACTAATTCTCAGTATAAAGCTCTGCCAGAACTCAGTTTCATATTAAAATTTCCAGTTTATGGTTTGAATAATTTTATTCCTGAAAGAATTACACTCAAGCATGTTAAGCTAGACTTTAAACGGGTCAGAAGTCACATTATACCAGATTATAATCCGACAGGTTTATTTGAAATCACAAGCTTTTGGAGCGCTGCCCCTTCATCACATGAAGAGAAGTGAATTGAAGTACTTCACCTGATGAAGGGGCAGCGCTCCAAAAACTTGTGATTTCAAATAAACCTGTGGGACTATAACCTGGTGACGTGTGTTTTCTGACTTGGTCCACCCTAGTCTAGAACCAGCACTTGCACATCATAGACTTTAAAAAAGCAGAAGATGGAGCCCCAAGGCCTGTTGTAGCCATCGATCTTGCTATTGTGGTATGGCGGATATATGATTAGATGTTTTTTCCTGTAGTTCTGGCTTTCAGGGTATGTCCCAGGACATTTGGATCATTCTCAATACTTAACGACCAGTAAGGGGATCACCTCAGTCAAGTGTTGATGCATGTATGAGATGGGTTCCATCTATGACTCAAAGGTCAATAATATTTACTATCATTCTCAACAGTTCTTTGTAAATTTTGATGCAAACATTACATTCTGAATTAAGTCTTACTCATGGCAAAATCCTAACTATTGCCAAAAGGGAGGCAGCATTGAATTATTAAACAAGTAGTCCAAAGAAACTTAAAGGTGTCCTTATACAATGCATCAAATGACAGTTGGAGAGGTGATGGGCTGGGAACGTTATTTCTAGGCCTAAAGACCCAGAGAATATTCGAGGGACCCAGGTTCAAATCCCACCATAGTGGAATTTGGATTCAACAAAGATCTGAAATTGTGAGGTAATGATGACTGTGAAACTGTTATTGTCGGGAAAAACCCATCTGGTTCACTGTCCCCTTTTTAGAAATGGAAACTGCTATCTGAACCTGGTGAGGCCTCCATGTGACTCCAGACCCAAAACAATGCAATTGATTCTTAACTGCTCTCTGGGCAATTAGGGACGAACAATGAATGCTGGCATGGCCAGTGACATCCTTATCCTGTGAACTAATAAAAAAAAACAACAATTTGAACAGAGCAAGATCCAACAATTATTTAATGAAAACTGAACGAGCTACGGATGGCGTAAATCAGAAACAAAAACAAAAATTGCTGGAAAGCCTCAGCAGGTCTGACAGCGTCTGTGGAGAGAAATCAGAATGAATGTATCAGTTCAAGTGACTCTTCAGAACTGTCACTTAGAGGGATGACTCAGCGGCACAGAAATAAAAGCTCCATAGCACTGAATTAAGTTATTGAGAAATGGACAGAGTCGTGGGGACTCGTGATCAAGAAAGTTTTGCTGCCATGGCAGGAAGTGAATATGGAAAGGAAACTAAGGGTGTCCAAAGGTATTCTGAGTGAGCACGCAATGCAATATTCTTCCCGTTGAATTAAAAAAACCGTTATAAATCACTTACCTTTCTAGCTTTAATCCTGATCTGTGGTTAGGAGGAAAGAGGAAAGATACCACAGACTTTTGGGGAATGACCCTGACATCAAAACAGCAAGTGTTACAATTTGTGGGAAGGTAGCAAGCTTACAGCAGGTAAGTGATAAAATACAAACTACCCATTCAGTTTCCAACAAGCCAGAAGAGTTAAAACCATCTCTTAAGGAAAATGAAACAATCTCCATTCAATTATTTCATTAACCTGATGATTATGGTTCTGTAATAATCGACTATGATTTAAAAATTCTTTTGAAATTCATTTCATCCTGAACCAGACATTTAACAATAACAACTAGCAATTTGATAGCACCATCAATATTCTAAACTTTCCCAAAGAGCCTCCTAGGAATGTGATCAAAGGAAAATTGTCATTCGTCTAAAAAGCCTAAAGTGATTTTGCAGTTTCCAGAGGATTATGGTATAATTTAATCACAATGCAGGTAGATAATGGAACAATGTTACATATCTTTTTATAATGCTGGAATTCTTGAAGATACTGATCATTCTGTTTCTTGTAATCATTGTTTTGGACCTGGTCTGCTTGCTTGAGAATTATTTAATCTTCGTTGAATTGAAGTGGACAAAAAAAAACACAGTATGATGCCAAATTAAATACTTCAAAGACTTCATATGGCTAAAATATCAAAATCTAAGCACTGATAAATGATACAACAGAAAAGTAATTTAGAAAATTCAGCTTATAATAGAAATGTTGCCAAAGTCCATTAATATTACTAAAGCCTGCTCCAGCAGAGCAGACATACTTAGAACAGTTATATTATAATTTTATTGTTCCTTCTGGGACCCCGTCAAAAGAACGTTACCAATACTGGAAAGAAGCCAGCACTTTTCCGCATAATCATTATTCATTGTACTATAGAACATTATTGTCCCATAAAAGATAGAAAAAACAATGTAACACAATTCAAAAAAAAGTTTTAACTTATGAAATTTTCGATGGGTTACCCATTTGTCCAAATTTCTAGATTTTTCTTCATGGTTGTTGAGTATAAGTGAATTCAATAAATTCCCTGTGGATGAAATGTTTTGCGTATATTTTTATTTTGTAAACTCCACAGCTGCTTTATTATATTTACCACTTATAGAAAATAAGCACTAGATTGATAGAACTTTGGCAAGATAAGAATATAAATAACAAATATGAACATTTAATGGCTGTAATTAAACACAGCAAAGGACAAGATCAGTTGTGGGAAGTATAACACATGAATAACCTTGAAGGCCAAAAGGTAGTGCAAAATTAAATTAAAGATCCTATAAACTGGTAGGCTTTGACCTTCTGTTTTATGGCAGTTTCAAAAACCTGAACTGCATTATTATCTCGTAACACAGTCAACTGTTCATCTAAATATTGGATACTTTGATACACTTCCACGACAATAAATTAACAAATGATGGCTCCCTTTTCCTTTACAACAGGTCTTCGAGGCTAACAAGATTTTGCGCAGCTTGGAAAGAGGCAATCATGGATCATGTTTGAATAATTTATCACAGCAGGGCCCTGAAGGAGTGCAATACATTATTATAACTCTTACCACTGTGTGCTTTGCAGTGATGTTTCATATTGTATTTGAATCATTATTTCATATGTTCAGTTAAACTATGGCAGCCATCTTGTGTCAATGTAGGTGTAGAATTTTACATCACAGGTTTGCTGGGCCCACAAAATTCCCCAAGTTGACTTCATTAAACCATGTGCTTTGATTACATTGCTTATTATGTTGACAGTTAGCGGAGAATATATTGGAACGCTTAGAAAGTTGCCAAGTGAGCTTGAGTCCAACTTCATCACATTGGAGTCTAAATGCGATCACCAGATGCTTTCAGTGATTTTGTATTTGAATGTTATTCATGGGATGTCTTCTATTTTCATCAACTGTGTGGTGGTCCTGTTGTCTGTTCGTTCTCTCCTGAGTTCCTCGTATCTGAATTGCATTATTAGATCTGTTCACGCTTTAATATTCTCATCTGTTTATCTTCTATTATAATGGTGCAGAATCTTTGAAGGCCTGATAGCCTCTTATGGAGCATAGATTTCAAATTGCATGTTGGGATCATGTGAAATTCCTGATGCAGCTGACTCTAAGGGAGCTGGAAGTGAAATATAACCCTGAGGGAAATAATATTAATGAAATCAGTAATCTTTGGAAATGAATGCACTGGTCATACTGAAAAGTCCAATTAGTAATTACCCTCTGTTTGAAATGCTTCAAATAAAGTCCAATAAAGTTGGATATTTCCAGAGGTTCCAACACACTTAAGATTAAAACGTACTCTAACTCTTGTTTAACTATTAAACTCAACACCATTTTCATCACTGACCACACCAACTTCACCGCTCTGGAGACAAACTTCTGCCCTCTGACCTGATCTGAGCACAATACCCAACATAACACTGTGCCCTCCCTGACTTGTCCTCCATCCCTAGGTTGAGTTGGCTCTGCCAGACTCAATAGCCTCCCAAGTCAACACCCTCCACATCACCCAAACATCTCGACTCTATGATCCCCATTGGGCCTGATGCTGCCCCACCCCCAGCCTGACCTACCCTAAATATTCATCTACATACTGGACTCTATCACCTCACCCCCTGATACCATCCCTCTTCACCAATCTGGAACCCTGGCCCTCCCCGACCAATCTAGCAACACATCTCACCCCTTGCCATCCTAATCCTTTATCCACTGTCAAATAACCTAGTGTCCTAAAATCCAACACACCTGCCCCTCTAACACTTTAATATTAACCTAGCCCCCCACTCACTAGTAGCTTAACTATCTCACCCACCTAATCCCCTACACATTTGGCACCTTACCCACCCAACAAATGATATATCTTCCTAACACCTTACCACCTGACACTCTACCTCAATCTACTTGCCACTTAACCCTTCCAACTCCACCCAAGAGCTGTCAAAACCTTTAAACAATAGAAGTCCTAAAATATGGCATCAATTACCAGAGATGAAATTAAACTAGGCTTGGAAAATAATGACGACCATCAATCAAATCTGTTCTGACCTGAACTGCAAAATCTGGGCCAATGTAATTTTCTGTAGTTTGCCTTGATAATATGCAGATCTGAAATGATGAACAGCTCTAAGGAAGGGTCACTGTACCTGAAAAGTTAATTCTGATTTCTCTCCACAGATGCTGCTAGACCTGCTGAGCTTTTTCAGCAATTCTGTTTCTTTTTTCAACACTTGCTGAGGTGTGCCCAACACAAGTATATATTGATTTCAGAGGAAAATTAATCTTCAAAATCATTTTCCCTTTATTTTATTTAATACAATATAATTTCTAAAAGATTGATAAGTTTTAGTATTACAGCTATCAATTATCTTTAAACAAATATTATACATGGTTGCAAACAAAATTGAACGTTTTAGCACAGAAATTGTCCAGATCCATCAATGGCTGTCATTTGCTTGCCATACATGCTGAAATTAACTCTCCAATTCTGCTGATGCAGTTTAACTAGTGGAGTAACGGTGCTATTGCCAAATTAATTTGAATTTCATATCAACGTCAATCTTTGACAAGAAACACTAACCTGTCAAGATTCAGTTTCAGATCCATAACTAGTTGTGGTTCCAATTAAGCTGCTTGGAAAAAGTAAGGCACCTGAGATTTGCAGAAAAAAAAAATGTCCAATAATGTCCTGTCCACAAAAAAAGAACAAATCTGAACAGACAAACATTACTCTAAAGCATCAATGCAGCAATGAAAGATATTATCATTAAGTGTTATCAAAAGGAATTTACTCACCAATAACCTGATGTTTGATGCTCAGTTTTTGTTCACGTAGGACCACTTTAGCTCCAGAATTCATTACACTGTTGGCTTAAATATGGGTCATAGAACTGAATTCAAAAAAATGGGTTTGGAGAAACTGCTGTTGACATCAAAGCAGTATTCAACTGAGTATAGTACCAAAGGGTTTTCGTAAAACTGAGTTCAATATGACTGGGGAGAAAACTCTTTGAATGAGTATTGTTGTCCCACCTATTGTTCCTTGCCTTCTATTTGCTAACTTATGGTCTGCTTTTCAGTCCCATCATACAACATTCTCCCCTGCTTCCACTGTTTATATATCTTCAGTCCTGTGTTCTGGTCTCTGCTGTTTGACAAATGCTCTTCATTTGCCTGGATGGATCCACCTGCAGGAAAGAATAATGGTGGCAAGACTGAGGTGCCTAGGTTGTTTTCTGCTTTTTAGTAAGAAGTACTGTAACATTTAACTTTTTATCTTTGTTTTCTGCTTTTTACCTAGATTCTGTACCTAGGTACCTTTGTATCTAAGATGACGCTATAAGTAGCGACTTGTAAACTTTTCATTGTATTCATGTGAGTACATGTGACAATAAACTTAATTCAATTAATTAGGAAGATTGTTTAAATAGTCAGCCAAGTGCAGACTCGGAATACCCATTGGATTTGAAGCCAGTGACAAAATTAAGCTCAAATGTCTGCCAAGATAGGGAGGTACCATTTGAGCTACGTTAGCAATTTCTGTAATAAAGTCTTTAGTCTGTCTTGATGAAATGCTTACATTTACATGTAACACTTTTCAAGGATAACATAGTGTGGCTTGAAATCTTAGATTTTGTTGACAGAATGTTTTGGCCAATTTCTATTGATCACTTTGTGCTGACAACTTCAGCAGTTGATTATTTGACTGCTGAGAGGTTTGTAAATAAATTCATGTTTTCGTAGCTTGCTGTGACTTTTTCCCCTTTAAATGCTCACAAACTATCGCTATGAAGTGTTTTGTGGTTTCTGTGTTAATTTGCATAATATATACCACAGATATTTGGCTTGTTATTGAAATAGATGTCTTCAAGTTTATTTATAACACTGCATAATTACTTGACTATAATATTAAAGATGTTCACACATCATCAGGTCCTGTGTTACTGATGTTACTGCATGCTCCATACACATATACAGACTGACTGAAATAAAAAATGAAAGAACTGCGGATGTTGTAAATCAGGAACAAAAACAAAGTTGCTGGAGAAGTTCAGCAGCTCTGGCAGCATCTGTGAAGGAAAAAAACAGAGTTAACGTTTCAGGTCCAGTGACCCTTCCTCAGAACTGGTCTGTAGAAGGGTCACTGGACCCGAAACGTTAGCTCGGTTTTTCCTTCACAGATGCTGCCAGACCTGCTGAACTTTTCCAGCAACTTTGTTTTTGTCACAGACTAGTTGATTCATTTCACTACACTGACTCCAAAGAGGCAGAATGGCTGCAGGTGATGTGGGTGCCTTTATATCAAAATATCACAACATGATGTTGTGTAATTATCCGAAAATACAAGCATGACTGATCTGGAAACTATGCAGAAATACAACAGGCTGCTTCCTAGCTCTGAATTGTCACAAGAAGATTTCCTATCTCCAGGAGATTGATGGGTTATCCATGGCCGGGCTACCATGGTTGTCATTACGACAGATGCATTACTCTCAATCCAGTCAAACCCTTAAATCCAGATATTTAAAAATAAAACCAAATTCAAATTCCACCATCTGCCATGACAGGATTTGAACCCAAGTGCTCCAGAATATTACCTGGGCCTTTGGATTAACAGCCCAGGATAATACCATTAGGTCATCACAGTATCACCTGATTTATCTTCTGTTGTGTTCTGTGACTTTGAAGCCAGTGATAACAATAGTGTGGTAATGTATCCAAAGTCACGACATAGGAAAGGGAATAGGTCGGTTATTCCCCAGAAAGTGTTTCACAGGTTCCAATCCTTCAATGAATTAAATGCAGGTCTATAACCGAACACCTTTGGCCCATATCCTTCAGCTTCTTTGGCTATCAAAAATCTATTAAGAGATTTATTTTGTATCTATTGTGTGGAAGGGACCTGAAATAGTTTACCTCTATGTGATCTGTTCCCGTTAGTATCTTTAAAGTTCTGATCAAATAATCCTGTAACTGTATAAATTCCACGAATACAACCCTAGTTGTGTATTGTCTTGAAATTCGACCGAAGGACTCCAGATCTCATTCTAATATTCTCCCCACATCCGGTTATGACAAAAGATGAATGGATGCCATGTAAAAATTGCCAGGCAAGAATGTTCCCTCCCAGTTGGGGAACACTTCCACGGTCAAGGACATTCAGCCTCTGATCTTTGGGTAAGCGTCTTCCAAGGTGGACTTTGAGATACACAACAACGCAGAATTGCCGAGCAGAAACTGATAGCCAAGTTCTGTCCCCATGAAGACAGCATCAACTGTGATCTTGGGTTCATATAAAGCTGCATGCGACCCTGTTCTGTATGTGTAAAACCTTCCTTACTGTCCTGTTTTGACATCATTACCTTGATAAATTGTTATGGTCCCTCTACTTTAATTATTTTGTGCAGTTTTGGTTTGCTCATCACTTTGGTCAGATCCTCGGCATGCGACTCTTATACCTGTCATGTTATTCCAGTCACTTAGTTTGTCTCCAGTACTGCCTTATTTTTATTTTTTTGTAATTATCTCTCTGCCTCATTTAATCTGATTATCGGTCATCCCTTCGCTTGTTAGGGTGACACTTTACTCACCTGTCTAATACACTTGGTCACGTGCACCAACTTATTATTCGACACCCCACTCACACCAGATATATGATCTTTGATCTCTCTGCCTATAAATTCTGTGTTCTGCATGCTCTTCTCTCTCAATTCACCTGATGAAGGGGCTGTGCTCAGAAAGCTTGTGATTTCAAATAAACCCATTGGGCTATAACCTGGTGTCGTGTGACTTCTGATTTGTCCACAGTCAGTACATCATTTTTAAGGTGTGATGTACAGAATTGCTCATATTTCTTCAAGTGCTGTCTGACTAGCACCTTGTATCACTGAAGTATAACTCCGACCCCTTGTATTCTAGATGACCTAGATCGAAAGCCTAACACTGCATTCGTTTCTTTGCTTATTTTCTGTACTTTTTCATGCTATTTTAATGATCAATGTATCTGGACCTTCAGGTCTGTTTTCAACTCGACCGTTCCTTTCTGTCTACTATTTCAGATGTGCTGTACCGTGTTCAATCCTTTTGAGCTTCAAAATTGATGACCTGTCATCCATTTTCTCATAGTTTTGTTGAATCACTTAATGCAACAATGTCTCTGTAATCTTACACTTCCACCTGCATTGCTAATTATATCACCTATCTTTGTTCCTTTGACAATTTTGGAATAGTCATGTTCTGTTTCATCATTTAAGTAGTTAACAAATATAGTAAGTAGTTGAGGCCCAAACTCAGATCCATGTGGGTCACAACTAGTTACTTTCTTACAATTTTACAACTCTATTCTGTCCTGCCACTCAGTTAATTGCTTAACCAGATAATGAATTTGCTTTCAGTTTCATGATAACAATCTATTTATGAAGTACTTTGTCAAATACCTCCTGAGGATCCTTCAACAGACATTTCTTGCCTACTATTAGTCATCTTTTACAAAATAGGTCAGATTCATCAGCTATGACTTGTTACAAATACATGCTGGTTCTCCCTGATCAGTAAAAATTTTCAAAGTTTTCAAACTCTCCTTATTGAAAACTCATAATTAACCAACAGCCAATGTTAGGTTAACTGGCCTTTAGTTCCTTGGATTCTTTTCCGAACTTTCTTAACTGCCAAAATGACACATACATGTAGTTTTCCATACTAATGGAAAGGTTCCATAATCAAGGCATCCCGACCCGAAACGTCAGCTTTCCTGCTCCTCTGATGCTGCTGTGTTCCCCCAGCTCCACGCTGTGTTATCTCTGACTCAAGCATCGGCAGTTCTTACTATCTGAGAGACTTTCAAGGAGTATAGTTTTGGCATTTACAGTGTTCTCAGCTACTCCATTTAAATTCTGTAATAGAAAACACTGCATTTACTAGCTTTTAGTGCTCTTATTTTGCTTACATTAATCTTGGTGAGTTCCTTTCTCTGATCCAATATTGGTGTTCCTGAGATATTCTATCATAATCCAGTACACCTACAATACTGATAATTATGAAGCAATATGAAAATTTTCCCAGGCATGTGCTGGCCACAAAAAAGCAGGTGAAATCCAATCCAGACAATTACAACATTCTTAGCATCTTTCTGAACATCAGCGCAATGATGGAAGATGTCATTGACAGCGCTGTCCCATGGCAGTCACTTAGCACTAACCTGGCGCTCAATCTATTTTTCCGCCAAGGACATTCAGTTCCTGACCTCACGGCAGCTTGGCTCCAAAGAAGAACAAAAAGTTCTTGAGTACAGCTGAGAGTAACTGCCGTTCATCTCAAAGAGGCATCTAGACAGGCAGAGATATGGAGCATGTGTCGTCAGATGGCATTGGTTTAGAATGGCATTATGGTTGGCATAGACATGGTGGGCCAAAGGGCCTGTTCCTGGGCTGTACTGTTCTACGTTCAATGTTCTAAGTAAATATATGATTAAGTGTGATGTTATGAGGAGTGGGAGTACACAATTCAGACTCTTGAGCTTGCTCCTCCATTCAATTCAATCATAGCTGATCTCATCTCAGCCTTAATTCTACTATTCTGCCTGCTCTCCATAACTCTTCAACCTACTACTAGTTAAAAATCTGTTCATCTCCTCCTTAAATTTATTCAGTGTCCTGGTGTCCGTTGCACTCTGGGATAGTGAAGTCCACAAACCCTTAGAGAGAGGTCATTTTTCCTCTTTTTGTTTTAAACCTGCTACACCTTATCCTAAAACTATGAGCTTTCATTCTAAATTGCCCCACAAGGGGAAAGATCCACTCTATTTATTTTGTTAATTCCTTAATACCTTATAAATCTCAATTAGATTGCCTCTCATTCTTACAAACTGTAGAGAGTACAGGCAATTTACACTTAACCATGTTAAACTCCATCTGCCAAATTTTGGCCCATTTGCCTCATCTATTCATGTCCACATTTTTAAAAATTTCCTCGTTGCAACTTACTCACCCAACTATTTTCATGTTGTCTTCAAATTTAATTATAGTTTTTCTACCCCTACACCCAATCCAATATATATTTTAGGCAGCACCTTATCAAATGCTTTCCAAATATTCTATATGTACCAGATGTCCATACTCAATTTGCTAGTTGCATCTTCAAAGAACTGAAACCAATTGGCCAAATACAATTTATCCTTTATAAAACCATACTGACCCTAATGGATTGCGTTTTGCCTTTCCAAACATCCTGTTATTATTTCTTTAACAATGTAGTCTCACAAATTCCTAAAGACAGATGTTAACCTGGTTTATAGTTTGCTACTCTCTACCTCTCTCCTTTCGTTGAATATAGGTTACAGGTTACTGTGGAAGGGTCACCAAACCCGAAACGTTAACTCTGAATTTTTATTCACAGATGCTGCCAGACCTGCTGAGCTTTCCCAGCTACTTCTGTTTTTGTTCTATCCCAAAAGTTTGCTCAGTTCTTTTTCCCCAGTGATGATTGTTTTTAATTTTTCCTTTTCTGTAACCTCAACATTATCTGTCATTACTGGGATGATAACTGCTGCAAAATATTGATTTAGTGCCTCTGCCATTTCTGTGTTCTGCATTTCCATGGGATCAACATTCATTATAGCGACTCTCTTCCCTTTTTTATACTTATAGAAGCTATTGTTCTCTATTTTTATACATGTTGCATTAGTTTTCTTTCGTAATTTGCTTTTGTTCTTTTTATTACAGTTTTAATAACATTTTGCTAACTTTTAAATGCTTCCAAATCTTCCAGACTGTCACCAGTTTGTGCAATATGGTATGCCTTGGCTTCTGTCTTTATCTTTAACTTTCTTGCTTAGCCATGGATGTTTTTCCTGCTCTTACAATCTTTCTTCCTTCCTGGAATATGTTTTAGTTGGGAATAATTGGATATCTTCTTAAACACCTGCCACCGCTCATCAACTGATCTAGCATTTAACCTTCCTAGCTAGGCAATAGGGCCAAATCTGTCCTCATGCCAATGTAATTATCTTTGTTTAACTCCAGAACATTAGTGCAGAACTCAATTTTCTCGCCTTCTACTTGAATTTGAAATTTTAGCATGCTATGATCATTCTTCCCTAAAGGACCCTTTACTATGAGATCATTAATTAATCCCATCTCATTACACATTAAAGAGAAGTATAAAAACCAAGTGATCTATTGAATGAGCAATGTTCATTACCACTCACAACTCCTCATGTAACTGAAGCTGTCCTTGTCAATATGCAAATTCCTGTACCACATTCATACATGGGATGATAAGTGACAAGTAATAGCAGCACAGCATAAGTGCCAGGCAATGACTATCTTCAACAAGACAGAATCTAGTCATCTTCCCTTGACATTGTTGTTGACATTTCTTTTAACCAGAAACTCAACTAGACCAGCCAGAAGTATTCAGATGCTGCGAAAGCAGTTCAGAAACAATATTTTCCATGGTGAGTAGCTCATGTCCACCCTTCCAAAATGCTGTCAATCATGTATAAGATACCAATCATTTAACTACGCACCATTTGCAGCTTCAAACACACTCAGGAAGATCGATGCTAACTAAAATAAAGTACTCTACTTGACTGGCACCAGTTCACCAAGTTAAATATTTATTCTCTCCACCATTATGCAGTATGTACTATATGTGAAATGAACTGCAATAACTACCCTAATTTGGAACTGTATACTTGTTTTCTTTCTGTCTAAATCTCAGTACCAACTTTCTGAGAGCTCAATGGATGAATCTGCTATCTATGGACTGTAGTAGTTCAAGAAGACGAATCATCACCACCGTTTCAAGGGCAAATAAGAATGAGTACCAAATGCTGTCAAAGCCAGCAACATTCACAACTCATGAAAGAACTAAAAAAAAGTCTCTTGCTCTATTGTTAATACTGATGCAAGTCAATTCTTCAGTATGTCCACCATCTCCTTAGGTTCATTGACAACATCATTGCCATCTCAAGGGAAAATGTTGGTGAGAATCTTAAGGTTCCCAAAGGTGAGATCCTGTAAAATCCCCCAGGTGCCCTTCTCAATGCCATTCTGCCAGTCACAATTTACGTGTGGTGAGTGAGGCTAATTGTAGCCCTTAAAAAAGGGAAATAAAGGGAAGCAGATCCTGAGTTCCATATCTCACTTTCCTGTGGGACATTTGTGGTTTAATAAGAATAATTTAAATCATAAGAATGTAACTCATCACATGATTCTGACTCCAGCAGAAGAGAATACACTAGTGCAGGAGGAGCATGTGAACAGCAAGGTTTTAGACACTGTACTGAGATCTGTAATTGACAGCCTACTCTGTATGGATGTGCATAACAGAGTCTTAAAGTATTTTTTGTAACGTATTACTTAGAGATAAGCAACAAGCATCCTTAGAAGTAGAAACATATGTGAAGATGCTGTCACTTTAAGAGGTTATTTTATCCTATTTTATTTTGAAGAGAGATTGTAAGTTGGAGGTACAGAGTGGTCTCTAAGAAACTAAGTAATTTGTAAGGCCTTGGGTTTTTTTTATAAAGTTGGAACAACGGAAGTAGTCTGAGTGTGGCCAGCTCTTACAGACCAGACTTTCCAGGTTTTGTTTCAGTTATTAGGTTTAGTTTTAAGCAGGAGCCTTTGGGGTCTCAAAAGAGTTGGAAGCTTGAATGAATCTGAATTTGCGGTGATGTTTTTCCTCCTGGATTGGAGAACTGCATGTAAGAACCTGTGTCTGAATTTACCTTTTTTCCCAGGGTTGTGTTTATGGGATGTTACTACATTCAGTTAATTAGTAATAGATACTGTATCTATTACTTAGTAGTTAAGTTTTTATAAATTCCTCTTTCTTTTGTTTGTATTTTATCTATAGTATTCAAATAAAATGTGTTTTGCTTACCATTGAGTAGTTTGACCAGTCACATTGCATCTGGAACATGGCATTTCACATCTACCTTCTCAAAATATCGAGGGAATCTGGGCTGGTCCATAACACACATAACCAAGATATACTCCATGGCAATTACACTCAATGTGCAGAGAGGAGAATTGGTTAAAAACCAAGTAAAGCAATACTTGCCCAATGAGTTGAGAATTGACCTAGTTGTATGCAGAATGATCTGTGCACAAAAACATGCAGGTCTGAGTAGATGTCATTGTTGAATTGTGACAGAATACATGCATTCCCTTAAGTACTGTACTCTCAAATGAGCAACATTTTGGAGAGGACAAGTAAAACCCTTTGAAAGTACTCTGAAGTTTTCCCCGAATAATTGTATCATTGGCATAAATGATTGTGAGGAACTTGTTACCTATTGTTTGGAATGGTGACAACTTACTGCATCTCACTTTAACTACTTACTGCGCAGGATCAGTGGCTTCCATTTTCGCAGCAGCAGTGGGAGCAGTGACGGCGAGGACCAGAGGGCTGCTGGGACGGTAAGTCCTTCTTTTCGGCAGCGGAGCTGAGTGGGAGCGGTCGAATTGCGCTCTGGGAAGGTGAGTGAACTGATATATTTGGGCAGTGCCTAAACCCGAGACACTACATGTGCAGTGTCTCCCACCCACCCTCCTCCTCTGACCAAAAAAAAGACTCTGTGGTGTGTTGATAAGGTAAGGTTTTTCTTTTTCTTTTTTTTTATTGTGTGCTGGTAAGTAGAGTGATTGGTAAAAATGTTTTCATTTCATTTATCTAGTATTTGCTATTATAGTGGGATTAAGTTAAGCTTAAGAGTAAAAAATGGCAGGAGATACCAGACCCATGTTATGTTCCTCTTGCTCAATGTGGGAGCTCAGGGACGCGGCTGATGTCCCTGACTCCTACACATGCAGGAAGTGTGTCCAGCTGCAGCTCTTGTTAGACCGCATGATGGCTCTGGAGCTGCAGATGGACTCACTTTGGAGCATCCGCGATGCTGAAGAAGTTGTGGATAGCACGTTTAGCAAATTGGTCACACTGCAGATTAGGATTGCTGAGGGAGAAAGGGAATGGGTGACCAAAAGGCAGAGAAAAAGCAGGAAGGCAGTGCAGGTGTCCCCTGCGGTCATCTCCCTCCTACCGTTTTGGATACTGTTGGGGGAGATGGCTCACCATGGGAAGGCAGCAGTAACCAGGTTCATGGCACCGTGGCTGGCTCTGCTGGACAGAAGGGTGGGAAAAAGAGTGGAAGGGCTATAGTCATAGGGGATTCCATTGTAAGGGGAGTAGATAGACGGTTCTGTGGTCGAAAACAAGACTCCCGAATGGTATGTTGTCTTCCAGGTGCACGGGTCAGGGATGTCTCAGATCGACTGCAGGACATTCTGAAGGGGGAGGGTGAACAGCCAGCTGTCGTGTTGCATATAGGCACCAATGATACAGGTAAAAAACGGGATGAGGTCCTACAAGCAGATTCTAGGGAGTTAGGAGCCAAGTTACAAAGTAGGACCTCAGAGGTAGTAATCTCAGGATTGCTACCAGTGCCACATGCTAGTCAGAGTAGAAATGAAAGAATAGGCAGGATAAATGAGCGGCTTGAAAGATGGTGCAGGAGGGAGGGGTTCAGATTTTTGGGACATTAGGACCGGTTCTGGGGGAGGTGGGACGATCACAAATCGGACAGTTTACACCTGAGCAGGACTGGAACCAATGTCCCAGGGAGTACTTTTGCTAATGCTGTTGGGGAGGGTTTAAACTAATGTGGCAGGGGGATGGGAACCAAATGAGGAGGATAGTTGACAGTAAGGAGATAGTAACTAAAGCCTGTAAGGAACTAGATAATGAAGTCAGTGTGACTAAGGGGAAGAGTAGGCAGAGAGCAGATGATAAATGCAAAGGGACAGGTGGTCTGAGATGCATTTGTTTTAATGCAAGAAGTGTAGTAGGTAAGGCAGATGAACTTAGGACTTGGATTAGTACCTGGGAATATGATGTTATTGCTATTACTGAGACTTGGTTGAGGGAAGGGCAAGATTGGCAACTAAATATCCCAGGATATAGATGCTTCAGGCGGGACAGGGAGGGAGGTAAAAGGGGTGGAGGAATTCATTACTGGTCAAAGAGGATATCACAGCTGTGCTGAAGGAGGGCACTATGGAGGACTCGAGCAGTGAGGCAATATGGGCAGAGCCCAGAAATAAGGAGGGTGCAGTAACAATGTTGGGGCTGTACTACAGTCCTCCCAACAGCAAGTGTGAGATAGAGGTACAAATATTTAGACAGATTATGGAAAGATGTAGGAGCCACAGGGTGGTGGTGATGTGAGATTTTAATTCTTCCAACATTGACTGGGATTCACTCAGTGTTAGGGTTTAGATGGAGCAGAATTTGTAAGGAGCATCCAGGAGGGTTTTATGGAGCAGTATGTCAGTAGTCCAACTCGGGAAGGGGCCATACTGGACCTGGTGTTGGGGAATGAGCCCAGCCAGGTGGTTGAAGCTTCAGTAGGGGATTGCTTTGGGAATAGTGATCACAATTCCGTAAGTTTTAGAATACTGATGGACAAAGACGAGAGTGGTCTAAAGGAAGAGTGAGAAATTGGGGGAAGGCCAACTATGGCAAGATTCGACAGGAGCTAGGGAATGTGGATTGGGAGCAGCTGTTTGAGGGTAAATCCACACTTGACATGTGGGAAGCTTTTAAAGAGAGGCTGATTAGAGTGCAAGACAGACATGTCCCTGTGAAAATGAGGGATAGAAAGGGCACGATTAGGAAACCATGGATCACAGGCAAAATTTTGAGACGAGCAAAGAGGAAAAAGGAAGCATACATAAGGTCTAGGTGACTGAAAACAGATGAAGCTTTGGAAGAATATCAGGAAAGTAGGACCAATCTGAAATGAGGAATTAAGAGGGCTATAAGGGGTCATGAAATATCTTTAGCAAACAGGGTTAAGGAAAATCCCAAAGCCTTTTATTCATACATAAGGAGCAAGATGGTAACTAGAGAAAGCGTTGGCCCACTCAAGGACAAGGAGAGAAGTTATGCGAGGATTCAGAGAAAATGAGTGAGATTCTTAATGAGTACTTTGCGTCGGTATTCACCGAGGAAAGGGACATGACAGATGTTGAGGTTAGGGATAGATGTTTGATTACTCTAAGTCAAATCGGCATAAGGAGGGGAGGAAGTGTTGGGTATTCTAAAAGTCATTATGGTGGACAAGTTCCCAGGTCAGGATGGGATCTAACCCAGGTTACTGAGGGAAGCAAGAGAGGAAATAGCTGGGGCCTTTACAGATATCTTTGCAGCATCCTTGAACACGGCTGAGGTCCCGGAGGACTGGAGAATTGCTAATGTTGTCTCCTTGTTTAAGAATGGTAGCAAGGCTAATCCAGATAATTCTCGACCAGTGAGCCTGACATCAGTGGTGGGGCAGCTGTTGGAGAAGATACTGAGGGATAGGATTTATTTACATTTGTAAGAAAATGGGCTTATGAGTGGTAGGCAGCATGGTTTTGTGCAGGGAAGGTCATGTCTTACCAACTTGATAGAATTCTTTGAGGAATTGACAAAGTTGATAGATGAGGGAAGGGCTGTAGATGTCATATACATGGACTTCAGTAAGGCGTTTGATAAGGTTCCCCATGGTAGGCTGATGGAGAAAGTGAAATCACATGGGATCCAGGGTGTACTAGCTAGGTGGATAGAGAACTGGCTGGGCAACAGGAGACAGAGAGTTGTAGTGGAAAGGAGTTTCTCCAAATGGAGAACTGTGACCAGTGGTGTTCCACAGGGATCCGTGTTGGGACCACTGTTGTTTGTGATATACATAAATGATCTGGAGGAAGGTATAAATAGTCTGACTAGCAAGTTTGCAGATGACGCTAAGATTGGTGGAGTAGCAGATAGTGAAGGGTACTGTCGGAGAATGCAGCAGAATATAGATAGATTGGAGAGTTGGGCGGAGAAACGGTAGACAGAGATCAATCCAGGCAAATGCAAGGTGATGCATTTTGGAAGATCCAATTCAAGAGCGAACTATACGGTAAATGGAAAAGCTCTGGGGAAAATTGATACACAGAGAGATCTGGGTGTTCAGGTCCATTGTACCCTGAATGTGGCAACGCAGGTCAACAGAGTGGTCAAGAAGGCATACAGCATGCTTTCATTCATCAGATGGGGCATTGAGTACAAGAGTTGGCAGGTCATGTTACAGTTGTATAGGACTTTGGTTCAACCACATTGGGAATACTACGTACAGTTCTGGTCGCCACATTACCAAAAGGATGTGGATGCTTTGGAGAGGGTGTAGAAGAGGTTCACCAGGATGTTGCCTGGTATGGAGGGCGCTAGCTATGAAGAGAGGTTGAGTAGATTAGGATTATTTACATTAGAAAGACGGAGGTTGAGGGGAGACCTGATTGAGGTCTACAAAATCATGAGAGGTACAGACAGGGTGGATAGCAAAAAGCTTTTTCCCAGAGTGGGGAACTCAATTACGAGGGGTCACGATTTCAAGGTGAGAGGGGAAAAGTTTAAGGGAGATATGCGTGGAAAGTTCTTTACGCAGAGGGTGGTGGGTGCCTGTAAAGCGTTGCCAGCGGAGGCGGTAGAGGCGGGCAAATTAGCATCATTTAAGATGTATCTAGACAGATACATGAATGGGCAGAGAACAGAGGGATACAGATCATTGGAAAATAGGTGACAGGTCTAGATAGAGGATCTGGATCGGCGCAGGCTTGGAGGGCCAAAGGGCCTGTTCCTGCGTTGTAATTTTCTCTGTTCTTTGTTCTTTGTTCGCACTTCGAGCTCAAATATCATCATGATGAGACAAAGCAGAAGCAGTGAATAGAAGAAAAAGAAAATCAAATCCTTACTTCCGAACCAGTGGGATACCTTGCTTCACATGCCCAAAGATCTTCAGTTCCCTTCATTTACATGAAAATGCTTAGTAGAAACTGGGATGCAGAGCAGATATCACCCTTGAACTAAGTGACAGTAGATTATGACATGGATATTACACTCCCTTAAGCATTGTCTGATAAGCAGTCAAAATGATTCTCCATTTTCAATTCAGAAATTTGTAGCTGCAACTTTATTTTAGGACTGTCTGAAGGCCTAAATTTTAATTGTGAAAAGTGTTTTTAAAATTCTGGTTGGCTTACTTTAATGCATCAAGCCACTACCATTAAAACAGACAATGGATTCAGTAACAAGTTTGGTTTCCAATTGTCTCACTTGCTATTTATTATTTTAATCACTCTTTGAATAATTTGTCAACAACTCTCACTCTTGCACACGCACGCACACGCACACGCACATGTGTGAATCTATAGGATGTATTTGTCTTTGCAGATACATTTTATTTCGGTCAAAAAGCACACAATTTATAGATAGTCAGTCAATGTGGCATTTTATAAATTCCTACTTTAAAATAAAACCGGTCTGACTCCAAGTCAAAATGAAAACAGATTCTAAACAACAAGCTTGGGCTGACAAGTGGCAAGTGACATTCACGCCACACAAATGCCAGGCTATGACCATCAGCAATAATCTAGTCACCGTCCCTTGGCATTCAAAGGTGTTAACATCACTGAATCCCCAACTATCAACATCCTGGGGGTTACCATTGACCAGAAACTCAACTGGACTCACCACATTAACACAATGGCTACAAGAGCAGGCCAGAAGCTAGGAATACTGTGGCGAGTAACTCACCTCCTGACTCCTCAAAGCCTGTCCGACATCTACAAGGCACAAGTCAGGAGTGTGATGGAATACACCCCACTTGCCTGGATGAGTGCAGCCCCAACAACACTCAGGAAGCTTGACACCATCCAGGACAAAGCAGCCCGCTTGATTGGCACCACATTCACAAGCATCCACTCCCTCCACCATTGACGCTCAGTAGCAGCAGTGTGTACTATCTACAAGATGCACTGCGGAAATTCACCAAAGATTCTCAGACAGCACCTTCCAAACCCAGGACCATTTCCACCCAGAAGGACAAGGGCAGCAGATATATGGGAACACCACCACCTCCAAGTTCCCCTCCAAGTCACTCACCATCCTGACTTGGAAATATATCCCTGTTCCTTCACTGTCGCTGGCTCAAAAACCTGGAATTCCCTCCTTAATAGCATTGTGGGCCAACCCACAGCAGGAGGACTGCAGCAATTCAAGAAGGCAGCGCACCACCACCTTTTCAAGGGCAACTAGGGATGAGCAAGAAATGCTGGCCAGCCAGCAACGCCCACATCCCACAAATGAATTAAAAAAGAATTAAAATTTTAAAAAAAGGCCTCACACCTAACATGCATGTCTGACGTAAAATGTCTCATCTTTTTTACACTGATAAAACCTTTAGTTCTCTTAGGACAGTAACTTCAAAGGAATTCAGGGATTTGCATATATATATATGTTAATCAATTAAAAGATTTCACAATATCTTAGGTTTGTTTAGTACATCTTCATCAGTGATGTGACGCTTTGATCTTTTGCTTATAAATTCTGTGCCCGATACTACTTCTCTCACCAACACCTGAAGAAGGAGTAACACTCCTAAAGCTTGTGTTTTCAAAAAAACCTATTGAACTATAACCTGGTATTGTGTGATTTCTGACTTATTCCGCCCCAGTCCAACATTGGCACCTTTACAGCCTGTCAAAGTGCAGAAAGCAATGGAAAATCTAACAATAGTAATTGAAAAACAGATCACTTTTATTAAGTAGATGTATTTCTGGCTCATATAATTTGCAGTTAATTTTTTATATACACAGACAATCCATTGATTCTATGGCATGTAATTACAAACTGCAATGTTTGTTTTAACTGTTTGGGACTAATTGCAGTCCTGAACTGACTGCTACCAATATCGGTCAATGACGCTTGAAGTGATCATTCCCTTGTTTGATATTTTAGGAGAAAAATTAAGTAATTTCAAGTAAATAGACTATTGATGCATTTGAACAGTGAACAATAGAATACCCGGTGGATTTATTAAATATTCGATGTAGCCAGCAGTAATTTCTAACTTTTAATATTATCCTGAACAGGAATTTCTGTCAGTGTGATGACTTTTTGGTGCAATTTACTCAATTAACCAAACAAGTGTGAAAGCTCAATGAACATCACATACACACTATGTTCAGTGGGACCTTTTGAATAAGTTTGAAAGGCAATGAAATGTAGAAGATAGGGGCACAAGTACACCATTTTAACCCTTGAGCCTGCTCCACCATTCAATGTGGTAAGGCATGGATAGAGGATTGTCAGATAGGCAGAGAGCAGAGAGTGGGGATAAAAGGGTCTTTTTCCGGATGGCAGCCCATGACTATCGGAGTTCCACAGGGGTCAGTGTTGAGATCACAGCTCTTCATGTTATACACTTACCATCTGGACGAAGGATCTGAGGGCATTGTTGCGATGTTTGCAGGTGATACAAAGGTAGGTGGAGGGACAGGCTGTGTTGAAGAAGCAGGAGGCTGCAGAAGGATTTGGGAAGGTTAGCATGTGGCCAAAGAAGTGGCAGATGGAATACAACTTTGGAAAATATGAGGTTATCTACTTTGGTAGGAAAAATGCCATAGACTATTTTCTAAATGAGGAAAGGGTTCAGAAATCCAAGGTACAAAGGGTTAGAAGTTCTAGTTCATCATACTTTTACAGTTAATATGGAGTTTCAGTTGGCAGTTAGGAAGACAAATGCAATTGCTTTTGAGAGGGCAAGAGTACTAGAGCAGAGATGTACTGTTAAGGCTCTATAAGTCTCTGGTCAGCTACATTTGGAATATTGTCAACAGTTTTGATCCCCATATCTGAGGAAGAATGTGCCAATATAAGAAGGGCTCCAGAGGAGTGTTACAAAAATGATCTCAAGGATGAAGGTCTTGATATATGAGGTACAGTTAAGGACTCTGGGTCTGTACTTGATGGTGTTTAGAAGGATGAGGGTGGATTTCATTGAAACTTATAGAACACTGAGAGGCATAGATAGAATTGGTGTGAAGAAGATGTTTCCACCAATAGGAGAGACTAGGACTTGAGGGCAGAGCTTCAGAAATAAAGGACGACTCGTTACAACTGAGAGGAAGAATTTCTTCAGTTAGAGGGTGGTGAATCTGTGGAACTCATTACCATAGAAGGCTGTCTTTAAGACAGAGGTAGATAGGTTCTTGATTAGAAAGGGAATCAAGGTTTACAGGGAGAAGGCAAGAGAATGGAGTTGAGAAACATTTCAGCATTAATTGAATGCTGAAGAATTGATTGAAGAAAACTCAATAGGCTGAATAGCCTCATTCTGTTCCTATATCTTGTGTTCTTATATCTTATGATCGCGGTGGATCATCAAGCTCAATACCCTAAACCCATATAACCCTTGATCCTTTTAGCCAAAAAAGCTATATCTACCTCCTTGTTGAAAACACATAATGTTTTGGCCTCAAACACTTTTTGTGGTTGTGAATTCCATAGGCTCACCACTCACTGGATGAAGAGATTATTCCTCATCTCAGTGAAGTTAGAAGTTGACTCCGCCCATAAAATTATTCTAATAAAATTAGTCACTAACAGGAGTTGCTGCAGATTGCAACAAATTCTGGGCATTTCTATTGTTACAATTTTGAGTCCACAAGAATACTAATAATAATGTTGCGAAAATCAGAGTAATTTATGTTACAAAAGGATATTTCTGCCATACATCATCTTTATTCTTTGTTGTTTATCAAGAAGTTCATCTTCTGTCTCTGAGAACTTGAACATGCTAATGTTTTAGCAAGATTGCCCTAATGGGCCTTTCAAATGGGACCTCTGCTTAGGACATTAAACCCAACCCAGAGATGTAGCCATTTGGTATTAGGCTCGTTGTTTTTTCCTTTATACATTCATGGGATGAGAGCGTCACTGGCCAGGCAGAATTTATTGTCCATCAGGCAGTCAAGAGTCAACCATATTGCTGTGAGTCTGGAGCCACATGTAGACCAGACCAGGTAAGGATGGCAGTTTCCTTCCCTAAAGGATGTTAGTGAACCAGAGGGTTTTTCTGACAATCAACAATGGATTCATGGTCATCATTAGACTCTCAATTCCAGATATTTGTTGTATTTAAATTCCACCATCTGCCACGGGATTCGAACCCAGGTCCCCAGAACATTATCTGGGTCTCTGGATTTGCAGTCCAGTGATAATGCCACCAGGCCATTGCCTTCCTCTGCCTTGTACCAGATGACATAGGAATTAGAAGTGGGAGAATGTAATTCAACCCTTCTAGCCCACTCCGCCTTTAACATGATCATGGCTGATCTTATCCTAGCCTTAACTCTACATTCCTGCCTGGTCCCCATAGTCCTTTATCCTAGTTTTCTTCAGAAATGTATCTATTTCTTTCTTAAATCTGTTGATTGATTCTGCATACACTGCACTCTGGGGCAGTGAGTTCCACAGAATCATGACTCTCTGAAAGAAGTTGTTTCTCCTCTTTTAAGTTTTGAACTGACCTCTTCTCATTCTATATAAAGAACAAAGAACAATACAGTATAAGAAAAGGCCTTCGGCTCTCCAAGCCTGCGCCTTGACATTTTGCCCTTTCATACTAAAACTGACCTCAATTACAGGATTGGTATTCCTCTATTTGATTCCTCTTCATGCATTCTTTCAGGTACTTCTTGAATGTTGCTGATGTGACCTCTATCTATGACCTCTTGTTTGAGACTATCCCACAATGGGGGAGCATCTGTTCAATGTCTACTTTAGCATTTTATATACTTCAGTCAGATCCTCCCTCATTCTTTTGAACTCCAGCGAGAACAAGCCCAAGCTTTTCGACTGTTCCTCATACAACAGCCTTTTCATCCCTGGAATCAACCTGGTGAACCTCCTCTGAACTGACTCCAGTGCCGCCACATCCTTCCCCACGAAAGGAGGCCAACATTAGACACAATATTCCAGGGGTGGTCTCACAACAGTCTTTTACTTTTATAATCCAATCCTTTCACAATAAATGCCAGGATTCCATTTGCCTTTCTTATTATATGCTGCACCTGCATACCTATTTTCTGTAATTAATGCACAAACCACCCAGATCCCTCTGCACTGATGCAATTTGAATCTGCTTCACATTTAAATAATTATTGACTCTTTTATTTTTCTGGCCAAAATGGACAACCTCATGCTTATCCACATTAAACTCCATCTGGTGGATTCTGGCATATTCTTCTAGCTTATCAATACCCATCTGTAAACTGTTTATCTCCTCTTCACTGCCTGCTTTCCAATCTATTTTAGTATCATCCGTGAAATTTGTTATTTTATACTCTGTCTCTGCTTGCAGAACGTTTGCATAGATTGTAAATAGTTGATATTTGAAAATTATACTCTGCAGCACCCCATTAGTTACAGTTTGCCATCCAGAAAGTGACCCATTTATCCCAATCCTCTGCTTTCTGTCAGTCAACCAATCCTTTATCCAAGCCAATGTTCTACCCTTAACCCCCTGAGACCTAACCTTCTGGATCAGTCTTTTATGCTGCACCTTGTCAAAAGCCTTCTGGAAGTTTGGATATACCACATCCATCAGATCCCCATTATCTACCTTGTTGGTTACATGCTCAAAGAACTCCTGTAGATATCTCAACCATGAGTTGCCTTTCGTGAAACCATGCCGACATTGATGAATTAATTTTTGTTTTTCAAAGCGTTTAGTTATGTCCTTCTTTATGATCGATCATATCCCTCTCCAGACGTTAAACTTGTCAGTGATTTGCAGCTAATTGTTTCCAATCATTTGTGATCAGTTTCCATAGTGAATTGCTTCCTAAATCAATATGTATAGTACCTTGTTGTACTGAACACTGGACAATGTGTTTCACATTCTATGTTAGAATAGCCATTAATTGTGTCTGTGATAGACTTTTGGATCCAAATTCAATTGGTTTGTCATCTTGAATGATGCATGCTCCGAGACAACAATCCTGTATCAACTTCAGGGATTGTTCACTTCTTGGGCCATAGTACTGTAGGATAAACATTTTTACTGACAATGATTATTTGAGTGAATCAAACATGTGCTGATAGTTGGTACTTATCTTTCTTAACTAAGAAAAAATATTAAATATAGTATTAATGCTAAAGGGAAAAATATAATAATTTTTCAAATATGATTAGCAGGTCAGATATTGGTAAGAATAGATTTAAAATTGTGAAAACTGAATAAAAGATTCATAAAAAAAACAAAATAGCTGAGTATATGTTTAAACTAGCTAGAAATTTTAAGAAGACATAGTAAGGGTTTCTTTACATATTTAAAAATGAAAGGACTTAACAATGTGAGCATTGATCCCATAGAAACTAAGTCTAGAAAATTAATAATGGAAAATAATGAGATGGCAAATGAATTAAACAGATATTTTGCATTGATTATCACTATGGAGGACACAGGTAACATCTCAGAAATAACTATAAATCAGAAAATAGAAGGGAGGGAGGAACTCGATAAAATTACAATCAAAGAAATGTTATTGAGCAAATTGTTGGAGATGAAGGCTGACAAAATCTTAGGAGCTGAAAGACTTGATCCTAAGATCTTAAAAGAAGTGGCCACTAGTTGATGTGATGGTTTGAATTTTCCAAAATTTACTAGATTTGTGGGAGGTTTCAATAGCTTAGCATATTGTAAATGAAAATCCTGTGTTCAAAAAAGGAGTGAAAAGAAACAGGAAACTAAGCTTAATATCTATAATAGCAAAAATATCAGAAGCTATTATTAATTGGGTCATAGTAGGGTATTTTGAAAATTAAAAGTAATCAGGCAGAGTCAAAATGATATTGTGAAATGGAAATAATATTTAACCAATCCACCTGTGTTCTTTGCAGAAATGACATGTGCTGTTGATAAAGGGGAACCATTGGATGTACTGTATTTAGACATGCAGGCATTTGGTAAGGTCCCACATCAAAGATTATTATGGAAAACAAAAGTTAATGATATAGCGAGTGACATGTTAGCATGGATAAATGACTTGCCAGCAAACAGAAAACACTGTTTGCAAGATGCACTGAATAACATTCAATAGGAATCAGTGCTGGGCCTCAGCTTCTTACGATGAATATAAATGACTTGGATCATGGGTTTGAAGGTGTGGGTATAAAAGCAAGTTGTGTCGAGAATATAAGGAGGGCGTGAATGTATATAGTCTCAATAGACTTCATCCTGGGGTCTTAAAAGGACAGCTAATCAGATTGTAATGTGCTAGTGCTAATTTTCCAAAATTCATTATATTTTGCAAAGGTTCCATCAGACTGGAAAGTACCAAACATAATCCTTCTATTCTAGAATGGCAGGAACTAGAAAACAGGAAACCATAGGTTGACAAGCATGATGTCTGTGATGGGAAAGTGTTAGAGTCAATCATTAAGCAGGTTATAGCTGCTCACCTGAGAAAAAATATATAAGTTACCCTCCAAAAAAATCATGGTTTTATAAAAAGGAAATTGTGTTCAACTGTTTTTATTAGAAATCTATGAAAGAATTACATATATTGTGTATGAAGTGGAACCTGTTTATGTATTGTGTTTAGATTTCCAGACACTTATGACAACGTTTCACATGAAAGATTATTGGGCAAAATAGGAGGTCAAAATGTAATGGTTAACAAGCAGAAGATTGGCTGGTTGATGGAAAACAATGTATACAGTAGCCTTTTTCAGTTTAGCAGGATATGATGAGAGAAGTCCTCAGGGGCCTGCTTTAGGCACTTGATCAGTTTTATAATTAATATCAAAGACTTAGATAAAAGAATTAAAGACATGATAGTGAAATTTATAGATGGTACAAAGATAAAGCTTCATGATATGCCACCATAATGTGCTGTGGCGAGATATACAAACTATCTGCCACTGTCACATTATATTTACCCATGTTGACCTCTGTACCATAATGGAAAGATGTGGGTCATGTAGTAATGAAGAATTCAATGAATTATTACATCACCTTCTATCTATATATTTACACAACAATAACATGCATGTCTGGGCTCAAGCTCAATAATCCAAATGTGCTGTGATATGCTCCCTTCAGCGTGCCATGCTGCAAAGAGAACAGAGCTCAGTAAAATGGAAACTGAAAGCTATAATCAATTAGGTCACATGCCACACTATTGTGGTGATATCATGAGCCTTAAAGGTAAATCTCACATCTACTGCAAGACATAACACAACATGTGTAGGAAAGTATGTTGTGAAAATGTCATAGCAAGGGTGCAGACCTATATATATAATTCAACACGCATTAATCTGGCACATGGAATATAATGTGGGAAAATGTGAAGTTATTCACAGGAAGAGTAAAAATTGTTGCATATTATTTAAGTGGAGAGTGACTTCAAAATTCTAAGTGCCCAGGGATCCATCTAGTTGTTCTAGTGTTTATATGTCATCAAACATAAGTACGCAGGTGCAACACACGATTGAGAAGGCCAATAGAACATATAATACTTGATTATTAAGTGGATTTGTGCATTAAAGATGATATACTTCACTGATGCAAGTCATTGAAGAGACCTCATTCCAAATAGTATATGCAGCTTCTGTCTTCTTATTTTAGTTTGGGGGTGTTTCAGAGGTAGTTTACTGAAATGACATCTGGAATGAGTGATGGTATGAACAAAGAATGGACAAACTAGGCTTGTGTTTGCTGGAATTTGGAAGAAAAACGAATAATTTGAATTGTATTAACAAAGTGTTTGTGTAAATGAATGTTTCCTCATCTACGTAATCCAGAAATAAGAAGCACAGTTTTAAAATTAGGAGCCACCTTTTTAGAATATTGTTGAGCCGATTTTATTTTCTCCCAGAGTGTTGTGCAACTTTGGAACTCTCTTCCTCAGAAGGCAGTAGAGGTAGGGTCATTGATTATTTTTATGGTGGAGTTAGGTAGACCATTGTTACTCAAGGGAATCAAAGAGCAGAAGGAAATGTGGGAGTCAGAATACAACCAGATTAGACATGACCTTATTGAATCAAAGAGAAGGCTCCAAATTCATATGCTCATATGCTACTTAAGCAGATTGGACAATTTGGGCCAAAATGTAGCAAATGAAGTATGATGTAGAAAAATGTGAAATTGTCCACTTTGGCAGGAAGAATATTTTTAAAAAAGCACTTCATCTCAAAGGTGAGAAATAACAGAGCCCTGAGATGTAGAAGAATTTAGGTGCCACTAAGAAACTGTGAAAGCAATAGAATATCACCATTTATTGTGAAAGGAACGGACTACAAAAGTAGTGAGAATGTGCTTCATTTACATAATGCATTATTGAGATATCATCTGAATTACTGTGTGCAATATTAGTCTCCTTATTTAAGGAAATGTATTGCAAGCAGTTCAGAGAAGATTCCTGTGCTGTTATCATTTGCATGCTCAACCTTTTTCTTCCTGCACACTCTTATAGTCCAGTTTAGAACTGATTTGCTACCTGAACAAGCTCATCCACTGTGTAGTCTTTTTCTTTGATGCATCTGATGCAAATATAACTTGTGTACTGTTTCAAGTTTTTTGTTTGAGGCTTTCTCTTGTAGCTTTCAAAATCATATCACTGCCTTGTTTTCAACAAAAGATGTCCAGCACTGATCACAATGTCACATTTTCATGTGTTCCTGGCAAGTAACTCAGCTTAAGTAACACAGATCTAATATTTAGGGAGCTCCAAGAGGTTTATTTAACAGCTCAGACTATAACTGGATCTTAAAGGAAACTATCTCTTACAGCATGCTTCTGCTGGACAGTATATGGAAGTTGGTCATGTTTTTTCATCCTGGTCTTTGATCTATTTCCATTTCCCACTCTTTAAGCAACTCAGCTCTTAAAGCAATGATAGAGCATCCAGTTTCTTGCTGCACCAAGCTTCAATTCTCAGCCTTGTCATATTATTTTCATTGTAATCCCAGACAAAAATTGATAGTCAAATGATTTGTGTAATGCAATGTCTTTTTAAGACAAGTAATGCTTCTCCCTCAAATAACAAAATACTGCAGAAATTAGAAATCTGAGAAGTAAACATAAGAGGCTGAAAATAATCCACTGATCAAGTTGCATCTTTTAAGAAGGAAACTAATTTCATGTCTTTGGTCTTTTATCACAAGATTTTACACAAATAACTGGTTAAAAGCAAACAGAGACATTGAGAGGCAGAAGAAGGTCCTGGCCCGAAACATCAACTTTCCTGCTTCTCTAATGCTGCCTGGCCTGCTGTGTTCCTCCAGCTCCACACTGTGTTGACAAAGGGGAAAGTCTTTGATAATGTGGGAGAGAAGAGTTACTTAACTCAGAGGACAGTGCAATGACAAAGAGGGTAATTATGGGACAAGTTAAACAAGAATAAAACTGTAGGAGCTATAGATGATATACAAGCTGTAAATGGCTACAAGAAACTCAATGAACTGGATTTTACAATGCACCCCTCAGCCAACACGACCATCTGCCTATACAAGGGGCTTATAAAGTCTAGAATATTTCCTTCTTCCAGGTCTACATCTGCATCAAACCTGTAGGAATTTCTTGGGGAGTGATGGAGGAGCTGGGTTGTTCACTTGCTGTTGGATTTGTTCAGGGTCTTAAGTAGCTCATGACAGAAGGAGGAGACACCAGTGTCAACCTGCATCCATGGTTTAATTGAGAGGCAGGATCTGCACAGAGCAAGTGAAGTTGCTGCTTAACTTTTGGTCATTATTATACTTCTTACATAATATCTGTCTTGTGATAGATTAACACTACATTATCGCTTGCTGCCTAAATGGTGATAGTCTCTGTAAGCTTGAAGGGAGTCCTAGATTAACTTGAAGAGTGTACCATCAATCTTGAAAGCACAAGTGTTGCTTGAGGGTGTCAACTATGACATATTTGGTCATAAAATAGATGATAGCGTCTGTAGAACACAAGAAAATTTTGAGGAGAATTTAAAAGCAAAGGAACAAAACAAAAATCCTTGTGCATTCATGCGAATAGTTGTGTGTTATTCTAAGTTCATCTCTGAGTTAGCTAATACACTTGCACAAGTGAAGAAATTCCTTGCTAGTGATGCTGTTTTGATCCGGTATGTGCTGAAGAAATGAATGGTTCCAGCTTGATGCCTCACCACAGGAGCTATTTTACATAATGAAAATAATGTATAGATCCCTGTATGTTTCCTATGCTTTAATGAAGGCAGAGTGAGTTGAAAGAAAGGCATTGATATTCATATCCCATGTTTCCAAATTCCATGAATACCCATAGAGTAGGATGGCTGCTCACCAAGCTCTGTGATCGCATTTTGTTCACAGCAGGGAAAGTATAATAGCTTTAGAGATGCATATTGATTTTGATGACCCATCAGTACAAAACTAAGTATCGTAAGTCAACTGGTCATGCAAATATAACTGGAAGAAGGTTCCCTGACAGAAATTGAAAGAAACCCAGTAGGCTAACTTACAAATGTAGGTAGTAAGAAGAATAATGTTATTTTCATTATTTCCAGTGGTTAACCCTGCTGCCTCACAGCATCAGGGACCCTGATTCAATACTAGCCTTGGGCATCTGTCTGTGCAGAGTGTGCTCATTCTCCCTATGCCCATGTGGGTTTCATCTTTGTGCTCTGGTTTCCTCCCAGAAGCCAAAGCTGTGTAGTTTAGGTGGATGGGCCATGCTAAACTGCCCTATAGTGTCCAGAGATGTGGATCGGCCATTGTTTTAAAAAAAAACATACCATATATAGTTACAGGGCTGGGACTGGGTAGTATGATCTTCAGAGGGTTGGTGCAGACTCAATTGGCTAACTGGTTTCTTTCTGTACTGCGGATTGAATGTAGTCCTTGCAGAAAGCAGATGGATAAGAAATATAATCCAGGTCACTTTGGGAGTTAATGGAATTAAAGTAAATATTAGTTAATGGCCTATCTCCAGCATAGTCATGGAAGAAATTGAGGAAGAGAAGAAGCACGTGGAAATGGGCTAAATTAAGGTGAGGGAAGGGTTAAAATTTCAAGCAAATGTCTTTAAAAGTTTTTACTTGAGCAAGTACAGGGAGCAGCACTGATTCAGAGGCCAGTATACCAGAAGTAGAGATGAATGAGGGGCCCAAGAAGGACATTATTGCACATTTTTCCAGCTATTGCCTTTTCTAATTGTCTCCACTCTCATTTATGCTTCTTATTTTACAATTGGTTATATTTTGTCATCAAGGGTTACCTTTTAATTCTCTAAACCTTTCCATCATCTTGAATTTGACAACAAGCTGCTTCGATCTCATTTCACCTTCATCTTAATTTTTTTATTTCTCTTCATTTTCCTGTCATTGTTCAGGTTCTCTTATTCCGCTATTCTTTCCTGTCTTGACATTTACACATTCCGGCTAGTTATGCTGGCTGCTCAATGTTTCAAGCTGCCAGTGAAAGTCAACCTCTCCAAAAATTATTTTCTCACCTTTATCATTCCCAAAGATGCATTCATATTGCAGTGGGTTTCAGTGTTGTGAGAGGTTTATTTAGAAAATCACCATCATTCTCAGTTGGTATTAACCAGGATATCCTTAAACTGTGACATCAATCATATTCAATACTAGCATGATTATGAGGATAGTGCACCAGAACGGAACTAGTTGGATTATTGCGTGGAAATTCAAAATGAGCTTGATGGGCCAAATGACCTCCTACCCTGCTGTACTTGTCAAATAAGGGTTAACTCATTCAGCGTCCAGCAGTTAACAAATATCTTGACTTCCACTTGACTGAGTACCACTCGAATCTTCCAGAGTAATCCAGGTAGTGGGGAATGTTTGCAAACCCTTGTGCTTACTCCACAGTTTGTTTCTGCTGAGAAATAATGAGCTGACTATGTTCCTCTGTATATGGAGGGCATCAGTGACCTTCCTTATACAGCAGTGCACTGAAATTGTGAAATACTATATCTGTTTCCTGCAGCAGCCTGAAATAAGTGAGATACATATATATTTAGAGCTACAATCAGCTCAATAGTCATAGGCAATTACCTTTTTCTACTCTGAGGCTGCTATTCAGGCTGCAGTAGTAGTGAGATTTCAATCACAACCTTTTTTTGTGACTTTAAAGTGTCTCTTATATTGATTCTTGCTGAATTTGAGATTTTTAAAAAAATCACTCCCTAAAATCTGTTGCTGGATATGCACTTCTGATAATTGCCCATTTTTCCTTACTCTTGCTCCCTCTTTTACTAGTTTGTGTTAGTTTGCATGGCCACTCTTCATGCTTCATTTTCACTGGCATATTCAATGCCATCAGGAGACTCCACCAGTGTATTATCACTGGACTGTTAATCCAGAGACCCAGATAATGTTCTGGGGTTCCAGATTCGAATCCTGCCTCAGCAGATGGTGGAATTTGAATTCAATGAAGTATCTGGAATTAAGAGTCTAATGATGACCATGAATCCATTGTCGATTGTTGGAAAAACCCATCTGGTTCACTAATGTCCTTTAGGGAAGGAAACTGGCACCCTTACCTGATCTGGCCTACATGTGACCCACAGCAATGTGGTTGACTCTCAACTTCCCTCCTCCGGGATGGGCAATAACTGCTGCCTAGCCAGCGACGCCCTCATCCCGTAAATGAATAGAGAAAAAAGAACTCATACTTTGAAGTACTTTGTACAAGCACAAGCATTGTCACTACCTTGTTTAAACTATAAAAGGTATTGCGTTGTGTTTCTTTCCATGCTTCCCTGGCATTGGAAAGCACGACAATCAAAGATAGACATTTCAGGTGTAAAATTTTACATATTTTCAAATTGAATAATAAACTGCAGTAATAAATATTTCATAGTTAAATGTAGGTTTATATTCAGTTCAGCATACAACACAAAAGATGATTGTTACAATGAAAAAAATCTCTGCTTCATCTAGCCCAATAGAAACCACAACACCCAAGCTAGAATTGACTCACAAACAATCCCACAAAAGCAATTTTCTCTCAACAGATTTTTTTTAAAAATTCATTTGTGGGATCTAGGCATTGCTTGCTGGTGAGCATTTCTTGCCCACCCCTAGTTGCCCTTGAGAAGGTGGTGGTGAGCTGCCTTCTTAAACCACTGCAGTCCACCTGCTGTGGGTTGACCCACAATGCCATTAGGGAGGGAATTCCAGGTTTTTGACTCAGCGACAGTGAATGAATGGCAATGTATTTCCAAGTCAGGATGGTGAGTGTCTTGGAGGGAAACAATACAATATCCTTTAATTGTCCTGTGTACTCCATTGTGGGAATACAGTGAAAAGCTTTTACAATGCCTGGCTTCTTATGACAACATCTAGGGAACAATTACTTAGGTACAATTCTAGGATACAGCAAAGGAATAAAAGTAGTTGCATTACTTACAGAGTTGAAAAATAAATTAAAAATAGGACATCATTAAAGTTTTGAAACTACAGTAAGGTAGGAAGTTTCAAACAGACATTACAGTGTAACAGCTCTGCACGTGGTCTGACCGACTGCGCCAGACCTGAGTCCAACAGCCGTCCCCGCTCCAGTCCAAGCCCCAGTTCGCTCCGTACCAGCGCATAGTTGGTCCAAGGGGAGTGCCAGGCCAGCCTCCCCAATGCTGGTCTCCTCCTGGGGCTCGCTGCTTACGTGATGCTCTGGGTTTGATTCCAGGTGATGCTCTGGGGCTTGCAGCCCATGCTGTTCTGGGGCTCACTGCTCGTGGTGTTCTGGGGCTTGTAGTCCACACGCTGCTCCAGGCCTCACTGCTCTGGGGGCTTCCTGCGGGTGCCTGGCACTGCACCAGTATTCGCCTCCAGTTCTGAGGGGAGAGAAGAAGAAAGAGAGAGAAAAAATGAAAAAAGAAAGAAGAAGAACAGACAGAGCAGAGGAGCTTCAGAAGCAGCACCCCACTCTGCCACCATCTTGCTGTATTTTCTTGAAGAATGGTGGCATTCCCATGTTTCTGCTCCCCTTCGTCTTTGAGATGGAAGTGTCGAGGGTTTGGAAGGTGCTGTTGAGGATCTTTAGTGAATTTCTAGCAGTATAATACTTTCACAGTCTAGTCCTATACTCTAACAGTTCCCCCATCAACTCCCCAGATTTTAACCTATTCATTGAAAAATTCTATTTCTGCTCCAGATTTCTTTTTGCAAATCCAACCACTGGACAAAATTGGAAGGATTCCTTGAGCTCTATTAAGTCAGAAATTGAGCCTTCTTGCCACCAACAGTATTATATGCTGGGTACTTTAAAATGTTCCTCCTCATGGTATTATTGAGAAATAATGGGTGGCATGGTGGCCCAGTGGTTAGCACTGCTGCCTCACAGTGCCAGGAACCTGGAATCAAATCCTTCCAATTTGATTCCACCCTCAGGTGACTGTCTGTGTGAGTTTGCACATTCTCCGTGTGTCTGCGTGGGTTTCCTCTGGGTGCTCTGGTTTCCTCCCACAGTCCGAAGATATGCAAGCTAGGTGAATTGGCCATGCTAAATTACCCATAATGTTCAGGGATGTGTGGTTTGGTGGGTTATAGGGGGATGGCCCTGGGTGGGATGTCTGAGGGTCAGTGTGGACTTGTTGGGCCGAAGGGCCTGTTTCCACACTGTAGGGATTCTATTCTATAATCTAGGAATTATAAATAATGGCTAAAATAAATTGCAAAATCAGTTGAAACTTACAACAGAAAATCCAGTTGAGTAATCAATGCATTTTAATTTTGAACATGTGTTAAAATATCAAGGTAATTTATAATTTTGATTGATGCTGGGAAGATTACTACATATTAGAACTTGCATTGAGACATGGAAAGAATCTTAACTGGAGATCTGTAATTATGGGTCATAAATCTGAAGCACTGTCTTCTGCCAAAGTACATTAACGATTAAATAGAGAAATCTGTATCTCTGACATAGGCTGTCAAAATGGCAAAACAGTAGCTATTTATTCTGTGTTAGCATCCCAACAATGCAGAAAGAGGTCCTTTGGCCAATCAAGTCTGCACCAAACCAGCATCCCACTCAATCCCCACAACAGTACATTTACCATAGCTAATCCACCAAGTTTCTAAATCTTTGGATTGTGAGAGGAAACCAGAGCACCTACCAGAATACCACAGAGAAAATCTACAAACTACACATAATCAGTCACCCAAGGCTGGAATTGAACCTGAGCCCCCAGCACTGTGAGGGAGGAGTGTTCACCACTACACCACCTGCCATTTTTCCTTAGCTTTCCTTTTTCATTCTCTACTCCTGAAGCCAACCTGACAAGAAGATTCATGATTGTGAAGGTTGAGAGAAAACACCAACACAAATGATTCTTCTACAAAAATCAAGCCTAATTACATAGTGATTTTGGAGATGAAAGATAATGGTTATGTCCACAATAGGTGATATAAAAACATCATTTTTGAAGGTCCGAGGTAAGAAATGTTGAAAAACGTAATAAATGAGGTGGGATTCTTAATTTTATTTATGATCTGTTTAACCATCAATAATCATATTTATTGTTGTAAGAATTTACAACTTTTCTCCATACTTTTATCGTTCACTTTTTAGGCGAATAAAACTTCCTATTAATTCAAATTAAATCTGAGCATTAATGTTTTGAAAGCCTTTTGAAAATCAGAACAGAGTTACATGACTTAAATGATGTGTACTATAGTTGCAAGTCATGAGCATTGGATCCTTCAGTACCAAAAGTGTACATTTTTAACAGGTCAGTGAGTAGGCAGTTAAGTGAAGAAGAGACATAAGTACATGTGGGCGACATACCGAAACTTCAACTGTCAGAAACATAGCGATCCTGAGACTGCTTAGATCAGACGTGTATGCGAATTAGTTTGACGAGAAAAGGGGAATAAGGAGCTAACAACTGGAAGCAGAGAACCCATGGCACGAATTCAACAATATATTGATTTAAGATGATTGTGCAGATATTGTCAGAATACTTTATAGTATCAATATTTGTCTCCATCTCAGAGTATAAAACTTAAGTTTAACACGCCAAGGAGATAGTCTGTGCTCTGGTTCACTGGGATGCTAGGGATATTATTTAGAATGACTGTAAATTATAATAGACACTGTAGAATAGATAAAAGATACTTATAAATTTGCTTGGAAGGTTGTTTGTTTTTACAAAATTTATTTCACAAAGTTTCAATACACTAACACTTGATTTTTATTGATAAGAACATATCTGCCTTAGAAACTATATTAATTTCTCTTTAATTAGGATACTCCATGTCCTTTTCTGACAGTCTCTCTCCAGCAATTTCACTGAATAATAAATGTAAAATCTGTGATTATTTATGTGTCAGAAGAGGTTGGCTGGAATATCTTTTTGATAAACCCTAAAGCCTTCACTGTATGACTGTGAAGCTATATATTCTTTCATGATCATTACCTATTTGGAAAAAAGATTAACAAAAATTAATAGACCTAAGTTATGGCAACCTTGAAATGTTGACCTTAATTAGTAGATAGTGAAATATTCTGTGATGAAAATTAAGGCACTCAGGTTACCTTTAAAGCTATATTCTTATCACAGAGTTCTTAATGGGTATGATTATTGTAGGAATATTTACATTAAATCTTATTATCTGTGGTGTAAATATTTTCATATACTTAATGCAAACATACAATTAGCATTTGAGTTCAGTAACAAGTGGAGAAAATAAATGTCTAACGACGAACAAAAAAAATCAAAGAATCTAAACATGCACAGACATATATTTGTATATAAAATGGTTACATGAATTTGGATAGTTTCAGATACTGAAAGAAAGACTGATGTCAGCAACAAATTTTAGCTTTTCAGTATTCTAGGGAATGTTGGACTTCTGTTTCATCATTGTCTTTTGTGTTTCCAGTAATTCTATTTTCAATGGCAAATAAATAGCAAGAAAATTTATTAGACTGGGCTTCTTAAATGCATCACACCAAATGTCCAGATTTTAAATGAATGTGATCAGGAATATCCTCTGCTACATCCCTTCTTCTCCAACATTTCAAAGAATGTGACCAAGAGAATGATATCTTTTGAAGGGAATTGAATTCCAAGTATCCTACTTAAAGAAAGGGTGTAACCAGATTTCAAGTTTTAAACTAAAAGCAAACTGAAATCAGCATTGAATAAACATTACTCTGCAGGCAACTAATACACTAAACTACAGAAAAGATGGGCTTGTTTCTTCTTCTCATTTCACTGAACTGTATGTCAAAAATTGATGCCCTCAGTTTTCTAAGAATCACCAAACCAACTTCTTCATATACAGCCTGTTCTATTGACTCCAGGTCTCACAAGAGTGAATCTCCCAGTGTCTGAGTTCTGTCTCTTGACCAGAAAATGTTTTCCCTGTTACATTTTACCTGGTACCTAAAAAGAAATTGCTCTGCCATTAACAACACTGCTGTTTTCCAACTCTTTTTCTGGTTATCCATTTTTTTTCAACTAGACTGCCTGAAAGTCCTCAGTGCTACCCATATAAAGCAGCTGCTCCCATGTGCTAAACTTGAAGCATAGATTTGAATAGAACTTGATTTGGGCCCCATGTCCCCATTGTAACTCGGCAACACAGGTATATCATCAGACAGAAATGGCCACCGCCAGTGTTCCTTCTTAAATCTATGTCCTCTAGTTTTGGATTCCCCCATCCTGGAGAAGAAACCTTGGCTATTCACCCTATCCATGTCTCTCATGATTTTATAAACCTCTATAAGGTCACCCCCACAGCCTCTGATGCTCCAGGGAAAAGCCTATTCAGCTTCTCCCTATAGTTAAAATCCCCAACAGGGTAACATCTTTGTAAATTATTGTTCTTTGTTAATAATAATTCTTTGTTAATTATTTACATCTTTGTAAATCTAAAACAGAAATTGCTGGAGAAACTCATCAGCATCTGCAATTATCTGTGGAGAGAGAGCAGAGTTAACATTTCAAGTCCATTGACTCTTCGTCAGTACTGACAGTAACTGCTCCTGTGTGTTGGGAGTCAATGGATTGTACATTGAAGATGATAATAGGGTGTCCATTAGGCAGGCTGTTCTGTTCTGAGTGGAATTGAGGATCTTAAGCATTGTTGGAGCTGTACTCATCCGAGCAAATGAAGAATATTCCTTCATATTCTTAATCACTGCCTTTCAGATGGAGGAATGATTTTGGGAGTCAGGAGGTGAGTTACTCACTGAGGACTTCCCAGTTTCTGACCTGCCCTTGTAGCCATAATATTTAATGACTGGACCAGATAAGTTTCTAGTCAACGATAAAAAGCAGTAAAATTGGCAAATGAGACATCCTGACCGACTTGTCTTGTATCCATCAAAATGGAAGTCTCGTCAGAAGCGTCCCAACCCGAAATGTCAGCTTTCCTGCTCCTCTAATGCTGCCTGGCCTGCTGTGTTCCTCCAGCTCCACACTGTGTTATCTCAGATTCCAGCATCGGCAGTTCTTGCTATCTCAAAACGGAAGTCTCGTTCAACTGTACATTCATTTGCTGTTTTGTTTTTCAAACTGGGTTTTCTCCCTGCTCAGGACGTTGGTTATATTCGGCAATAGTAATGCCGTTGAATGATTTGGGTGTGATGGCTCTGCCTTGTTGAAGATGGTCATTTTGTGTGGCACTGTTCTGGTGCAAATGTTAATTGTTGTTTACCAATCCAAAGTCTTGCTGCACGCCAACAGGGACTGTTTCAGTATAATTAATTCAATAGTTACAATAAATCAACATAGTTCATGCACTGTTAAGAACTCAGATCATATTATATAAACTGATGTAGGTAATGAGTAGACCATTATTGGCTGGTTAGTACAGTATGTTCAATAGACAAAAGCCTGTGCTGATAGCAGAAATGACATTCTTTCTGATGCTCAGAGGAGCACTCCTGTTTCTCAGAATTTTACAGAAATAAATTTTCCACCTAGCATATAAAGCTTCTGCTTTGTGTCCACTGTTGATAGCAGACATACGTTGCCAAAGGAGTCCCATCTGTCTGAAACTCCAAGTAAGCAATGAAATAGCTGCAGGATAGAACACAAACTGTTAGTGTACTGCTTGGATCTTAGCTAATGAGCACTTTTAAATTCACGTTTCAATTCTATTCATTTCAGTGCTTGTGGTGACAGTTCCTAATTAGCCATCAAGTAAAACAGGTCACCTCCTATTTCTGCTGAAAAGAGGAGTTTCAGCCTTTGGATGAAATTTGAGGTTTATAAATGAGATTCCAGTTAATTACTGGCTAATATTTTAGATTTGTAATGCCATACTTTCCAAATAGTGAAATCCATGTATGGAAATAAAATTCATTAATCAATTTAAAACACAGCTTTGGCTTATGACTTCCAGTCTGATTTCCCTTCAGTAATACTGTTCTTGATAAACAGTTAATTGAAATGACACATTTAAATTCTTTAGATAGAAAAAGGGAAATTTATGTCTTTTTTTTTAAAGCGTTCTTATCCTTTCCACTTATTGATTCAGTGAACACCAATTCATTACATTTCCTTAGCATTAGAAGTAAAATCTTTCTTCCCCTTGAATTAGGCATTTGAATATTAATTCATAATTCAAAAGTGCATGAACTAGTTTGCATTTCTTTCTGCTATCTCTTGCTGGTCTGTACAGTGACAATCTACTTGTGGCGTTCATCAGAGCAGTTCTCCAACAGTCTGCAGCGAGTATTCAAGCAGGAATGAAGTAGATGGGAACTACAGCTACACATATCAGTGATGAATATAACAAACTTGTCAGTTCTTTAGAACATGGAATTCATGACCTGCCTGATGCACGTGAGCAGCTGCTTGCAAGAAGCCATATGGCCCACATGGAACCCTGAAATAATCCTCTGTAATAACAATTCAATCTCTCAGTGACTATAAAGGCTACTGACTTTGAATTGTCTCTCATTCCACAGGACTGTAGGTTTTCATGAATAAGTGCGCACAGAGCAGTCACTATCTCCCTAGAAAGCCTCAGCTAAATCTTACATTGCCTCCCTTAACTTCGCTCGGTGTCACAGTGGCACCTGGCTGCCTATATCTTGAGCAGCTTCACTGTCAGGTACTGCCCACCGCTGTCTTCCTGGCTGCTGGTATGTTGGCCAAGGCTACCCTTTCCTAGTTCCTCTGCTCCACTGGACCCTCCATGAACTCCAGATCAATTAGACGTATGAATCTCCCAGAAAGTGGAAGTATTTGCAGACATCTTTAAACCCTCCTTACGATCATTTGATGCCCCCATCTGCTTCAAGAAAACCACCACCATCCCAGTGCCAAAGAAAAATCATGCAGCGTGCCTCAATGACTACTGTCTGATGGCTCTGAACTCCATCATTATGAAGTACTTCGAGAGATTAGTCGTGGTTCACATCCACTGTAGCCCACCAAATTGCCTTGACCCTTTGTACTTTGCCTACCTGTGCAACAGGTCGACAGCAGACACCAGCTCCCTGGCCCTACACTCATCCCTGGAACATCTGGATAACAAGGTTGTCTATGTCTGGCTCCTCCTTATTGACTACAGTTCTGCCTTCAACACCATAATTGCAAACAAACTCATCTGTAAACCCTGTGACATAAGTCTTGGCTCCTCACTCTGTAACTGAATCTTCGACTTCCTAACTCATAGACTGCAATCGGTAAGAATTGGCGACAACACCTCCTCCATCATAATCGTCAACACCAGTACTGCGCAGGGCTGCGTACTTAGCCCCTTACTATGGTCCCTGTAAACTCACAACAAATTCCACCCCAACACCATTAAAAAGTTTGCTGACAACATCACAGGTCAGATCTCAAACAATGACAGGACAGAATTCAGGAAAGAGACTGAATGCTTAGCGGCATAGTATAAAGACAACAATCTCTCCATCAATGTCAGCAAAATGAAAGAGCTGGTCATTGACTTCAGGAAGCAGAGCGGAGGGCACATCCCTGTTTGCATCAGTGGTGCTGAAGTGGAGCGTCAAGTTCCTGAGAGTGATGATCACCAACCATCTGTCCTGGCCCACCAACGGCGACGCAACGGACAAGAAAGCACAACAATGTCTCTACTTCCTCAGGAAGCTAAGGAAATTCGGCATGTCCACAAAGAATCTTACCAATTTTTATAGATGTGCCATAGAAAGCATCCTGTCTGGGTGCATCACAGCATGGTATGGCAACTGCTCTTCCCAAGACAGCAAGAAAATACAGAGAGTCATGAACACAAACCAGTCCATCACACAAACCAATCTTCCTTCCATTGCCTCTATCTATCCTTCCTGCTGCCTCGGGAAAGCAACCAACTTAATCAAAGATTCCTCTCACCCGGGTTATATTCTCTTCCACCTTCTTCCATTGGGCAGAAGATATAAAAGTTTGAATACACATACAGGTAGACCCAAGAACAGGTTCTTCCTCGCTGTTATCAGACTTTTGAATCAACCTCTAAATGTTAATTCTGATCTGTCTCTATGCACCTTCTCTGTCGCTGTAACACTGTAATCTGCAATTTATATGGCACAATCTGCCTGTATCTTTTCACTGTATCTCAGTATATGTGATAACAATAAATGGATGAATTAATCAAGAAAATGAACAGAAAACAGGCAAAGAGCTGTGCATTACTGTTCACATGGGTCTCATTCCTTGCCTTGTGTACAAGTACCAAAGGGAAGTCCCATTTTTTCCTTTAACCACACTTTGTTCTGCTCTCACAATACCATGGCCGCTCCCACATCAGTCCTCCCTTAGATGGATTTTCCTCTTCTGAAATGTCTACTTCTGTGAGCTGTGACTGCTGAAAGTGCCAAGAGGAAAGAGAAAAGGAACAAAGTTAAAATGGCTGGATCATGGCAGAGGACAGATATCACTGTGTATTTGTCATAAACTTTGTTTGGAGGTGCTTCTGACCTCAAGCTAACTTATTTGGACAGTTCTGGAGGGACCATTAATTTCTATCACTTGCTTCTCTGCTTGACCTCCCACAATTGTATATCCCCCCTTGTTATTGTTCGTCCTTGCTTTGCAGGAAAGATAAGTGAAAGTTAGTGTATGCCCAGTACAAAGATGATGGCGGAGATACTGTTTGTTGTTCAAGTGCTAATAGGAAGAAGCAAGAGGCAATCAAGATAGGCAGAAGTTTGCTGGCAAGCAGATGTGAGAGATAAGAAAGGAGCCAAGAGAAATTGCTGGGATAACAAGGTGTAGAGCTGGATGAACACAGCAGGCCAAGCAGCATCAGAGGAGCAGGAAAGCTGACATTTCGGGCTTAGACCCTTCTTCAAAAATTGCTGATTATTTAAACACAAGGAAGTGAGCAGAGATCTGACACTAGCTGCAAGACACCAAAGAAGAGATGAGTGTTTGCAATGAGCATATGTAGATATTAACTTAAAATGCTGGGTTAGCCAAAATGAAATTAAATGAAACGAAGGATCAAACGTATGAAGCCTGGTGATGACTTATTGATTAGAAAGGTTACTAGTTTTAATGTATTTCTGTGTTTTGCGAAGGAATGTGTGCACATTTATATTAAATGTTGTAGCTCAGCAGTAATGGACTGAATTGTCACAGTAACTCTGAAAAAGTTAAAGTTCTGTCTAAAACATAATGAATCAGATGTGATAATGTGAAGAATTTAACAACTAAATTTGTGATCATCATAAAACTGTGCTGTCTAAATATCATACAGTTGGCTGGATGACATAAAGTGGTGAACAATCTGGACAAACCTGGCTAGAGGTCAAAGTTAGTTAGGCCCAAGAGATAAGCTTTTTTCCAAGGAGACACAAACAAGCCTTAATGAGCAATTAATCAAACTAGTTTTGGTAGATGATATATTTGTGATGCCAGTGATGAAATTGACCATATGCTGGAGACTAGACAATATTAAATATTGAATGCACAGTTTGTTTGCTTGGGAAAAGGGTATAAGGAAAGCTTAACTCGGGGCATAGGTAGCTAGCTCAGGAGGGGTCATCTGATCAGTAGCTGAAGGTCCACATGAAGCAGGTTGATCATCTGTTTCAGTTTGATCTTCTGACAAGTCCATGTAAACAAATTCACTTGTGATTTGAAGCAATATGTGAGTCAGATTTTTACAGTTTTTTTTTGTTCTGTAATTTGCTTTAATAAAAGACATTGTGTATGTTCTGTTGTTAGATTGTCTTGGGTTACTGATATCCAGCGTAAAGCCAATGGAACTGTTAGAGTGGGAATAGTGTAGTGTACTATCTAATGTCTTATAAGGTGCTCAGAGGCTTCTCTCAATTTATAATAAATGCTCTAAAAATTTGGTGATTATTGCATATAGCAAGATAACACCCAAATCTGGAAATGAAATTGTTCAAGTCAATTCTCAGTTTCCTATTTGATATTATAAACAAGTCATTGAAGTTTTGTCTTTGTAGCTCTGCAGTCCTGTTGTACATCCAGGGATTGAGCTTGAAAATGTGTGTGGCCTTAGATACAGGAAAGATAAATTCTATCTGTGAGAGATTCATCTTGAGAGTTGAAGTTTTCATTCTGTTTTGGAAACTACAATATCCAGCTTACACCTTCTGACATTATAGTGCATCCATTGAGAAATATAGTGGAATGTCAAGCTCCTGTGGAATGGTTCTGTATCCAATATGTTTTTATATTCTTGTTCATTTGGAACTCCAGTTTCCATTTTTTTGTGACCCAACCAAAAATTGAAAATATAACAACTAAAAATGTATGTGGCAAGAAAAAACAAAATTAATATTTCCTTGTTTTGGATTTTTTTTGCAGATTGGTAAGTAGTAATTCTAAACAATTAATGTTTGGGTTGAACTGTCTGACTTTTTGAAGGAAGATTCATGTTTATGCTGAGACCAGTTATGAAATTTCTAGGACTGAAGCTTTGGACGGTGGAAAAGCCATCCCATACAGTCATATATCAATTGACCTAAGTTCAAGGTGAGAGGGGAAAGATTTAAAAGGGACTTGATGGGCAACTTTTTCACACAGAGTGTGGTGGGTATATGGAATGAGCAGCTTGAGGAATTGGTAGAGGTGAGCATAATTACAACATTTCAAAGGTGTTTGGACAGGTACATGGATAGGAAAGGGATATTGGCCAAATGCCAGCAAATAGAACTGGCTCAGTTTAGGAAACTTGGTCGACATGGATGGGTTGGGCCAAAGGATCTGTTTCTATGCTGTGTGACTTTAGAATTCTATAAAAGCCTACATATAAGAGACATTATGGTGTGTTTTGAGCAGGTCCTTAAAGGATGTGATTGAGCCCCTTGTGCAGATCCATGAAGGATTTGATAGAGGGGAGCTATGGGTGAAACAGCACATGATTATTTTAATCCTTTGTTGATGGAGATGGAAAAATGAAGAATTTGCTCCACCTTGTTACTCTGTGAGGTCATTGAGAAACAAAACCAAATCCTTGGGAAATAAACTCCTGGGACTGGAAATCTCAGCAATTGTTGCTGCTTCATGTACTAATTACTGTTCAGATAATCTGCAATTTTTAAAAGAAAACTTCTCTCCTTGTCCTGACCTCTTCCAGCAGGATTTCCGATAATGTTTCAGAGAATTTGAAGATTATCTTGTGAAATGTAGTGATGTTTTGCAGGAGAGAATGCATTTTAATCTGTGTAAATTTAAATTCATTTTAACGTGTAAATGGCTCATTTAAGCCTATGGTTAACTTGTAGGAAATTGCACTAACTCTTATGTTGATTTGACTTCGAAAACTAAATAAGTGAATGATCAGTGATTTTTTTTGGGATAGAAAGTTCTTAACCCCTCAAGACCTTCCCAGTTCCAACATCGGAATGCCATATTTAAATGGCTCCTGGGCAGCTCTTCATTCTCTGCACCCCAGGCAAATCACTGAACTACTACCCATTACCCAAGCCAAGACCTGGAGACGTCAGAGAACAGGCACTATATTTCTCAATGGATGCACTATAACGTCAGAAGGTGTAAACTGGATATTGTAGTTTCCAAAACAGAATGAAAACTGCAACTCTCAATGGAGTCATGATTTACCAATGCATCCCTAGAGATTCTGTTGAAGGCTATCCAGAATAGAATAAGAGTTCTTTTACCTAGGATACAAAGAGAAGCCACTCCAACTGATGAAGGCAGCCTGCAGAGGTTCGAACATAGCTACAGTGCTACAAAGTTCTGCTGCACACTGCCAGAATATGTACCACTGTTTAATACTTCATACTTCCTTGAGTATCAGTTAGCATGTGACATTGCTACTGCAGATGACTATCAAACAAGATGGATGCCAGGCATCTTCATCAGCACAATCAATATCTATCAATTCATTACAGCTTCTAATGTAGTACCATTGGCACCTTTGAGGTACTGCGTGTGACATCTGTCAGCGTTCATGTTTAAAACATGAAAGAAACGTGGAACAAAAACAGAGACTGCTGGACAAGCTCAGCAGGTCTGGCAGCATCTGTGGAGAGAAATCAGCGTTAACTTTCTAGGTCGAATCATGCTTCCTCAGAACGGTAAAGAATTGTGGCTTGAGCAGTCTTGTTGGCCTGTTAAGGCTTTATCCCTGTAAACATTTAATAACGAGCCAGATTGCACAAGATTGGGGCTCCTCAGGAGTTGATCAAAATGGGCAGTCTTCACGGCTAACACAGCATGGATTTGCACAAAAATACATCTTGGTAATGAAGGAAATGGGTAGCTTAATTTTGTACACACCGGACCTTGGAGGAAATCATTTACTCCAACAGTTACATCCTTCATGTTGATGGGATCCTATTTTTGTCTAACAAGATTGTACCCGTGCATGTAATTCTATCTGGGCTGGATGTTTTTGTGTCTTCATGGAAGTTAATGAATGTAAAGCAGATTCCTGATGATGAAGGTGAGGAATGTTGACCCACAGGAAAGCACCTGAGAACTCAGTAGCAAAATTTTAACTGGCCATTTAAAATCTGAATGTTTACCTCCTGCCAATTAAATTCTCCCTTCCACTCTCCTAAAAGATACGGATGGACCTGAAAAATTCTGCCCTTTGTCTGTTTTTTTTAAAGTAGTAAATGAGTTTTGCACAAATCCTATTAAACACAAGAATTTAAACGAGGGTCCATACTCTTTACCAGAAGTAAGGAGACAAATCTATCGTTTCATCATTACACTATCCTTTGACTTAAACTTCAACAAACCTGAATACCTTCTTTGTCCAAGGCAGTTCATTTATTTTCAATGTGGTCCTGTTCTCTCCTCAGCCTCGGTTTAATAATTAGTCATGGTTATGAGCAGCATAATAAATTGTTCTAGAACAGAATTGTTATATGCAAATTTACTGCATGTTCCAATCATTTTTTAACCTCATTTAATTATAGTAAAGGTACTTTAATGATTCCGTGCTGATTATTTTCCAATAGAGCCTTACAAAATGTGACACTCCATTTTTAAAAAGCTAATATGAATACCATGGTAAGGGTTCATCTACGTGACCCTTCCGCCCACTCCCCAATGTTATCAGTTTGAAACTTGCCAATTATGCAAATAATTTGTCTTGCAGACTTAACCAGGATTGCTGGTTATCCTATTATCAACAATTCTTATTTTTAATAGAGAAACAATATTGTTACCACTATGTGACTAACTATACAAAGCACACAAAAATTCACCTAACAAAAACTGACACAATTTCATTCAAGTGATTTTTTGGGAGAAATTGCTTTTGAATAATAATAGCCAAGTCATAGATTCTGCATACTGTAGAGTTCAGCAACTTCACATAAAGCGAGTTAATTCTGCAAGAAAAATTGTGTGCACTAGTGAAAAGGTTTGAGTTGATAATTCTGTCTGGGAGACACGTAAGAGAAGATTTACCAAGGTATTTCATGCTAGCTTTTTAAAACAGAACACTGAATTCTGAAGCATCATGACTCCAATACATGTATTGCTAGCACAAATACAAAAGTTTAGCTTATAATTTGACAACTCTTACATGCTATGTTATTATGGGTGGTATGTTTCCCTCTCTGAGGTGGCAAAAATGCTGATGAGTAAGATGGCTTAATCTAGTAAGAGTCATCGAATCAGATTCTTGATGCTAAGCAAAGCTTTCCCAACCAAGTCTGAGTCTTTAGATGGTAAATTCAGTCTGTCACCATTATGTGAGCAGAAGATTATTTCCATACATTTTGCAGCAGAACAGATAAGGGGAAAATAGTGGATGCGATGTTTTTAGATTTCAAGAGGTTTTTTATAAAGTCCCATATACAAGGCCGAGAAGCAAATTAAAACACAAAGGTTTGGGGATAAGATACTGATGTGGATTGAGAATTAGTTGCCAGACTTAAAATAGAAAGTGGGAATCTTTTTTCGAGGTAGTAGGCTGTGTCTTATGGTGTATCACAAAGACCAGTGCTTGGGCCCCAACTATTCATGACCTGGATAAGGGATCCAAATTCAATACTTCCAAATTTGATGATGAAAAGTAACTAGGTGAGATTGTGTGTTGCGAGGAAGTTATAAGAAGGCTTCAGGGCAATCTAGACAAGTTGAATATGTGTGCAAACATATGGTGGATTCAGTAAAATATGGATAAATGTGAAGTTAAAAGAAAGAAAGATGGAGAATTATTTAAATAGTCATGTATTAGGAAATATGCTGCAAACCTACTGGTATTCCCCAGTAATATCTGTTTCAGATCTTCAGCATCCATGGTTCTTTGTTTTATTTTCATGCCCTACAGACAAACTCTACAGATAAAAATACTTGCACTTGACCTTGAGAATAGCTCAAATCCTTGAACTGCTACTGGCTTTGGCAAGGAGGAGTTAGAGTGATGGAATTGGAAAGTTGGTGGTAATTGGGGAAGAACACACAACACGGTGGAGCTGACTGGGTTTGTTGCCCATAGCTTTCTACCTGTCATTAAATGAGAGGTCTTGGTCTTCCCTGGCCAGCTCCATTATCGTCTCCTTATAGGGAGTAAGCAACTTATCATCGAGCACTGCTCCCCCACCAGTCTTTGACCTCTTGACCCAGTTGTGCGTTGTTTTTTTTCCTACAATGGCAATTAAGAAGATTGAGCATGATGGAATTATATGCGGTAACAACAAACTGCATTAGCATGAGAAGTATGGAGGGACCTCTAGTGAGTGAGGAGGATGCAGAGAGGACATGAAGGGTTAGCAGTTATTGAGGATGTTGGGTGTGGTAATTGTGAGCCTTGGTGAGATGCATGTGCAGTGTCAGAGTTCGAGTAAGTGATAGCCCTTTAAGTATGAGGCAGCAGAAACAGAAGATGGTGGCACTTACTTTTATTGAGAGTAGGTCAATGGTCTCCATTCTGGATTGCTGGCTGTCCCTTTTCTCTGCACCCTGAGACATTACTTCATGAGGTGGAGGAGCTTAGTTTTCTTCTTTGTCATCTGGTCAGAGTTTAGAGAGGAGTACTCCAGCATACGGTATTCCTGACTTACAGCAGCTTAAGTGATGGTTAGTTATGCTTTAAATATGGTGTCTGGGCCTTGGAAGCCAGAAAACGCTGGCTGTGGTGAGCAGTTGTCTCACACTGACCATGCAATATGCTGAATAAGATGCCCAATATCCAATTTGAGCTTGTGAAGTGTGCAATTGTACTAGATAACTTATCCCGGGCCGTAGCAGATGAGACATCATGAAATTTAATTGTCACTACTCTTTAGCTTCAAATGGACTGTTCAATGCCACCTTTCTTTTACTGAAAATGAAGCACTTTGCGTGGATTAAATCCTCCTGCTGAAGTCACTCGCTTTTTTTAATATTCAGTATGTGGGCAACGTGTTTATTTTGTTTATTATTAGTCAGATCAGGCAGGAAGTAACCTGCTCTTTGTATATTTGCAGTCCATATCCCGCAACTGATCCCAAGGTATTGTTGGTCATGGACATCAAAACCAATGGCCCAGTGGTGATGAAGGAAAAATGATATATGATCATGGGAGAGGCAATGGCTTAGTGATATTATCACTCTCTGGATTGTCAATCCAGAGGCCCAAGTAATCTTACGTGGACCTGGGTTCACATCCCACCATAGCAGATGGTGGAACTTGAATTGAATAAAAACACGCTGGAGTTAAGAGTCCAATGAAGACCATAAATCCACTGTCGATTGTTGGAAAAACCAAACTAGTCCAATAATGTCCTTTATGGAAGAAAACTGCCATCCTTAGCTGGTCTGACCTACATATGACTACAGACCCACAGCAGTGTGGTTAACTCTTAACTACCCTCTGGGCAATTAGGAATGGACAATAAATGCTGGCCTAGCCAATGATGCCCTCATCCCATCAATGAATAATAAAAAAAAATGATGATGTGTGACTTGGAAGAAATTATGAAGCTGTGAAGTGCCACTGCTGTTTAAAGGACCGAACTTGAAATTTTTTAAACTATCTTTTATACATGAACCACCATTCAAGATGTACAGCTACATTTTCACAAGTGAAGGAAGGTTGACCTTTTGGACTTGAAATGAAAGAACAACATTGTGGTAACTTTCTTTCAATGCTCTGTTGACTAGTCTTTCACAGCATTTATGGGATTTTTTCAATGTCCAGTCAACTGATTTTTCTCTCTTTCAGATCTGACTTTAGCACTTTATGTGACCAAACTAGCTTCAGCACCAAATATTAATCAACCAACAGAACATGATCACATTTAACTAAAGCCATTAGACTGCTGATGGTGATAACAAGATTAAGACAGATCCAATTTCCAAAGGGATGTGTTGTCAGCTGTTTCTGTAATTGATGACATGACTTTTGGGCTAGGAAAGCGTAAAAATGAACAACCTGATTTTAACTCTCGTCGTCCTTTAGAAATAGACTGGGTAAGGAGAGTGTGCAGTTAAACTTGTCATCAGGAGCTGCACATTACATTTCTGGCACATTCCTGCCTATTGCCATTTCAGTTATGCTGTTTGGAGGTGACATGCTTGCTATTGGTAGACAGGGTCTTATTAAAATGTAAAAAGCATATTGAAAGGACATTATCCTGCTGAGCTTGCTGTCAGGAAGCCACAATAATTTCAGCTCAGTGGATTGTTGGATCACTTTGCTGTCCACTTTCCCAGAAGAATATCCAGATGCCCTGTTACTGCTTTGTATTTTAATCTGATTATTACTGTATGGGCATGCCAGCTCACTACACTGCATGAGTTGCTTTTCATTGTGAAGATTACTATCACTATCCTCTTTAAGTGTAGGAAACTACAAAGCCTGCTTGATCTAGAATGGTAGAGGAAAACCAGATGAGTCTCTTTTAGTTAATAAGGTAAAGTTTACTGCTTGTAAGTAGCCAGCAACAGGTTACATTGATAGATCGACATTGTTACCGAAACTTTGAGGAGAATGAGGTGTTAGGTCTCACTCCTTGGAGATCCTAAGCTGTTCTGTCCACAACTTCATACAACATCATCAACAATTGCCATGGTTTTAGTGTTCTACTGGGTGATGAACAGGGTGGAAGAGGGGCAGCAGCAGGAGCCCTCATCTTCGAAAATGAGCTGCGATAGAGTCAGGACACTTACTCAATCTAGAACATGTAAATGTGATGATACCTTTTCTCGGACCTGGCTGAAGCCAGGTGTCTCAGGAGGTTGCAGACAGGCTGTCTTAGGTACCCACAGACCCCTGTAACATTTGCTTGACCAGTGAACCCATTTCCAGTCCTGAAGTCAATTCAACCGTTAACCTCTCTGTCATGTGTTTTCATGTGTCCTGTCAGTCCATTGCATGAATAAGTCAGTGATAAACTGCTGAATCGAATGAATGATATGATATAGAGTCGTGGAATCCCTGCAGTGTGGAAGCAGGCCATTCAGCCCATCAAGTCCACACTGTCCATCTGAACAGCATCCCACTAGACCCACCCCAACCCGTAACCCCCCATTTCCCATGGCTAATCCACATAGCCTGCACATCTCTAAGCACTGGTAGGATACCTTGCTCCCAGCCTAACCTTTTTGGCCTTGCCTTTCTATAGAGTTCTAATAAAGCCCAATGCAAGCTTGAAGAACTTTTTCTGCAAAACAGAACAGTTTTCTTTATGAGATAACAAGGTGTAGAGCTGGATGAACACAGCAGGCCAAGCAGCATCAGAGGAGCAGGAAGGCTGATGTTTCGGGCCTAGACCCTTCTTCAGAAAATCTGAAGAAGGGTCTAGGCCCGA
>NC_063335.1:16288472-16327777 GCF_021869965.1 Rhincodon typus
TGCTGAGCTTTTCCAGCAACTTCTGTTTTTGTTCCTGATTTACAGCATCTGCAGTTCTTTCGGTTTTTAACTTAGAGAGACAACTTTTACTGAGGAGTGTCTAGACCCCTGACTGATACCTGCACAGCTCCCAGACTGATTAATTGAACTTGTCCTGCAGGCTTGACCATTGCTCACTCCCTGAACCATATAAGTATGAATCCCCAGACCCTAAATTTCCCAAGTGACCTATTGATCATGTCCAAGTCATGGGCTGCTCGCAGATGTTGCCCCTGACATGACTAAAGACTACTCTCCCTAGACATTGAGACATGGCCATTTAAGTGAAGTGTACGCAGTGTTTGCCATATATAGTGCTATCTCATAGTGTACGGGTATCATATTAACATAGCATGGTGTTATTCAGCAACGTGCCTATTCCTTTGACTGATCACGGCTGACAACTGTAAAATGTTGCCTGACTTTACGTCTACTCTAATCAGCATAACAAGTCTGTGAGCCATTAAGTTCCGAATGAGGGGACAAAGGAAAAAAATACAAGGCAGAAATGCTGCATGCATCAAAGTAGTGAGTCAAAGAGAGGAAATAAGAAGCCCTGAAATACAACGTGAAATCCATTAGACTGGTGCTTGTCCCTGTGTGCAACATGTCTCGGCAACCACATCTCAATGAAAAGTGGCAGCGTGCACTGAAATGCAGCATTGTATTTATTTAGACTGGCTGGTCAAATGGGCTGAACTGTGGCAAATGGAATTTCACCGTGAAATGTTTTGGGGTGATGCATTTGGTAGGACTAACAAGGCAAGAAAGAATGCATCAGATTCCAAGAAGGATTCTAGGATTCAGAGAGACTTTGATGTGTATGTCCATGTTTCCTTGAAGGCAGTAGAAGAGTTAAATAAGGAGGTTAAGAAGATATATGTAATACTTTTGTCTTTCTTAGTCAAGGCATTTAACATAAGAGCAAGGAAGTTACAGTAGCTGTACATAATGATAATTAGGCCACAGTTTAGAGTATTGTGTCCAGTTCTGGTCACCACATTATATGAAGGATGCGATTGCACGAGAGAAGGTGCATAGTAGATTCATCAGGATGTTACCAGAGCTAGAGTAATTCAGCTCCAAAGAGAGATTAGATAGGTAGGTGCTGTTTTCCTCAGAGCAGAGAAGCCTGAGTGGAGATCTGATTGACGTGCACAAAGTTCTGAATAGTATAGACAGGATAAATAGGGAGAATGTTTTCTGCCAAGTAGATAATAACCGAAAATCACAGTTTTAAGGTGAGGAGCAAGAGATTTACAGGAGCTTTGAGGAAACATTTTTTTACCCAGAGGGATTTGTGTATCCAGAACGCAATGCCTAAAAGGATGATAGGTGTGGGAACGAGCAAGATGTTGCAGAACTATTTAGATGAACACCTTGAAATGTCATGGCATTAAAGGCTACAGGCCAGGTGCTGGAAAATGTGATTAGCGTAGACAGAAGTTTGATGACCAGTGTGAACATAATGGGCTTTCTCCATGCAGTGAAATCTCTATGACTCTATGGCGCTCTATGAAGTGCAGAACCAGATTGTAACTGTGTCAGGGATGTGCCATGATGATGTGATGAGGCTGGTATGTATCTGGATGCAGGATGCAGGCGGTTGCTGCCCATGGAACATGTCCTGAGATATTGGTTGCTTCTGTTCAAGGCAGAGGCCCAGAGAAGGAGGCATCAGCTGGAGTCACCAGGAACTCACTTTGACTTTTATGAGAGCAATTGTTGCCATCTTGTTCCTATCCAGTACGTAGGAGAATAGGAACAGACATATCAATTAGATGAGATTAGGTACTAGTGGCATGCAACATAAGCTTCTGAACTCCCATGAGTGAGCTTCCCACCATGCCATTAAAATACTTACAGCAGAATCAGACTTTTTTTCCCTTTATGTTGACAGTCTAATTTCTTCCAATCTCACTATATTTTCTGTCAATGCTCACCTTGTTCAAATGTTGGGCAGGTTCCACCCATTATTTTCTGGACTTGATCTTAAAATTGTCATGAGCTACATTAACAGAATATTTCATTCAATAAGTTTAAAAATGGAAACAAAAGGATTTTTCCTGTGCTGTGACAAATTTATCACAAATAATATTCTTGAGAATTTTCTACATCTTGTTTCATCATGTTGTTTTAATTCCTTTATTTAAACATGTAAATAATTGCACCAATTTACTGTACTGGGCTACTTGAAGTGAACGAAGCAGCAACTTTAAGAGAAATGAATGCTCCTGGGAGTTCAATTTCCTTTGTGTACTATTTTTAATACATTAATTAACGTGTTCATTCATGGAGAAAATTAATCCCATATGTGATTAACAACCCTCTCGTGAAATTAATTCAGGAATTCCAGAAGATAGATTTTGCTAGAAGTCAAGTGTTGAATGATCATACTTCAAGTGTGTTAAATCAATATAGTTCTCATAAACATAGAAGATAAAAAAAATCTTATGTTTGAACCTCTGCAACCTTTGCAGATCAGAAGTAACACACAGGTTGGTATTTTATGCCAGACAAAGTGTGACGTTACTGGAAGGGGGCTGTGCATACATTCCTATCCAACTCTCTGTTGCCGAAATTAAACCCTGGGTAGTCATTTAACAGCTGAACAGTGGGGCTCTTACCAAATAAGAGACATCGGCTTAGAAGTCAGGTACTAGTATGGATGGACACGGAACAGGGAACAGCTCCCAGGGGGTCTGTTAAAGAGTTTCCAGGGAGAGCTGCATCAGGAAGGCAACATGCTGGTACTGTGTAAAAATTCTGCTGCAGACAAAGAAGATACTATTATCCTTGACAGCCCTAATCGTCCTGAAGGATGCTCACCAGGACTGCAGACTGTCTCCACCTCTTCAGTAGTACTGATTATGTCAAGGCAATATGGTCACCTCATTAGAGCAAAGGCAGTGGCAGAGTGATGACAGGTATCACAGTTTGATCATGACTCCATGCTCTGACTGGATGGCAGGATGTGTCCCTCCCGCAAGAGGAAAAGAGGAAGCAATCTCACCTGACCAAGAAAGACCGGATGGAGGTTGCCATGGCAAACAGCAGCCATGAGATCAATGATGACAGACATTCTCATACTACAAGGGTGAGTGAGAATCTTAACTCTTGATTTGGGTTCACATCCATGGAAGTGTATGCATGTGTTGTTATTGGGTGCATTATAGATGGGGCTGGATGAGAACTCCCTGTTGCTTATATTGAGAATTCAAGAAGCCTTGGAACCCTGCCAGGCTTTTGGCGATTGTACTGAGGAATCTTGGAGTAGAGAAGAACCAAACCTCATGGAAGTCTTCGGAAGGAGTCGACCCTGTCCACTGGTCATTGCCCCATTGTCTTCACAGGAAATGAGGGAGCATGAAGACCATGAGAGGATGAGAACTGGTTGGGGCTGGATAGGGGTTTTTTTGCAGCATGCCAAATCTGACAAAGAGGGAGGAGAGCTTCCTGGAAATGGCCAGTCACTGAGACAGGGGTGTGGGAGGGTGCAGTTCAGATGGATGAGAAGAAGCCCTAGTCAGCATCATTGGCTGTGTGCATCCGCTGAACCACTTCCCAGCCCCGAAGTTGTGTTGCCAATGTAGGAATGTAGCTCAGATGGGGAAGAGATGTGTCTGTTCGTGACAATGCCTGGAGATGAACTCTTCTGTGAACAACATCATATGAAAAATGTCTGACTGCGATGTAGCAATATTTGCAGGATGTTCATTTGTAATGTTGAGTGGGACTCATCATTTTGCCCTGTTCAACACATTGGACTCAACAGGCACAAGGGACCAGATTATTACCACTACCACATATGTCCCCAAAGCTCTTATCAAGGGAGTATGAGAGATCAGGAAGATGCTCAGTCCAAGGCAGGCAACAAGCCTCTAGAGTCAACAATGAGACAGCAATTGTTGGACAGCCAGAGGGAGGTGAGGGAAGATCTGCAAAGTTTTCAAAGACTATGGATTCGTAGCAAAAATAGTCAAGGAGTCTGTCCAGGCCTTCAGTATAAACATCTCCCTCTTACCTGTGCATCTTCCTCCATCAAGTGACTGGTGATTTTGAAGAGCCCGGACCAGGTGTGTGTGTGTGTGTGCGCGCACGCGCGCGCCTGTCTGTCTGGAATCTCCACCAGGTCCCCATTCATTTCAGAAAAACAGGGAGAGTCAATTTGCTTTCACAACAGCAGATAAGCACCAGACGTCTGAATCTGGAGGGCCCTTTTCAGGGGCACTCCTAATGGTGATAGTATCTATTCTTCCCCTCTGCCAATGACACCAGATGCTCAGGATGTTGCCATGACAGAGAGGACTGGTCAAGACTTTTTTCCAATGCTGAGGTCCTTGCAGTGTCGAGGGTTCAGAAAATGCCCATCATGGTCATCCAAGTTTGCAGGTCATAAAAGGCAGCAGCCTGCCTCCAGCACAGAGGGAGTACCACGGCACAATATGTCAAAATCGATGAAGAAATCTTGTGAATCATGAGCCATCACAACTTTTCCTCTGATTTCTCGAGTGGTCTTCCGTTCCAGTGTACTTTATTCAGTGACTGTCATCTCCTTATGGCTGAGTCACCTTTGTGGAGGATCTTATTGCTACAGCAATCCCATAGCCACTTTCTACAAGCCCTGTGTGAATTGTGATAATGTGGCTCTTTGGGAATAATGTCAATTGACCAGAAATGATATTTCATTGAAGCTGTTGGAGTTTGTCTCCAGGTCTTTAAGTGAATCACTCCGTTATCAGAAATTCCTGTGTCTTTCTGTCACTCACTCTCTGCTGAGAATTCACATGATATTATTCCTCAGCATCAGAACACGAATGCTGACTAGAATCATGAGCCACGTCATTAGTAGACATCCCTTATGCCCAAGTGTCCAATGATCTCATTATGTGGTAGCACAAAGAGCCACAGCAGTAGGGATTGCCTGATTATGGATCATGGTTACTTCCAGGATATCATTTACATACCTAAAGCTTCCTCAAGAGGTGGTCACAGATAATGTACGCATTAAACACAGGGTGGTAGAAATCTAGAACTCACTGCCTGTAAGGGTGGTAGAGGCAGTAACCCTCATAACATTTATCAAATATTTAGGTACACACTTAACAATGCCAAGGCATATGAAACTGCGATATGAGGGCCAAGAGGTGGAAAATGGGATTAGAATTGTTAGGTGGTTGTTTTTGACCAGCACAGATGTAATGGGCCAAAGGGCTTTTCTCTGTGATATAGATCTCTAAGACTCAATTACAAATGAATTCCTTTTTGTTGGCAGACTCCCCTGTCTGGCCTAAGTGTGCCTTCATCACCATATGTGTGCAATCAATTACCCTTTCTACTTTAGGGAACCCTAAAATGGCTCTTTAGCCTCCTGCTGGCTCAGTCTGACAGTCTTTATCAGTGCTGAACTTGGAGTTGTTCACTCTCTGTAACATTGAATCAACGACAATCCTGATGCTGTGATGAGCTGCTAATTCTGATATGCCAGAATCTCCTAGATACTGAGGCATAGAGCTTCAAGGCAACCATACCCTTCAGAATGGCAGCCAATATAATTTGGGTGTTTAACCCCTGCAAACATGTAGTAAATAGGTGGGGCTCCTTTCCGGAGAAATGCAGCTACATAAGACGCTGGCACTCAGATATGCGGGTGTATTGTCTGCGTAACTTCAAGCTAAGCTCTTCTCCTGTGGTAGAGCTGCCCATGGTATTCTCTGAGGACCCTCTAGCTTTTCTGCATCACTATGCCACAACGAATGACAGGCCAGTAGGTTGCTCCTGCCCCTCTATCTGATTCTTTACTCCTCACTTTGAGAATACACTCCAGCGCGCACTTTACCCCACTCCCGGTGAGTCCTTTCTGTCATCCTGCCCCTGAAACTGTGACTCCATGTTGCAAACCTTCATTAAAATCACCCCATTTCAAATGAACCCTTCAGTAACTCCCTTTCTAGAGAACGCGTAGTGTGACCTCAAGCCAATTTCCTCAACTCTCATATCAATCTCGAATGCAGCCTCCAACTCCTCATTGCATTTTTGGGAGAAATGGGAGTGTAATGGTAATGTTAGTGAACTAATAACTAAGAAGCTTATCTGCTGACATGGAATTTAACTTCGATTAAAATAAAATGTGGACTTTTTTCAATGGAAGATAGTTTGATGGTCACCAACAGACTATTGTCAATTGTTGTTAAAAGTTTTTGGGTTCCCTAATGTCCCTGAGGAAAGGAAATTTGCTGTCCTTACCTGGCCTGAACTACATGTGACTCCAGACACACAGCAATGTAGTTGACTCCTCACTGCCCTCTGACATGGCACAGCAAGTTGCTCAAATCATGGTCAACTATGAAGAGGTAACAAATTCTTGGCTTGTCAGTAATGCCCACACCCCACAAAAAGAATAAATTAAAAGAAAAACAGCCCTCTTTACATCAACCCTTATCGCGGCTGTTCAGTTAACACTCCTGCAAATTCTTTACAACTGAGGAGCCTGACAAACTGGCATAAAACTGTATGGGAGTGAATGAAAGACTTACCTAATTGTCTCAAAATATACTTCTATTAGCTTTTGCTAGGAGATGGATAGTCATGCAATTTGACAACACACTTCCATGAGTAGGGGCTAAGTCTGAATGTGAGAAAATGCAGTTTTTATATGATGTGCCAATGAGAGGATATACATCATCACATGAAGTGATGTAATATCACATGGACTTGGTCTTTCTTGTTGCCTTGTGGCAGGATGAAGCTAGAGTAAGATGTTTCTTAAATCAAGTTTATTTTTGCTTTACTTCAACAGTCTGTGTAAGTATTCTTGAACAGCACGAGAGACCAAGAATATTACACCAATGGTCTTCTGATTTATTGCAACCAGCTGTCACAATGTCAGGGAGCAGATTCAATGTCACAACACCCAATTTTGCAAAGGAGAAGACAGGGTGGTCAACTGAACAGCAAATGTTAGTATCTACCCCGAGTATTTTCCCAAAGTTTATGCACTTTTTCTGCTGGATTGAAACAGATGACTTTGAGTAACACCGCAATAGATTTTTGCACTTGTTCTGAAGTCTTAATTGCACATTCAAGGGTCATCGGTTTGAGAGTATTTCCCCTGTGTGCATCTCCAACCTGAAATTTATTTGTATCAGCATTGCACACTGGTAATGAGTTGATTTACATGCAAAAATTAATAACATTTTACTTTTTAATGCAAATTCGCCTTTATAAGTTTTCAGATGTCTATTGCTGAGGGGATAAAGCAAGAAATCTGCTTCCCAGACAATCAGCAACAACACCACCCAGAAACTGGAGGAGCAGCACCTCATATTCTGCCTCAGGAGCCTACAGCCCAATGGCCTAAATGTGGACTTTACCAGTTTCAAAATATCCTCGCCCCCGGCCTCATCCCATGACCAATACTCCCTCTCATCCCCGCCTCCTTAACCTGACACAACCTGTCCGTCTTCTCTCCCACCTATCCGCTCCTCCCACCTCACTGACCAATCCCCACCACTGCCCACCTGCACTCACCTATCACCATCTCACCCACCTTCCATAGCCCCACCCTTCCTCTCTCTATTTATTTCCCAGCTCCCTTCCCCCTCCCCCATTTCTGATGAAGGTTCCTGACACGAAACGCCAACATTCCTGCTCCTCTGATGCTGTCTGGCCTGCTGTGTTCCTCCAACTCCACACTGTGTTATCTCTGACTCCAGCATCAGCAGTTCTTATTATCTCTGAATCAGCAATAATCACTTGTCATGAACAAGCAGCAGGTAACAAGGATAACAAGGTGTAGAGCTGGATGAACACAGCAGGCCAAGCAGCATCAGAGGAGCAGGAAGGCGACGCGAAGGGTCTAGGCCTGAAACGTCAGCCTTCCAGCTCCTTCGATGCTGCTTGGCCTGCTGTGTTCATCCAGCTCTACACTTTGTTATCTCAGATTCTCCAGCATCTGCAGTTCCTACTATCCCAGGTAACAAGGATGTTACCTTATAAAAGCTGGATGAACACAGCAGACCAAGCAGCATCAAAGGAGCAGGAAGGCTGACGTTTCGGGCCTAGACCCTCCTTCAGAAATGGTGTCAGGTGCCAGTCTGTCCCAATTTTCCATTCTCATACTCCTTCCTTAATGCAGGAAAATGCTGAAATATCCCATTTGTTTGGTCCATTTACATTGGCACCAGATTAGGAATCAACTTTGTTTGCCACATCCCTTGGTCCATTCATCTCATTTAATCATAGCTTTTAATTAAAGAGATCAGCAAAAGCATAAAGTTATGTCTAGGAAGTAGAGTTGCTATAAATTACTTATCTGCTAGAATATCTTAAATTGAACACTATTGTATTGACTTCAGTAGAAAGGAAATTTGAGAGGATTTCTTAATGGAATGCTAATCCACTCTTGTTTGTTACATTGTTTGCCTGATGTTTATTAATGCAGTTCTAAAGAACTTTTGTGATTCAGTGTTAGTATCACTATCTTTGAGTCAGCAGGCCTTGGTTCACCTGTTCCAGAGTTGTGTAATAACATTTCTGCATGGATTGTTTAGAAAAATAGGTTAAAAAATATCAATGCACTCCCCAATTGGTCATGTTGCTTATTACACTTCTATGTTGTTTTGTTTATCAAGAAGTGATTAATTTTATTACTTTGTATTTTGCAAAGAATTTTGTTTTTTTTCCACATCAACTTCAATTTAATTGCTGAGAAAAGAAAGTCGAGAAAGACTAAGTAAATGGACCAGTTATTACAATCAGGGCCAGAATCCTCTGTGACTCTAAATATTTTCTAAACAACCTGTCCAGAGATGTCATCATACACCTTATGATGGGAATTGAACTTGGCCCTCTGGCTCAGAGGTAAGCACACTGCCAGTGTGCTTCAAGAGTCTATCTGACACAAATTTTATTACATTTCACCGACTTAGATGCTTCCTGTTATGAACCTGTCTAGGAGTCCATAAAACCAGAAGCAAAAGAAATGTTAGTAGAAACCATGCCCACTACTACAGCAGCGACTTGCAGGATTCTGTCATTTAAATGTCCAGCAGGACAGCCAAATAATTTGACAAGTCCTGTAAAAGAGTAAGTATGCACGTATAGGGCTAATGTGCTCGATGGGTGTGGTGGTGGTGGGGGATGGAGGGGGTGGAGGCGTGTGTAATGGTGATACAGTGTTATGTGATTGAGGTCAAACAGTGCCAGGGATTACTGTGCCTACTTTTGCCTCAAGTCTGTCAACCCACCTTTGTCCATATTCCTTAGTGCCTTTTGTTGTTTAAGTGCTTTAGCACCCTGGAATAATCTTTTTGATAATGTCCTGAAGCTGCTCTTCATGGCTGTACCTCTCACAGCATGGGCTGGTAATAAGAGTGAAACCTGCAGGAAAGCATATGGAATTGATAGACGAGCATTAGTTAGTAGAGTTTAAGGAATAGTCTTTCAATAATGTAACGGTAAGATTAAAGCCGAATGTGTCTCCAAATATCGTACACTGTGGCAATTCGTCTTAATATGTAATAAAAACTTAAAATTAACATAAAACTAAAAATTTTGGTATGAAAGTTTGGTCCCCAATGGCTGTTGTGTGTGTTTGGATGAAGAGCTGGTTGTCGAAGGTGAAGACGCTGTGGTCAAGGATGAAGCAGATGAGTTGTAGGATTGCATCTGGAAATTGACAGTTGTTGGTATTGAGTATCGATGCTGTTGCAGCGATGCTGTCATCCTGGGGGATGTTGGTGTAGAGTGCCGGAGCGTCCATTGTGACAAGGAACGTCCCTGGTTCAACTGGTCTGTGGGTGCTGAGTTTCTGTAAGAAATCTGTGGTGTTGTGACAGAAGCTGGGGTCCTTTGTACAATGGATTTTAAGATGCCCTTGACATAGCCAGAGAGGTTTTCACATAGGGTACCATTGCCTGATACAATGGGACGTCCAGGTGTGTTGGGTTTGTGTATCTTCAGAAGGCAGTAGTCTCCTATGTGAGAAGTACACAGAATGAGAGTGCATAGAATAGTCTGAAAGTCTGGATCAGTCTGTTGAGTTGTTCGGATCAGCAGGTAGTTGTCTGTAGTGTTTCCTGGTTGTTCAGTTGTCAGTACACTTCCTTGCAACAGTCCGTTCTATTCTGTAAAAATGGCTCCTCCTTTATCTGCTGGTTTGATGACAATGTTGTGATTGTCACAAATTTAAAGAACAAGAAAGAAAAGCATGTTGAAGGAGTTAAATTTTATGGCCCAAACCTTCCTATATCCATATCATCAAATGTACTAAATGTTTTTTGGGAGTCGTCAAAGCATGCCTGGAAAGGTTAAATATTTCTGGCTGCCTCATAGAAATCCATAATTTGTCAGCAACCAAAATGGAAAGGGTTTATTTGGGAAGGCAGTGAACTCCTGGAAGGACTGAATGGGAGATGAGCAAAGATGAATTTGAGGGATCAGAGAGCATGCGAATCTGCCAGTGAGTTATCTAACTAGTTGTGCATGCACCACATGTAGCAGAGTCTGCGGGTCTTGTGTTGGATTTGTCAAACATCTTGTAACCCATCAAACTGAAATGCAAACAAGACATCCTCAATCTTAAGGGATTATCTGCAACAATTGCAAAAGTGGCTATCAATCTTTTCTGTGGCTGTTATCGTTTACCACCATAGAGCTAAATGTAATCTTCATGACGAAGTAGCGTTCCATCTACACTTCAGAGGTGAGCTGAATCAAGTTGCCTGAAAACTATTTGGAAAAACAGTGCAGTTAAATCATGTCATCAAATACTGAAGTGGCATTGACTCATATTGACATATCTTATAACATTCAGGGACTGCTTCACTAGCTAAGTAAATGCATTACCTATTCTGAGTTACATACGACAGAAAATGTTCTCCTGAGCCTACATTCAAATTTTATGCACAACTGCTTAATGTGTTCAATAATTGTGCAAATTTACTGATTAATATTCATCTGTCAATGATCACCATCAAATTGGCCATTTAATTAATTTGCTCTTTTTGTGGATTTAGTGCACATTTTGTATCGTATTTGCCAGCAAATCAACGGTGACTACACATATTTGGGTAACTTATCAGCTGTGAAGTCATTAGGGATATCCTGAGAATGTGGAAGAAAGGTGGAAGTCTTTATTCTTTGACATAGAATAGAGAGAATTTTAGATTGTGTAACCTTGATCAAATGAACCTTTGTCGAAGAGTAATTCTTGCTGTTTAAGTGCATATTTTCTTCAAAATTCATAAGCATAGTTTTAACACTGTTAGAAGTTATTATAGTCTGTCTAGAATTACATGTGCATTAAAAATAAAAACTACTTTCATGATATTGGTGAATACAGATGGGAAATTTCAAGTTTCACAAAGAAAATACTACGCTGCTTTGTTTAATGTTCTATGCTCTGGGAAAGGTGATGGTCAAATGATATTATTTCTGGATTATTCATCCAGAGACACAAGTAATATTCTAGGTCCCAGGTTTGAATCCCACGTGGTAGATGGTAGAATTTAAATTCAATTTTAAACATTTGGAATTAGGAGTCTAATTATGCCTGTGAAACTATTGTCAGAAAAAACACATTTGGTTCACTAATATACTTTAGGGAAGGAAACTACAATCCATACCTAGTCTGGCATGCGTGCAACTCCAAACCCACAGCAATGAGGTTGATGTTTAACTACCCTCTGGGAAATTAGGATAGGCAATAAATGCTGGCCTGGCCAACAATACACACATCCCATGAATGAATCTTAAAACAAAATAGTTCAGAATATCCATCAGGTGTACACTGCACTTTTACCCTTACTTTCCAGCCAGAGTCAATATAAATTAGGCAAATTTGCTATTTGCATTTTGAGTCCTTTCTTACAGGTCACAGGTATACAGAGTTGTTATTGCTCTTCGCTTCTGCACGCTACATGAATGTGCATTATTATCTGAAATGCAAAAGGATCACTTCAATTTCATTATTTTATTGAAGCATTTCATAGGATGTCTCTGTTTAAGTTTTATTCTCCTAATCTGTTCAGTTTGTCATGTAAATTGATTGAAATGTGACACCTGGAATACCATTCTGTGTCCTATGCGTTTTACTATTGTGTTAACTTTTGCCTTGTGAATACTAAGGCTGGGTCCTTGATAAGGATAAGTATCAGAAACTTTATTTACAGAGCAATGTAATGCATTACAGCTGTATCACAGCGCTGATATAGTCTGAGCTCAAGTTGGCTGACCAATTGATTTTTCCGATTGATGAGAAAGTACAGCAGTAGCTATTTGAGATGGAGCTGATACCTTTGTCCAAGAATGTCATATGGCAAACTGTAATACTGTCATCACTTTTCTTGCTGAAAGGAACATGCTTGTCTGATCATAGATAAAATATTAAGCTCAGTTCCACTACTGATTTGGAGCCTTCTTTCTGTCTGATTGTTCGAACTATCTCTAATTAGACGTCTCTTATCAGAAAACTCTTTTATGGTATGTGGCCTTAGTACCTTTGTCTTCCTCACAAATCATTTCTGTTGATATGGCCATTGACAATAGGTTCTGATTTCATCAGTCCATTCTTGTAGGACAGAATTTTTCCAAATCATTCAGCTGAAAAGTCAGGAGGTCCATTTCGAGTCAGTTTCTGTAGTTGTTTAGATAAGAGCAGTGATCAATCCACAAGTTGTTTGTTGCATTTTGATGATTTCTCTGTAGGTGACATATATTATAATTTATATTTTAACAGCTCATCCAGGTGTTCCATCGTTCTCCAGGGATTTGTGTAAATTTGACAGGTACAGAAAAGGTCAGCTGAGCTCTCAACTTTTTTTTTCTAAATAAGGTGTCCATTCTCCATAAATGATAAATTTGCATTGTGTAAGCAAGACAATGCAAGGGGGTACATGTACGTTACTGTTCTATGGGAATTACTGTTCCTATTCCCTTCTAACTAACCATGCAAACGCATTGTCTAAAATAATTGCTTCCAGTGCCACATCGAAGAAACCTATAGCTCTATCTTTTGGCTATGCTCCAGTTGGCATGTTTCTTCCAGTCATCTGCACATGCAGTCAGCAGCAACTCCCTTGTAATGAGTGCAATTCCCCTTGAATACACAATTCCCTTGGTGTATTTGAGATGAAGGTTTACTGAAATAGGTACCAATCTTGTACTGTGCTAAACCATCTTTCCTCCGTTTTCCATCACCCAACAGCACAGGTCACATTCTGTTGCGCACCATAATTGTTAGATAACGGGGCAACAGAACGTTTGTGTGCCATATCTCTCAACACAACCGGATGTGTTCTGACCACAACCCATGATCCCCCACATTCAGAAATAAGACCTATCCAATTCTAAATCCCATATGAGTTTCACATTGGTGAAAAACAGGAATATTAAAGGGAATGTGAAGTGGACAGGACATTGAGATTAAAAGAAGTGTCTCAGAGAAAGAATCAACAAGGCAGATTTGAAGAAGTAAACGACATATTTCTGAATGGTTACATTGCATGTTTTTATGAATTTTAATAATTGAAACTGCAACCATATATTTCAGTTAATGTATAGACGATAAAGGGCTCTTGCCAGCACAATCTTTTTCATGATTACAGACTATTTGATTTAATATGCTTTGCAACCATTTTCTATTGTAGTTATCAAATAATTTTTAGTCTTATAATATTTTAAGAATATGAAAAAATGCTTCAATGCTTTTTTTTTGAAAGTCAAGTAAAAAATTATGTGGAGCAATTTGTTGTAAAGTCATAGGCGTATAAATATTCTGGAATGTCCTGTCAGACAATTTGTCTGACAAATCAGCATTTAATACACTCTAACACTTTTACTTTGCTATGTGGACAATTAAAAGATGATTCATTGTGAAGAGATGAAACAAAAAGAATAAAGTTCATAGCCAGATGGCACTTTTAAGGGAAACAAATTCCCATGAGCAGCAATTATATGTTGTATGAATGAACGGGAAAAAATATGCTACATGCTCTGAATTAACATTTCCTACACAGAAGATTTTAATTTACAACTATGTATGACCTGATAACAGATTCCATCCTATGCTTTTTGTTAAATTATTATTCAACACATCCATTCAAGTTACCAATAGTTTATTCCCGAAAATGCAACAAGTCGTGATTCTGAATAAACTCAAATATGAAAATTTGTTTCGTTCAATATTTGTTATTTTGTATTTACACTTGCATACTGATGTCAACTCACCATGTTTTCATTCCTCCAAGTCTACTGCTTCCTTATCATTCCCAAATCTGCATCACAACTTCAGTTCTGTCTTTGATCTCCTAGTCCTCAGCAAACTCTTTTTTCTCTGACACCCCAGCTATTCCCCAGTACAGCATTCAACTTTATTTTCTAAATACCAAAGGATGCTCACTTGAAAGTATGTGCTAGAAACTGGTCTATCCATTCACTGCAAGATCTGATTGGACACTTGTAACACCACTGGTTTCTGCCTGTGTCTGCTAAAGCTGCGCAATATTTCAAGATCAATGGAGTGTCAAGTTAACCCCTGGCTTTTTTCCATGACAACAAATCACCTTTTAAAATGCCTCTTCCCATTCCCTCCACCCTCACCTCCAACAACAAGTGAGAGAAGTTCATGGATGATTTTTCCATTTTAGATCAAGACAATCTGAATATTAGCATCAAAAACAAAGTTGCTGGAAAAGCTCAGCAGGTCTGGCAGCATCTGTGAAGGAGAAAACATAGTTAACGTTTCGGGTCAGGTGACCCTTCCTCAGAAGTTCTTATTTGAAAGCAGCTTACTTGAATGGTGCCTCAACCACCACCATAAACATTGATTTTCCTCACCACTGATGCACAGAGGCAAGTGTGTACTGTCTACAAGATGCATTTCATTAACTCTGAAGGCTTCTTAGATAGCATCCACCAAATCCACCAAGAAGGACAAGGGTAGCAGATGCATGGGAACACTACCATCAGCAACTTCTCCTTCAATCCACATACCATCCTGACTTGATTATATCATTGTTCCTTTATTGTTATTGGATCAAAAACTTTTCTAACAGGCACTACTCCACTTGTGCCTACACTGTGCAGACTGCAAAAATTCAGCAAGGCAGCTCACCATCCCCTTCTCCGGAGCAATTAGAGATGGACAACAAATACTGGTCTAGCCAGTGATGTCCACATTCTGTGAACAAATTTTAAAAACCTCTCGACCGTTCATCCACTTTTCTTCCAATTGACAATTGGGAAGACTGAAACCATTGGCTTAAGTCCATGCCCCAAACTTTGTTCCCTAGAAATTGAATCCATATCTGTATGTTCACAACGTGGTGTCATATTTTATCCTGAGAGGAGCTTCCAAGCTCTCATCTTTCCATTTTCTGTACCATCTTCCAATGTTTGTTCCTGTCTCAGCTCATCTGCTGCTAAAGTCTTCACCCATGCCTTTGTTACCTCTAGACTTGATCACTTCAGAGAACTCCAGGCTGGGGTCCCATATTCTATACTATTTAAACCGGAGGTCAATCAAAACTTTACTGTTTGGTCTTACTTTGTAGCAAGTCCTTTTTTGTGATAACCTCTATGCTTTTAGTGGGCCACACTGACTTCCAATCGAACAATGTGCTGATCTTAAAATCCTTGTTTACAAATCTGTCCAAGGCTTCAATCCTCCTCATCTCTATCACCTATTCCAGTCCCTCACCCACTGTTTCTCAAATTCTGGGACAATGAGTATTCCAAATTTTACTGCTCAGCAACTAGTAACAATGTTTTTTTTTTGAGCCCCTATCCCTTGAATACACTCGTAACAAATCTTCATTCTCATCCTTTAAGACGTGTCTTCAATTGATCAAAGTGACAGGTATTTTGGTTGTCTGATTAAAATCTCTCCTTTTGTAGCTTAGTAACATATATTTGATTTACAATGCTTCTGCAAAGAGCCCTCATAACATTTAAAGGTGACCGATAAATCAACAGCAACACACATTTACTTTTGTATTTATCCCAATGTGCAGCATGAGAATTTGTTTAGTTATGCATAGCCATTTTGTAAATCCTTTGTGATCAGGTGACCCACCAGGATTGTTACAGAAGTAGTGATAATTTTTCATGGATATAAACTTGAAATGTGGAAGCCAAGTTTAAACCTGGGCAGATTCTTCCTTTTGCAAACTGCAGAGCTGGAACAGACAGTATTCATGCAGCAAGGCCTTGGGACAATCAACTTCCTGTCAAACCCAGGCCTGGAACTGCCTAGGTGGTGCTAATGGTCACATTGTATCAGAATGAACTGTTGTTTCCACCTAAAGTGAACCTGCTTTGTCATAAGAAGGTTACACTTGTTGGCACCCAGCTCAATAAGAGGCCAGAGGTAGAGTGTGACAAGGCCAGCACTTGACAGTTGAAGGTTCAAAACCATGTCCTGGAACCTCCAAACATGGAAAGTAGTCACCTCATTGAATCTTCCTTCCCTTGCCCAACGCTAGTATTGAACTCAGGCCATAGAATCTCCGAGAAGAGTGTGAAGAGGGGGATTAAAGGAGCAACCTGGAGCTCCATCTTGGTCTGCTTTTGCGGCTTCTTCAACAGAGTCTCCAGAGAGCACCTTTGACTGCCAACCAGACTGCACAGTATCTCCAGCTCCTTGTACCTTGTGGCAAGCAACCTCAAACTGACCAGACCCAGAAGACCAACTGACCACCAGATGGCCCAATGACAAGAACCAGTCCTAGACGAGAGGAGAAGCAAAAACCCATAACTGCAATTTCAGCTTTTTGTGTGGGAAATCATGTCTCATTAACTTGATTGAGCTTTTTGAAGAATTAACAGAGGATTGATGAGGGCAAGCGGTGGACGTGATCTATATGGACTTCGGTCAGGCCTTTGACAGGGTTCCTCATGGTAGACTCGTTAGCAAAGTTAGATCACATCAAATACAGGGAGAACTAGCCACTTGGATACAGGAACAAAGTTGCTGGAAAAGCTTTACCTGTGAAGGTAAAAACAGAGTTAACGTTTCGCGTCCGGTGACCCTTCCTCAGAACTGATGGTGGCTGGGAAAACATCAGTTTATATGCAGAAAAAAGCAGGGGGGATGGGGTAAGGATAAGTGATAGGATAGACCCTATGGAGAGAGAAGAGCAGTTGGATAGACAAAGATAACAAGGTGTAGAGCTGGATGAACACAGCAGGCCAAGCAGCATCAGAGGAACAGGAAAGCTGGTGTTTCGGGTCTGGACCCTTCTTCAGAAATTTTTTTCTTCTGATTTTTTTTCTGAAGAAGGGTCCAGACCTGAAACATCAGCTTTCCTGCTCCTCTGATGCTGCTTGGCCTGCTGCGTTCATCCAGCTCTACACCTTGTTATCTCAGATTCTCCAGCATCAGCAGTTCCCACTATCTCTGGATAGACAAAGAGTTGCTAATGATCAGGCTGATAGTGTGAATAGTTGTTTATGGGGACTGTTAGTGACTAACAACAGGGGGTGAACAATGGCAGGCTATGTGGTAACAAGGCCTGGTGTGTGGGGTAGGGGGCTGGGACATGGGAGAGTTTAGGCCTAAAATTATTGAACTCAATATTGAGTTCAGAGGGCTGCAGGGTCCCCAAGTGGAAAATGAGGTAGTAGGAACTGCAGATGCTGGAGAATCCGAGACAACAATGTGCAGGGCTAACACCTACGCTCGGTTCGCAACAAACAACTGCACCTCCCAGTCGCGAACCATTTCAACTCCCCCTCCCATTCCTCAGACGACATGTCCATCCTGGGCCTCCTGCAGTGCCACAACGATGCCACCCGAAGGTCGCAGGAACAGCAACTCATATTCCGCTTGGGAACCCTGCAGCCCAATGGTATCAATGTGGATTTCACAAGTTTCAAAATCTCCCCTCCCCCCACCGCATCCCAAAACCAGTCCAGCTCGTCCCTGCCTCCCTAACCTGTTCTTCCTCCCACCTATCCCCTCCTCCCACCTCAAGCCGCACCTCCATCTCCTACCGACCAACCTCATCCCGCCCCCTTGACCTGTCCGTCCTCCCTGGACTGACCTATCCCCTTCCTAACTCCCTACCTACACTCACCTTTCCTGGCCCCATCCCCGCCTCTTCGACCTGTTTGTTTCTTCTCCACCTATCCTCTCCTCTATCCCTCTTCTATCCGCCTCCCACTCTCTCCCTATTTATTTCAAAACCCCCTTCCCCTCCCCCTTTTCTGATGAAGGGTCTAGGCCCGAAACGTCAGCCTCTCTGCTCCTATGATGCTGCTTGGCCTGCTGTGTTCATCCAGCCCTGCACCTTGTTGTCTTGGAAAATGAGGTGTTGTTTTTTGAGCATGCATTCTGATTTACCGTATCCGCAGTTCATTTGGATACAGAACTGGCTCAAAGGTAGAAGACAGAAGGTTGTGGTGGAGGCTTGCTTTTCAGACTGGAGGCCTGTGACCAGAGGTGTGCCACAAGGATTGGTGCTGGAACGTCATTTATATAAATGGTTTGGATGTGAACATAGGGAGGTGTGGTTAGTAAGTAGGCAGATGACACCAAAATTGGAGGTGTAGTGGACAGCGAAGAAAGTTACTTCAGAGTATAACGGAATCTTGATCAGATGGGCCAATGGAACAAGGAGTGGCAGGTGGAGTTTAATTTGGATAAATTTGAGGTGCTGCATTTTGGAAAGGCAAATCAGAGCAGGGCTTATACACTTTATAGTAAGATCCTGGAGAGCGTCGCTGAACAAAGAGACCTTGCAGTGCAGGTTCATAGTTCCTTGAAAGTGGAGTTGCAGGTAGATAGGATAGTGAAGAAGGCGTTTAGTTTGCTTTCCTTTATTGTTCAGTGCATTGAGTATGGGAGTTGGGAGGTCATGTTGTGGCTGTGCAGGACATTGGTTAGACCACTTTTGGAATATTGTGTGCAATTCTGGTCTCCCTGCTCTAGGAAGAATGTTGTGAAACTTGAAAGGGGTCAGAAAAGATTGAGCTATAGGTTTGAGATATTTGGAGAGGCTGAATAGGCTGGGGCTATTTTCCCTGAAGCGTTGTAAGATGAGGGGTAACCTGATAGAGGTTTATAAAATCATGAGGGGCATGGATAGGATAAACACACAAGGTCTTTTTTCCTGGGGTGTAGGAGGTCCAAGACTATAGGGCATAGATTGAAGGTGAGAGGGAAAAGATTTAAAAGGGACCTAAGGAGTAACTTTTTCATGCAAAGGGCGGTGCGTGTATGGAATGAGAACATTTTCATGCCAGAGGAAGTGGCGGAGGTTGGTACAATTACAACATTTAAAAGGCATTTGGATGGGTACATGAATATGAAGAGTTTAGAGGGTTATGGTCAAATGCTGGCAAGTGGGACTAGATTAATTTAGGATATCTGGTCGGCATGGACGAGTTGGACCAAAGAGTCTGTTTCGATTCTGCACATCTCTATGAATCCATGACTCTATAACATCAGCCAATCTTCAAAGACTAAGAAACAGCTTGTCCCAGTCTTATTAACTGAATATTACCAGTCTTTTCAGACAAATAGTTCAAATACAGCAGCAGGGACCTGTGCATATATTGTAACAAATCCTGGGAAGCATGTGTCAGAAGTAGAAATCTAGTCTACTGTTTGCTGAAGAGTCCTGTGAAGAGGTTAATAGAATTTGATAGCAGTTAATTAAAGCGCAATGGCAAAGTTTTATAAATATTGTATTTCCTTGATAAAGTATCAAATAAAGTAGTGTTGGACGTTCCCCTGACTTTTGTTCCCTTTGTCTAACATGTCTGAATTGAAAGGTTTATTGCAAACTGGTCAATGTTAGTCAGGGTTCATTTACCCATCTTTCATTTTACAACATGAGAGAATGCCTGCATAATTTTGCAAGAGAAACTGGAGGAAACATATTTCATCACTAACCCCATTCAATATTTTTACCCTTTGCCCAATGATTACTTGTTATTGTAATAATTACAAATGGTTTGAGAGCAGTATTAATTGCGTAAAATGTTAAGAATATGACTTTATTTACTTACTGTATTTTTATTTGCCTTTTCAGCAGCTTTCCTTGACTGGCGTTCTGGAAGCACTTAAAATTGGTGACTAGAAGGGTAGATTTATGGGCTTCTTGCTCCACTGCTCAGAATATTGTGCAGCCTCTGATCAGACTTCTAAGAATATCCATCCCTATTAGCCAGGGAAAATGATTCAAATTCTATGCAAAATATATTTAAACTGCTCAAGGGAAGCATTGAGGTAGGGAGCTTGTCAGAAGTTAGAGGTTGGAGCCATCAAATTGCCTGCTATTTTAGTTTTTTCAATCAAAATTGAATTCAAAAATCAAATTAAGAAGCCAATCAAGAATAACTGATTCACTTTTTTTTAAGAATGTGATTAGATTTCAGATTTGCCGTTTTGTTGTTGGCATTCAGTCAATGCATGCAATACCTCACTTTATTAGTTTGTTTCTTTTGAGAGCTGTCAGAAAAATTAAATACAAAAGAATGTCAAAGCACAGTGTATCTTTTTTAATACAGCTTACCCATTGGTTCTATTAAGTAATGCATTTTATATTACAGACAATGGTATCGATTTTGAAAACAAATGTATAGTCCAGTACATAATTTTGTTTCATATTTTTCTTTTATGCCATTAAAATTGAGAAATTATTTTCCGGCAATTCAGATTTCAACTCAGAAGAATGTTGATAACGACAATGTCATTACCTCAAAAAGCCAGACAATAAGGTGAAGTCACTGCTGTCTTACCAGAAGGAAAGATAACAGTTTAACCTAAGGGTTATCATGTCTCATTTGAGGGTGAGGAGAATCATGCAGGGTAACCTGGTGTAGGAACTGAACCCATACTGTTGGTGTTACTGTGTATTGTGAACTAACTAGCTAGCCCACAGAACTGAACCAACACTTCCTCTGTAAAGCTATAGATTTGTACACAGCCATTTTCAAGCTTGGCGCTGACAGTTTGTAAGAACACCTGTGCCTATTCCTGTTGAGGCACACAAATGTGTTCCGTCTGTTTATTGGACTGATTTCTACATGAAGCCAAATGTATCCCATGTTCCCTGTCGTTTCCCTGATTTCCATTGGTCCACCTGGCCAATACTTCTTCCAGAGCAGTGTCCTAGTAGAGTTTGAGACAAATGATCCAGTCTTACACATGTCTTACACAATTCAGTTCTAAAAGTTATTCTGCCCCTCTTTAAGGAGAGTTGTATGGAGTGAAATAAGGGTTTGATAGCATTTAATTAAAGTACAAGAGCAGGGTCTGATAAATATTGTATGTTTTGGGTAAAGTGTTAAATGAAGTTGTGTTGGACATTCCCCTGACTCTTATTCCCTTAGACTATCTCACCATGTAATGTGTCTAAAGTAAAAACGGTTACTGCAAACAGGTCAATGCTGGTCATGGTTCACTTTTCACTTTTTTTACAGCCTGATTTCACTCTGCTGCTGGCTGCCAATGAAGCAGTGAAAGAACTGGAAATGGAAAGCCATGGCAGAAACAAGGATCCACGTGCCATGGCTGGAATGCCGAAGGATTTCATCATGGAAGTCACCAGGAGGAGAGATATTATGTTTGCGCAGAGGGCACGATTGCCCTGAAGAAATGTTCCACAAAGGTGTATGGGAGGAAAGACCAGAGAAATTAATTCCTGGAATCCGGCCCTGAGTACCTGTAAGCAGTGCTAGAGAGTTCAAATACACCCAGTAGATCTTTAACGTGAATGAAAGCATTTTCAAAGGATGCCTTCATAGAAACAATTATTCATGTTGCTCATTGCATTATATCCATATTGTTCACCCATCAGCAGCCCCTTGCATCAGGCCTAATACTTATCATTCAGATATTCCACCTCATCCTCATATAGCTTCAAATGCTGTCAGCCTCTCATCTTCCCTTCCCTTTGACCATATATCTCCAGCTATGACAGATGTATCATCTAAACACTTTGTCAAACAAGTGATGGCCTTCTGCACTCTGGTGGAATGTATTTGTCTCCATTGGAAGGAAGTGCATGTATGGACCAAGCTGCCAGAGGATATGGTGAAGGTGGGTAAAATTACAACATTTAAAAGGCATCTGGATGGGTATGGGCCAAATGTTGGCAAATTGAACTAGGTTAGATTGGGATGTCTGGTCAGTGTGGATGTGTTGAACCAAAGAGTCTGTTTTTGTGCTGTGTAATTCTATGACTCTATAATGGACAGGCTCAGTCATATAACCATCCTGAGGAAAAGATAGTGCTCCCCGTCAGAAGGCTGACAGTGACAGGGCCCAGTATGTTTATTGTTGCCAAAACATTCATGTTACAAAGAACATAGAGCAGTACAGCACAGGAATAGTCCCTTAGGCCCACCATATCTATGCTGACCACGATGCCATTCTAAACTAATCCCATCTGCCTACACATGGTTCATATTCCTCTTCTCTGCCTGTTTCTGACTGTCTAAATGTCTCTCCAACATTGCTACCATATCTGCTTCCACCACCTCCCCTGGTAGTGTGTTCTAGGCACCCACTATCCTCTGTGTACAAAAAAAAAACTTTCCTCACTTATATCCCTTAAATTTTTCCCCTTTTGCCTTAAACCTATGGCCCCTAGTATTTGACATTTCCGTCTTGGGAAAGAGATCCTGACTATCCACCCTATCCATGCTTCCTATAAATTTATAAACTCCTTTCGGTCACCCCTTAGCCTCTGATGCTGTAGTGAAAGCAATCCAATTTTGCCCAACCTGTCTTTTTAACCAATTTACTCCAATCCAGGCAATATCCTGGTAAACCTCTTCTCTACCTTTTCCAAAGCCTCCACATCCTTCCTACAGTGTGGCAACCAGAACTACATGTAGTATTTCAAATGTGGTTCAACCAAAGTCTTATACAATTGTAACATAACTTGCCAACTTTTATACTCAATGCCCTGACCGGCAAAGGCAAGCGTGCTCTATGCCTTTCTTACCGCCTTATTGGTGTGTGTTGTTGATGGCATGTTACTGCCTAAAGCTCCTTCTCAACTCCACCCTCTGGCATTAAGTGGACACAGTAGGTGCTGTGACATGTTCCATTTCCATCCCAGCCCAGTGTGCCACCACGGTCAAGCATTCCACCACTTCAGCCTCATGAGAATTAGTGAGAACCACTCTGAATCTCCGAGAATAAAGACATTGTGATGAACCTGACATTTTCAGACACCAACCATGACACTGGCAAAGTATGTACCTTAGAAGGTATGTGGCATCAGGATCTGCAAATAGAAGACAAGATTCAGGTAGTTGAGTGGGATTCTGGTGGTGGAGGAACAAGGATAGTTTGAATGCTACTTCACTGGAGGGTGAGGTTGCATTCAAGTTACTGTGCGGTCAAATTATTAATAAAGACTTCAATGTGGCCCATAAGATAACGTTAATGAATGCACAGCCTGAGATGTTGATGGCTTGGCATATCTGTTGGATTCTCTTGCCACTATCAAGGGGCATGGAGAGGTCTGGCAGAATTGTGCCTGAGGGCTTCCCATAAAATGTGGAGTGTATCCTTTCTAGCATGGGAGAGGTGACCAACTCCATAACAGAATTTGCAGACCCAAGTGTGGTGTAACATTTGCTGGTCATGGTCTTGGTTTCATTACCCCTGAAGTTCTGAGGCTTGAGGCTAGCTATGCGAGGTCGATAGATGGTAGAGGAACTGCTGAGGATGGTGGATGTCAGGTTGGGAGTAGGGACACTCTAACACTGTACCAGGGGAAGCTCAAAGTTCGTGGCTGATAACGGTGATTTATCTGAGATTTAGGCAAGGAGGCCAAACTGATTTTGAAGTGCAATGATGCTAGGATGCTCAATAGTGGTTGAAGGATGAAGGATGGTCATGATTTCAATTTTCAGGTTCACTGCTCTGACTACATCACTGCTTCCACAAGAAGTGATTTTGGCCTTTAAGGCAATGGACTGTATGAATGCCAGGATGTGGTCGGTGCTAAGTATAGAACTTTGTGTTCAGCAAAAATGCTCAGGACAGGAGGGAGGCCCTTAAAGAATATGCTAACCGGAGCTTCGCTGTGTTCACAAATGCATCAGGGAAGTTACCAATGACCTGCTCAGAAGAGCAAATTAATTTGTTGAACTCACAACAGACCCAGAGAGCTGAGAAACTGGGATTCACTAATATTGTTGGATTTTCATAAATGCCAGATGGAACTCAGGTCTCCCTGGGATCAACCAGCAGCATTCAGAAACAGAAAAGGGGTTTGATCTCTCAATGTGCAGCTGGCATGTGATTACTGGAAGCAAGTCCTTCAGATGTGTGCATCCTACCCAGGAAGCTGCTCCTGGTCCATCCTGGCTACCTTGCAGGTGTCATGAGTGTTTGCCCCCACTTCTCAACTGAAGGTAGGTTCCAAAGCAATACTCACAGTAAACCAGGCTTGCGACAAAACTGCTCCTTCTTCTCCTCCTCCATCTTCGCAGACCTTTCCTTCTCTGTATCCCTGTTCCATGTTTTTTCTCATGTTTCAGACCCAGGGCCACTGCAACTACATTTTGCAATACAGCTTGCAGCCTGGAATGACTAACTCCTCTGCCCTCCTTGATTAGATACACTAGGTCATCCACAAACCAACAAAAATAAGTAATTGTACTTCAACAAACGTCTATAGAAGAGATCTGCAGCAAGCCAAAAGCATCTTTCATTTAATGTTAGATACTTCTCCCTTTAACAAGAATGAAGGGGTTTCTTGTGCAATTGAACATATTTTAAATATTTTTCTTTAATCAACCTGTTCAGAACATTACGACATAACTCTGGAGTAAATGGGACTTGAAGCCACGCCTTCTGGTCAAGAGGTAGGGACATTACCACTGCAGCACAAGGGCCCTGTTGAGCACATGTTATGATGAGTGATTAGCACAGGTATTCAATGGGTCTACAAAGACCATGTCTGAAGGAAGGGTGTCAAGCCAGACAGAATGACTGATTAATATTACAACTAGACCTCTCTTCATGCTGCTGATGCTGCACTGTGGAGTTCAAACACCAACCCATAGGATCCAACTCTTTAAATTCTCTAATATGCAACATTTAAAAATATTGCATAGTATGGCTTTTAGCATAAAAATATCTAGCAATGGAAGAAATAATTTGAAATAAATATTATTAAAATGATCAGAGCAACAATGGTGAAAGGATAGATTTTGCTAAAACAAAGAGGAGCCGTTTAAGTAGAATTCAGGAGCGGAATTTAATCTCTCCCTCTATCCCTCTCCCCACAACTCAATCTCTCTTCATCTCGTCCCCTCTGCCTAATGGTGTCTGTCTTTCTTTACATGGTACTTTTGAATACTTTTTGATAAACTATTAAACAACCTATATTTTTAATTGTAGCAACTAACAAAGATTTGTGTCCAGTGCATATTGTTACCTGAATGTTGTTATCAATGTGCACTTTTGCGTACATATATTTTTCACATTCTGTTGACTTGTCCTTGAAAAGCAATTTTTTTCTGATTCCTAGCAAATTCGTCTACCTAAAAACAAAGCATCTGTGAAAAATGAATCTGAGAATTTTATTATTTTATATTCTAGTACATACTAATTTATGGAAGATGAAATAGGGGCTTAGAAAACTCATATATCACTATCTTTCGACTAATTGAAAACAAAAGCATTGAGATTGTACATTAGACAGTTTTTCATATTTTAATTTAGCTAATCACTGCTGGGTTTGACACCAGAGGATCATCTGACGAATGCACTATCGAAGATCAGTGAATGTGGAAAAAATCTATAGATGGATTTTTTTTGCTTTTTTCACAAAAATGAAAACTAAAATCATCTACTAAATTCAAATAGTATTGCGTTACAAGTGAACATGAATGTCGGAAAACAAGATCAACCAAACAAGCCTATTCAATCGAGGCAAATGTAACTATTCACATCATTAATCTGTCACCTAATAATGTAATCTCTTGGGAGATGATTAATAAACTACAGTCCAAGAAAAGTCTTTGGAAATTCCATTCCAAATTTGTAAGGTCATCAAGCAAAGGTCCAGAAGACTAAGCCATAATTCCTCACTTCCTCACTTCCTCACTTTTGCCCTTGGTGCTGTAACTAGAAATGTTGTCTTCATTGAGGATTCTTGCATGGCCAAAATACATTAAACAATAACACGTTCAGTTTATTTATTCCATCAGGAATTCAAAGGTGGTTGATTTTCCCTTGCATCAAGGCAGCTTCTTAAATCCCTTTCCCATGCATCATTCATCTTAGAACCCCTACAGTGTGGAAACAGGCCCTTCGGCCCAACAAGCCCACACCAACTCTCAGAGCATCCCACCCAGACCCCATCCCCCTAATCTACGCATCCCTGAACACTATGGGCAATTTAGTATGGCCAATCCACCTGCACTGCACATCTTTGGACTGTGAGAGGAAACCAGAGCACCCGGAAGAAATCCACGCAGACACAGGGAGAATGAGCAAACTCCATACAGACAGTCGCCCGAGGTTGGAATCAAACCCAGGTCCCTGGTGCTGTGAGGCAGCAGTACTAACCACTGAGCCACTGTGTCATCCCCTCTAACAATAAGTGCAAGGAGATCATTAATTCCTTGTCACTATGTTAAGTTATGTGCCCCTTCAGCATCCACTCTTCCCACTAATCCACTGTCTAAACTTCTTTTAAAGAATAACTCCATACCTAAACTCTTTCGCATTCTATTTCTGAGGTTGCATAACTCTCTATTTTATCTCTGATCTTCCACCATGATATGTCAGAGCACATACTGTCCATGAAATTCACCCCTTGTTCCCTGGAGCCTTTTCCCATCAAACTGCTAAATACTCAACTTCCTCTTCTTTTCTCAACATTAACTAATATTGTTAGTGGTTGTCCCTCCCACCTTTTAAATCTGCCTTCCTTATCCTAAACAGAAATCCCTTTATTCTGCTGTGATTTCAGGCCACTCTCTCATTTCTTCTCCCAAGTCTTTGAACACTTTTCCATGCAAATCCATCCCCAACTTCGTCAGAAATTCATGTTTAAATGTCTCTTTAAGCTGGATTCCACCCTTGCCACGTCACTAAAACAACTTTTACCAAAGTGACAAATTACATTGTACCTGACTGTGACAAAAGTAAACTTTAGCGTGTTGTCTTTCGCGGTCAAAACTAGAGGGCAGCAGTTTAAGGTAAAAGGGAAAAAATTTAAAAGAGACATATGGAGTAACATTTTCACACGGAGGGTGGTGCGTGTATGGAATGAGCTGCTGGAAGAAGTGGTAGAGGTTAGTACAATTACACCATTTTTAAAAAATCTGGATGAGTACATGAATAGGGAAGGTTTAGAGGGATATGGGCCAAATGCTGGCAAATGGAACTGGATCTGTCTAGGATACCTGATTAGCATGGACGAGTAAGACTGAAGGGTCTGTTTCCATGCTGTATGACTCTGTGATTTTACTATACCTGTTTCTAGCCTTTGACATGGTTGAACACAAAATATGTATCCAACACCTCTCCACCTTCATTCTGCTTTGGGTCTATTCTCAACTGTTATCATTCTAGGATACCTAATCCTTTCCAGAATATGCAATGACTTCTCTTATCACTCTTGTGCCATTACCTATGGTGTACCAAGAATCTATCCTTAACCCTGTCCTAATTACTACATAGGTACAGCCCCTCATCAACATAATCCAAAACACAGCTTCTAGTTTCATTTGCACGCTGATGACACTCAGCTTGTAGTTCTATCCCTAGCCTTTCAAGGCCCATTATGACTTCACCCCTTCGTACTTTGGTATCTTCTCTAATCCCAAAACACTCTGAGATATCTATGATCAGCTAATACTGGCTTCTCGAGTATGCCTAATTGTTATTGCTCCTCCATTGGTGGCTGTGCCTAGGGCTGCATGGAACCTAAGCTTACTATGAAGGGCCTTGGGACATTGTATGTAACTACTGCATTTAATGTTACTAATTTTCCCAGATCACAATGTTTCTTGTGAAAAATAAAACACTTCTTTTTTCTCTTCTTACCTATTTAAAATAATATGTCATCATCCTACTATTGTTGTCTACTTATCGATTAGCTGATAGAATGGTATGTACTTACAAAGAATACAGAAGGAAAGGCTTTGGGCATTGGTGACAATTGCTCTAGGCAGGGCCTGCAAAATGTCAGCAACCTGGAAGCTACTTTCATGAATACCAGGCATGTGTAAATTATTTACGCAGTATATTCAATTCCTCATGCAAGCAATAAAGCACCTGCTTAATAAAATTAATATTTGAAAACAGTGTGTGTCACTCCAAACAATAAAACTAGTACATCCCAAGTGATGGTTCTTATTCTGATGCTGATTTTCATTTATCTAGTGTATTGTCAAAACAACACAATGCATAAGGTCATGTAGTACACTTGAAAAGCCACATTTTACTTCACTGTTATTGATGACTAAGATAACATGATGTCAGGGCTATAATGAATGATGAGACTCAAAGAATCTGAGAGGTGATTGAAAGCAGTTTTAGTTTTAATGGAGAATTAAATCAAAAATGTCATAACATATGGTACTTTTTCAAGTGCAGAAGAATACTGGTATGAGCTTTCAAAACACTTCATTTAAAGTAGAGGCTTTACTGTCAGTTTAGATAAGTTTACCGTGGCCCAATAATAATTTTCCATGCACTATGCGCTTGATGCATTGTGGAATTAATTACTTTCACACACTGCATCTTTCATAATAGGCAAAACTTTCATTAGATGCATTTATTTATCCACATCTTCAATCTCCACAGAATGCCTCTTAAGTCCTGCTTCATGCCCATTATCCTTGAAATACCTAGCACTATTTTGCCATATTAAAGCATTACTGAAGTTTAAGGTGATTATTGTTGCCAAATCTAAGCACTCAATTCAGAGGAGTTTTCCTTCTTCTCTAATGTTTCAGATCAATACATTTTGTGTATTCTAATGTGCTGGCAAATGAGATCAAGGTCCAGTGACCCTTCTATACCTCAGTCCCTCTACCTGCAAGATACTCAGAGAGAGAGGAGGTAATGGCCTAATTGTATAATCACTAGATTGTTAATCCATAGGCCCAGGCAATGCTCTGGGGACTCAGGTTTGAAAGAACCCAGATGAAAGAGAAGTGAGACACAGACACCCCCCCCAAGAATTGTCCTCTCAAGACACTCCAGAAGCTCCTATCCACTCCATCTCCACCTCGTTTGCAACCTGCAGCCCTGTGGAAGTTGTAGCTGAGGAAGGTGTGCTTTTGCCTGGCCAGGATAATCTCAGCATTTTCTGTGCCCTCAAGCCACAAATGCTCCTAGGATTGTTTGCCTGAATCTTCAAAATCATCAGATTCTGTTCTAGGGCAAGATCCCTTCAACTCAGCTGCAGACCCCATGCCTACACCTAGACTTATTGGAAGGGAAAGGAAAAATATAACCCTCTACGGCATGTAGATGGCACGAGTGACACTCCACGGTAATGAGATGATTAAATCTGTATATAAGCACACACTTTGCATCATCTCCTGTCTGATTGACTGTCCTTTTAGGAGTAGAATCAAGCTAACTTTCCTAAGCACCATACAATGTTACATTCCTGTCTGAAGGAGGGCTATTTTTTCCCTAATACTTGCTGGAACAGAGCATGTTGTTATTTATAAAAGGGCTAGTATCAGATATTGTGACCTGTCAAACCATTGATAGTGTTCATAGAATCCCTACAGGCTATTTGGCCCATCAAGTCTCCACTGACCTGCTGTAGAGCATCCCACCCAGACCCATCCTATCCCTGTAACCCTGCATTTCCCATGCCTAATCCACCTAGCCTGCACATTTTTGGACTGTGGGAGAAAACGAGAGCACGCTGAGGAAACCCACGCAGACACGGGGAGAATGTGCAAAGTCCACACACACAGTCATCCACGGATGAAATCGAACCCTGGTTCCTGGCATTGTGAGGCAGCAGTACTAACCACTGAGCTGCCCAAAATTTTATTCAATTTTAATTCATTTAATTCAACAACAGGAAAAGGTAAGAATGAACAAACACAAAAGTTGCCTGTGTCATTGGGAATAAACAATAACGTATCTACAGTCAAACTATATTGTGTTCATCAACTGTGATCATTTGCCAATGATGTTTTGTTTGGCCTGTGCCTGACACTTCACTGCACCACTATGATATGCTTGATGTTCCTACCACTAAGAGGGTGGTGGGTGCCTGGAACGTGTTGCCAGCGGAGGTGGTAGAGGCGGGCACAATAGCGTCATTTAAGATGTATCTAGACAGATACATGAATGGGCAGGGAGCAGAGGGATACAGATCCTTGGAAAATAGGTGACAGGTTTTGATAGAGGATCTGGATCAGTGCAGGCTTGGAGGGCCGAAGGGCCTGTTCCTGTGCTGTTATTTTCTTTGTTCTTTGTTCTAAATGCCCTTATCTTCCTCCTTGGAAGACGGTTGCTGCTCCCCCAGTTCTTTAGGATCCATCACATCTTTCTCTGATTAAAGTGTCTTGCAAGGCACTCCACTTTGTTCCCAAGATTCTGAAACTGCTGTTCAGGAGGCCTATTGTCTGCTCTGTGATAGTCCATGTGAAAGAATGAGCTGCATTTATGGCCTCTGCTAGGGAGCTGTGTGATGGGGTCACAGACAATGGTTGAAGAGAGTAAGCTCTTGTCTCCCAGTAGGCATCTTTGTATAGCATTCAATACTTGGAAGAAAGTAGGAACCTGAGAGTTATCAACGTTTCAGGCATCATGGCCGCTTCCAGGGTACCTGGCCCAGATCTCACGGATACGGTAGCGATGATCACGGATAACCTGATATTAACTGAATGGCTCTCATTCCTATTAAAGAATTGAGTTATAATATGGTTTTGTCAACATGACTTGATTGAGGTCTACAGCACCCTGCTACTTTGATACAGCATTGTCACGGGGAAAAGAGATGAAGTGATGCAATCTTGCACAACTTCCAATTGGTAGCATCCATGACACATCTGTGTTTGAGGATTAGGCGATGCCACACAGGTTCTCAGTGTATGCTCAGTGGAAGGATACACTTAAGTCAAGTTGTCATCTTGACAGCCACTGAGACAGGATGATCACTCCTTCATAGGGTAAGCCCTGCTCCAGTAGGTGACACAATTCCCTTAAGGTGTCCTGGGACACCCTCATTTCATGGTGGCATTGAGCTTCCTCATCTGGAGGAAACAACATTGAGGACAATACACTCTGCCCCTCCTGCACCTCTTCCACATCCTGAGGGCACCATCTGCTGGGACTTCTTCATATGGAGACTGTTGGGCTGCAGCTGGAGATTTCTGCTGGTCCTGAGATTGTTGACAACTTTTTGCCTCCTCAATTCTTCTACGTCATCTTTGTATGACTGTGACAGTGATAATTACACTTGCTGTTGCTGGCTGTATTCAGGACAAGTTAGATTCATAGAATCCCTACAGTGTGGAAGCAGGCCATTCAGCCCATCGAGTCCACACCAGCACTCTAAATAGCATCCCACCCAGACCCATCCTATTCCTCTCTGCTCCTATGATGCTGCTTGGCCTGCTGTGTTCATCCAGCCCTGCACCTTGTTGTCTCCTATTCCCGTAACTCTACATTTTCCATGCTGAATCCAAGTAACCTGCATATCTTTGGACTGTGGGAGGAAATCAGAGCACCTGGAGGAAACCCTCACAGACAGAGGGAGAATATACAGACTCGACACGAGAAGTCACCTAAGAGTGGAATCGAACCCGCGTCTCTGGTGCTGTGAGGCAGCCACCGTGCCACAAAACAGTTAGCGTAGGTGGCGAATGTCAGAAAGAACACAGCTCCTTAGTGATGTGACTTGTCGGCAGTCACAGCAAACAAAAATGAGACTTTACCCACAGGCTTCAATATAGGAAGACGTGGAGGTCTCTGATAAGCAGGGCTATGCAATGCTTCTACATAAGTCTCTGACATATTAGGCCTTATTCAGATATACACAATGCAAGCCTTGTCAGAGAAATTGGAGGAGACTATAAATGCATTAGGATTACCATTACATTATCCATGCACCTCCACTCTTCACCATAACAACCAAAAAATGCAGTGTTATAAAAAAAAGTTCACATTTACAGTTCAATATAGAATGAAAGAGAATAAAAACCTGTAAATGCTAACAGAATGAAACAGGGTAAGTGTTTAAAGGATGTTTCTGATGAGTGGGGAGTCCCGAACCAGGGACCTCAGTTTAAGGATCCAGGTTAGGTCATTTAGGACTCAGGTGAGGATAAATATCTCCTCCACAGATTGCTGAGCCTGTGGAACTCACTGCCACAGAAAGAGGTTGAAGCCAATGCATTGAATACTTTCAAGAAGGAGTTAGATGTTGTTCTTAGGGCTAAAGAGATCAAGAGTATGGAACAAAATCAGGAACAGAGTACTGAGTTGGATGATCGGTCATGACCATATTGAATTGCAGAGCAGATTCAAAGGATTGAATGGCCCAATTCTGCTTTTGATGTTTATATGAAAACAGTTCCATGACCTTTTGTAGCCCATGACACCCTTGGATTTTATTTTGGAATTGTTGACCGCGGGTCACAGTATAAAGGCCAACTCTGATCACAGAGATTACTGGGAACAATTTGTAATGGTGAATAACATGGCCAGGATTGCTTATGGCTAGAATTTTGAATCTACACTGTTTGGTTGATACATGAGTTAAACATGCACTGAATGCAATAGAATATGTGTGTTATTTCGAATCTGAGGAAGGGATTCATAGAATGAGCTTAAAAGACCTCCCATTGAACATTAGTGAGATTACTCTCCAAAGAAAACCAAACAGGAGTTGCTGTGAGTGCGCTGCCAGCCACATTTTATCCTTATTGCATAGTTGCGATTTGTTTAATATGGAAAACTTTCCAGATCACACTTGAGAGAAATTTGTAGGATCCATTTCTTATCCCTAGATGCCTCACCTCAGTGTTATGTTGTGTTCTCTATAGCTGTCCCCAGCAACCATAGACAGCATCCTATCTGGATGCATCACAACATGGTTTTGCAGCTGCTCTTCCCAAGAGTGCAAGAAACTACAGAGATTTGTGAACACAGCCGAGTCTGTTACACAAACCAGCCTTCCATCCATTGACTCCATCTATACCTTCCACTGTCTCAGGAAAGCAAACAACATAATCAAATATCCCTCCCATCGGTTATACTCTAAGCTACCCTCTACCATCATATAGAAGTTATAAAAGTTTGAATACATGTATAAATAGAATCTTCCCTTCTGCTGTCCAAATTTAGAATGAACTTTTCTCTCTCTCTCTGCATCTTCTCTGTGACTATAACACTGTATTCTGCACTCTGTTCTACTACTCTGATGCACTTCATATGGCACGATCTGCCTGCATAACACACAAAACAACAATATTCATTGTATCTTGGTACATATAACAACAATCAATCAATCAATCAATCACTCAACTTATCAACCTTGGCCTTACCCTTATTTCCACTCATTTATTTAACCACAAATATACCCAAATTTCCCCCTGAACACCTGACCTACCTCAGAGCCATGCTCACCATTGTTATCCACTGTCACTCACTCCTATTGAAGTCAGGGTGGTAGTGACTTCTGAAGATCTCCTGTCTTGCAGTACCAATGCGCCCCATGAAATGCTGACTTCCACCCTTAAGCCCTTTTCCAGTCATTAGCTGTTTGTGTACTAGCATTCCGGTTCCAATCCTGACACTTGAGTTTCCACTTTCCCCAAAACAGCATCCACTGTTGATAGCTCCTTTGACCGTCACAGCCCAAACACCTAGAACCGACTTTGGCCCACCCTGGTCTGACTTGAGAGGACAGCCCTGACTGAGGATAGCACAATACCCTGATGGATCTCTGTGTAGCTCACTGACTAACTTGCCAGCAATTCCCAGAATAGTTGAACCTCATCTTGCAGGACTGACTAGAAGGACATGGATCCTTGGACCTTGATTGTATCTAGCATTGGACTGACTGTGGCCATCCTCCTGGATTGAGATTGGACAACACCATTGACTGACTGTAGTGAATTCCTGACTGAACACAGTTCCCCTTCACACATCTAAGGACTTTAACCTTTTATACTTTCAGACATGGCCATTTGGTTGTTGGACATTCAGTGTGCTTGTCTCATCAGCTACTGGCACATGCCATAGGTGTGACATTGAAATAGCATGATGCCATACACAACTTGTCCCTGTCTTCCTCGACTTATTGGTGCTGACAACTATGACTGGCTTCCTACCATTGTACATGTTAAAGGGCAAGGTAAGATAGAGATACTGAGAGCCTGTGAGTTCTGAAAGAAGTGGCCCAGCGCTAAAAGTCAACGTTAGAGATTCTGAAAGTTTCCAAGTCAGACAAAATGAGTGAGTGCTCAGAAATCAAGCTTGCAGTCCTGAGATACTCCTTGTTCTGATTTATGAGGTATATGTATGTTTCCGTGCTTAAAGTGGTCTAGCAGGTACATTGAAGGTAGAAACATCTTGATACGCAGAGTGCAGGAGAGAAGTGATAAACAGTATTATAAGTCATTCTGGGATTTGCCATGATGACGTGGTGAGCCAGGTGCTTTACTGATACTGACTTCCGGGGTAGTAGTGATTGCTGCCCATGAAGCCTGGCATGGGATGTTGGAGACTGATTGCCAACATGGAGATCCAGAGAAATCATCAGCCGTCAGATAATCATTGTGGTTTTAAGAGTGGGTATTGGTACTGTCTAGCTTCTCACAGACGCCTAGGAAATGAGCAATCTGCATAGAAATCAGGTGAGAGCAGCAAGTAATAAAGTACAATCCATAGAATCCTTGCAGTATGGAAACAGGCCATTTGGCCCATCAAGTTCACACCGACTCTCCGATAAGCATCCCACCCATATTCATCCCCCCTACCATAGCCCTGCATCTCCCTTGGCTAATCCACCTAACTTACACACCTCTGGTCACTATGGGCAATTTAGCATAGCCAATCCACCTTACCTGCACACACTGTGGCACAAAACCCACACAGAGATGGGGAGAATGTGCAAACTCCAACACAGACAGTCATAGAATCCCCACAGTATGAAAACAGGCCATTTGGCCCATCAAGTCCACAGCAACTCTCCAAAGATCATCCCAAACAGACTCATCCATCTATCCTATCCCTGTAACTCCGCATTTCCCATGGCTAATCCACCTAACCTACACTTGCTTGGACACTACGGGCAATTTAGCATGGTCAATCCACCTAACTTGCACATCTTTGGACGGTGGGAGGAAACCGGAGCACCCAGAGGAAACCCACGCAGACACAGGGAGAACATGCAAATTCCACACAGACAGGTGCCCAAAGGTGGAATTGAACCAGGGTCTCTGGTGCTGTGAGGCATACTGGGTCACCGTGTCACACCATACAAAACTTTGGAAATTGTGCCCCTGCTACATTTTAGCGAGATTCTTATCTAGCCTTCAAAAACTTAGGTGGAAAAGTTAGACTATCTCTTTCTCGATGTCTAAACACTCATTGCCTTATTTTTTTCAAATTCCTTGTCATTGTGCCCATTGATTTTCAGAGGATATTTCATGTAAATCAAACTAACTGAATTGTTTCGGAAGTAACAGGAAAAGTAGGCAGGAGGATGTAATTCATATGACCTTCCATAATGCATTTGATAAGGTCCCAGATAAGAGACTGTTAGTTAAAATTAACACCCAAGTGAGCTCTAATAAAATCTAGAATCTTAAAGTATGATTCTGCTCTCCTTTTCAAATGCCCAAATTGCTCTAATACTTCATCCCAACGTCTGGGTTTGTTGTCACATCGAATTACAGAACTCAATCTCATTGAATTTAATGTAGATTGTTGACCTGGTTAGGCTAGTTATTTAGGCAGTTGAAGACAAGAAGGATGTTGGGTCTATATTCAACACGGAAGCATGCTGTGTGGTACCCAACAAGGATGACAGGACCTCAACTATCAGTGCATTTATTGTTGGTTCACATAACATATCAAAGAGCCATATATTGAAATTTGTCAAAATAGTAGATAGTCTAGAAAACAGCATACATTTGTAAAGATACATCAATAGATTGGTTGGCAAAATTGGGAAATAGATTCCAATGTAGGTAAGCGTGGAATCATCCATTTTGGCTTAAAATGAATAATTGCAGTATTTATTTAAATAATAAAAATCTAGAAACACCCAGAGATATTCAGAAATAGAGTACATTGAGAACCAAAATTTTGTAGCTGGGTACAAAATCAAAATCACAAAGACTAGTGGAATGTTAACTTATACATGTGTTCATTAGAGGATAATAGCATGAGAATAAGTTTTGCTATAGATATACAGGTCCATGTTAGAACACATCTGAATTCTCCGTCCAATTCTGAATGTTGCAAATTAGAAATGATATATTGCCTTGGAAGGAGAACAGAAAAGAATGTTATCAGGTCTCAAAAGGTTAGATTATAAAACAAATTACCTGAATTTGCATTCTCTGTGGTATACAACATATTGTGTTTTTGAAAAGAGTCGATAAATTTGATGAAGAGAAACAGATGATGGAGGCATACTTTAAAGATAAGAGCCACACTTTTCAGGAGTGAAATTAGGAACCACTCTGAGAAAAAAAGGGGGCTGAAGTTTTGAGTTATCTCTAATGAAAAGAAATAGTTACCAGTACAATTAATGATTAAAAATCTCATTAATAGGTATTGGCTATCCAAGGGTAAAAAATGATATGGAGCCAAAGTGGGTGAGTAGAATTTGGATACAGAACTAGACATGATCTTAACGAATGGCAGAACACACTTGAGGAGCTGAATTATTGACATCTGTTACTTTGATTAGTAAAGATAAACTTTCTGGGTTCTTGGTTAGGAGGAAATAAATCATTCATTGATTAAATATTGAAAAACTGTAACCATTTTGCAAGTGGCAACAATGGACAGAACATCGTGGATAATGCACTTGAGCTTTGTAACTATGTTTGGACTGGATGAAATATTTCTCCAAGGATGAGAAAAACAACTACTTTGTGATTACAGTATAAAGTGGTTTAATGTCATCAATTACAGTTTTCAGCAATACTATTTAAGAAACTCATTTTAAATAATTATAAAACCATAAGCTACAGGAACGTATTAGGCCATTCAGCCTATTGAGCCTGCTCTGTCATTTCAGCATGGCTAATCTGTTCCTTGCCCCTATTATCCTGCCTTCTCCTCACAATCTTTTGATTCCCTTACTCATCAAGAACCCAGCTATCTATGTAACGAACGGACCTCTCAAATTTTAAATCTGATATCTCTCTGCACCTTCTCTGTAAATATAACACTGTATTCTGCATTCTCTTTTATTAACCTGAGATACTTATGTTTGGTATGAGCTGCCTGAGTAGCACACAAAACAATACTTTTCACTGTATCTCAGTACATGTGACAATAATAAATTAAATCAAATCAGTGGCTTGGCCTCTACAACCTTCTGTGACAAGTAGTTCCACAGATTCACCACTGTCTGGCTGAAGAAATTCCTCCTCATCTCAGTAGAAAAGATGACCAACTTTGGGTCATGGGTTTCATTCATTGTGACAGTAATATTGATGATGAATGCTCAAGCATTTTGTCCCCTGATCCTCCAGTGACAAATTTATGGCATGATTTCCTGTAAATGTAATTAAAATATAGCATGGCAGCATTCAGAATGACTTGACATAAAAAGTCTTGTTCTTCTGTGATGTTACTCAGCCCGGAAATGTTTAAAGTTAATACTTGAAGGCTGAGCTGATTGCTAGAAATGGAGAAATCCTAAGTATAGGCAGTTTATTCACCTTAAGGACAGCTTATATTTTCCTGTTTCATAATTTGGAACATTCAGTGTTCACTTTTCTTCCCTTTGAAGTATAATGCAAAGACAGAAACCAGAAGCTTTTAGCCTTCAATTACTCTGGCAGTTTGTAATCCCTATGCTATTTTTGATATACTACTTACATTTTAATAAGGTGCAAAGGACACATTGTAATCACTTCTGCTGACAATCAAAATGCATAGGATTAACTATCCAAATCACACATTACCATCATGATAAGACTTTTTAATGTAAGGCAAGAAACTGACAACCCACTCTTATAACCCATTTTATTTTTATTTCACATTTTGCACCAGTGTCACTGTCATAACAGTACCACTTAATAACAATAAATAAGGCTTAATGAGAATAACTGAATAACTCCTTAATTTATGCACTAATCTATAATTCTAGTGATTATACGATGCTGAGCTTTGAGAGCTATTCTGTAAATGATTGTAATAATTGTAATGGTGGTTAATACAGCAAGCTCAATCTCACTGTTTATTTTAATATAGAAAAGAGTTACGGTAATTAGCTGTTCAACATTTTGGTGCAAGTATTCTGTGATGAATCACTGAAGTCACGGGAAAATATGGTGCAGTGTACATAATGGTCATGCTTGCCAACAATTTAAACACCATAATAATGGGGCAAACGTGTGGACCATCACAGGCTTTGTTGTTGAGACAACTGTAAAGGAAACTCTGTCGCATAATACATTCTTATTCCTTCAGCATTACATGCAACATATTCATTCCCTATTTTTGAATTATGGCTTTAACAAATAAATGGCTCCGTTACCTACACGAATATACTTCCTTTTTCCACCGTACAGGTTCAACACATTAACACATTGTAGCTGGATGAAATAATTAGAAAAAATCAAATGATTTGCTTTTCATCATTCTGTCTTGACCATTTAATTGTGCAACTTAAGCTTATCACCGCCTCTTTTTGGGCACATATGGATGGATACAAGCAGCACAAAATTTGAGGAAGATAAGTTATTTCTGTTCATTTCTATGTTCAGGCTTTGGACAGAATAAAGATTGAAGAAGCAATTTAATTCACTTCTTTTAGAGTAAGGAAAACCATTATCGAAGCCGTTGTATATGACTGGGACTCAACACGTCAAGGTTCAAATCAGTAGAATCCTGCTGAAATGGAAGCAAAACACTGTGGATGTTGGAGATTTATATTCAAAACAAGTGTTGGAGAGACTCAACAGGTCTGGCAGCATCAATGGAGAGAGAAACAGGGTCTAACATGACTCTTCTTCAGAACCCCTTTGGACTTGAAATGTTAACTCTGTTTCTCTCTCTCTATAGATGCTGCCAGACCTGCTGAGTTTCTCCAGTGATAGTAGGAACTGCA
>NC_063335.1:16328177-16479497 GCF_021869965.1 Rhincodon typus
CTAGACCCTTCATCAGAAAAGGCTTTTCTGATGAAGGGTCTAGGCCCGAAACATCAGCCTTTCTGCTCCTATGATGCTGCTTGGCCTGCTGTGTTCATCCAGCCCTGCACCTTGTTGTCTCTGAGTTTCTCCAATGCTTTATTTATAAAAGTACTGAAGTTGTGACAATAGCATTCTGAAATGGAAGGGTTTTGTTTCAGCCTTGTTTTCTATTTAAGCAATTAACTGTTCGGCGAAATACAATTTTCAAATTAGAATATGTTGAGAACGGAGTTTAGGTGAAAATCGAGACACAAATTATGAGATGCTTGATAAAAAGTAAGGGGAAACTTTCGTGGTCTATTTTTGTCTTGTAAAACTTCAATTGGTTAGAGAACATTTTGAGAATTCAGATGCAAAGGTCAAGACAACTTTATTTCCAATGATATTACCAGATAATTGGCAATAATGTCTGGAGTTAAAGAAGTGTGTAGAAATTATAAAAAGAGAACCAGGCTTGTGTTGGTGCTTACTCCTACACAGGAAGTAATGCTAATCCCTTGTGATTGTGCTGTGCCTGAGTTCCATCTTTTTAACCCCTTTACCTTCAATCACTTGCCAACTTTGATTAGATTTGATGATTGGTCTCTCCTGCAGTCATGGTCCAGATTTTCTGACGATCAGATAATCGTTTCTGAAATATAGATGAGAGTGACACATGGACATCCTTTGGAGTTACCATCATATCAGACTCAGAGGAAATTGCCTGAGAAATTGAAGATTCTTCTGGGTAATTGCCCTACACCTGGAACCCTCGGAAATGGTAGGAACATAAGAACAATGAGCAGGAGTAGGCAATTCAGCCCCTGAGCATGTTATGCCATTTCATATGATCACAGCTGATCTCATCTCAGTCTCAACTCCACTTTCCTTCCAACTCCCCATAAACCTTTAACCTGTTATTTTTAAAAATTTATATATCTCCTCCTTACATTTACTCAATGTCCAGGCATCCACCACACTCTAGAGTAACAAATTCTACAGCTTCATGACCCTTTAAGAGAAATAATTCCTCCCATTCCTGTTTTAAATCTGCCATCCCTCAGCCTAAAACTATGACCCCTCATTCTCGACTGACACACAAGGAGAAACACCCTCTCTATGTCTACTTTGTCAATCACTTTTTGCATGTTATTCACCTCAATTATATTTCCTCTCATTTTTCTAAACTCTTGCGCTTATAGAACTAAACAGCTCAATCTCTCTGCACAAGATTAACTTTTAATTTCTGGAACCAGTCTAGTAAACTTTCTCTGAACTGCCTCCATTTAAAATGGGAAATTCAGAAGGTTCTGGTGAAACTAAGTTACTCAGGAGACATTAACTATTAAAAACCTAATCCATTTCCTGACTAACTACTCAACTGACTCCAAAATACCTCACACACCCACAGTTACACATTCACCTGAGATCAACCCCCTGCCTCCCTGCAGGTCCACTCACTCTCTCCCCCACTCCATTCCCCTCCCTCAAACCTCCCTGCTGGCGTCTCCTAGGATCTGACTGCTCCTACCCTCATCTGCAGAGGACACTTCAGTATAGTTATAGTTTAAGCCCTTTTTTCTCCAGCTTTCTCAATGATTTTGAATATTTTGCCAGATGTTTATTCCCCTGTGAACTTGAACTCTAAAACAGTTTCTCAATTATGCAATTTTTTATGTCAACAAAAAAAATCAATAATATTTAACATTTTTATTTGCAACTCTAAATGATACAATGCTGTGTTATTTATTCTTGTCACAATGAAGAATATTTATTGAAATGGTGCAGGCTGTGGCTTTATACCATTTCAGGTTGTGGGACATTAAAAGACAGACCCACTGAAGAAAGGGATAAATTTTAGCTCTGACTGCAAGCAAACTGAATTTGTGGGTACAATAATTCAGGAATTACTAAAAGGCTAGCAGAAAATGGTATAGAAGAACATTAATTTATCATGACATTGCAAAACTCTGTTTATTCTTGCATGTGAAATAGCTTATAAGGTTGATCAGGAACTAATAACATTTCTGTATCTTCAAGTAAAGATTTGAAATAAATTCCAATTTTAACTGAGCACATTGATACATTTTGTATGGACGCTTAAGAAAGGAAAATCTATGAGTTTGCATGTTATTGCATGATTGAGAAACAAGAAATATGTCTTTGACAGGGCCAAAAATTGATTGATGTTGTTGGTGATGGTTTTGAAGTAGATAGTGAAGGAAGATTCAGAGTTGTGCCTGCACAATTTGGCACAGATAGTTGGATTGCTAAGTCAAATTGGTAAATAACATGCATTTTGCGCATTACCAGTGTAGGTTTAAAATAAAATTGTTCTTCCTTCAGCCAAAACTTACATCAGTTAAGCTACTTCATAAGCTGAGTCTCTTGCCTGTAGGTTAACAAGACAGTCTGTAACTTGAAGTAACATTTAAATTTTAATCTGTATGACTTATTTTTTTTTACAGCAGTAGGTTATGTTATTGGTTATGCCTGAGGTAAGCTGCTGTAAAATTTCCTTCACATAGAAACAGTGGAATAGTGTGTATATTATTTAGAATCATTGAGAGGAATCTTGTATTTTTGAAGGTTTTGTCGTGTGGGAGGTAAGTCTGCTCAGGAACAGGCTGGGCTGTCTCACACAATTACATGCTTCTCAGCTTGAATAGAATAGAATCCCTACATTATGGAAACAGGCCATTCAGCCCAAGAAGTCCACAACAACTCTCTGAAGAGCATCCCACCCAGGCTCACCCCCTACCCTACTCCCATAACCCTGCATTTCCCATGGCTCATCCACCTAACCTACACATCCCTTTTCACCACAGGCAATTTAACATGGCCAATCCACCTAATCTGCGTATCTTTGGACTGTGGGAGGAAACTGGAGCACCCAGAGAAAACCCATGCAGATATGGGGAGAACACACACATTTCACACAGACAGTTGCCCAAGACTGGAATTGAACCTGGGTCCCTGGTACTGTGAGGCAACAGTGCTAACCACTGAGCTACCATACATATGGGCGCGTGAGTAGAACCCCAATCCTATGGGCATGAAGTTTTGAAAGTCACTGAAACCTTCAAGTGTCTAATATTCATTTTTCGATTAAAAAGTCACCCAGACAGTGCTTAGCTGTCCACAAGCCAGGACCATCATTCAACCACTGTTGGTTTACTCCATTCAACTATGGAGATTTCTGAAGCTGGGCAGAATTTGGTTCCATGCTTCAGCGATGTCTCCCTATAGGTTTTCCTGGAGGTTATCCAGGATGGCAAACAAATTCTTTGGAGAAGAAATATCTCTGAAGGTGTTGGTCAAGAAAAAACAATGAATGGAATCTATAGCAGGGTGTATGAATTGAACAGCAGGCTGTTGAGCCACCTCAGAACCTCAGAGGGGAAGAAAATCACTCTTGTTCTGAAGAGAGCAAAAGCAGACAATTGAGTTAGATAATCAGTCATGATCAAAAGTAGACCTGGGGGAAAGGAAGAAAGGTGCCCATTGACAGATTCGGGTGTTGGATGAGGAACCAGGTATTGGATGTGTTGAGTAAGTGTGTGAGGCAGGGGACATCAGGGGAAGAGGGGAGGTTGGATGTCTGGCCTGGGTGGTTTCGGGGTAATCGGGGATGGTCAATATGAATGACTAGAAAGCCAGTCTACATATCTGGGGGGATCAATGTAAGTGATTTGGGAGTAAGGGGCATCGATTGTGTCATTATCCAAAGGTTAGGATGGGTTTAATCATCCCAAACATTTCTTGAGTGACTATTCAGGTAAGTCAGTCAGAACTATCTGTACCCTCTGGCTCTAACTCACAGTTAGGGGCTTTTTAGAGGGCATTTGATATAGGATAATTACCCATTTAATGTTTAAAATTTCTGGGCAACCACCTCATGCTCAGTGTATCAGGATATCTGAGGAGTATTGATATGAATCTTTCAGGATACATCTGATCTCTGACTATCTGGGACATCTGGGCTGTTACCTGAAATACCATCAGGCAGTCTCAACATGATTAAGAATGAAAATCATTATGGCTAAACACTTAATGAAATTTAGTAAACACAGTTCAATAACAAAATCAGCAGTTTGAGATTAACCCACGAAATGTGTTCCATGCACTGATGGTGTTATTTAGATAGGGAAGAAGACTGGGAATGTTGTTCTGGAATCAAACCCATGACATTTAATTATTTCAAACACGTATGACATAGTAACTCATGCCAAGGATTGTAACATGAAACAGCTATCAGTGATTTTTGCAAAGTACTGGCAATCAGGGCAAACTTACCATTGGAGACCAGATTCTATGGTGATGAAAAGTAAAACAAGACAAAACTACAAAATGCCATTACTTTAGTAAGATGATTCTCACACTCATTTGATTAAATGTTTACAATCTTTACTAAATACCACCATACATTGAAGAGGGCAAGAGAGGAGTCTTATCTAGAACTGTAAAACCCAGACAGCAGCTCCATGATGATTACTGGGAGGAAGGGGCAGGATGGGTGGGGAGATATATAAATACAAAGATCAGTGAAGCAGTAGTAGAATTGACATCAATACAATGTGAGATGCTGTTGTCAATTTAAACAGTAGTGTTTAAGGTGGCCAATATGTTGTCTTGACTTGATGACAAATGTTAGGTAATGACAAAGGAGTTTCAGCTGTTGGTAAATAGTGCTCACTGGCTTGTGGATACCTCGAGAGGCTGAAAGTTAAAGGAGGAAACCCTGAAAAATAAAGGCCAGGAGGTGAGTTCAAATAGTCATCTTTCCCTGAAGTCTTGCAACTAACCTGATGCCAAACATAGAGCTTTCCATTCCATTGGATCCAATCAAGGAGAGTGTTCAGGAGGTAGCCCCTGGCATTTTGGCAACATAAGGTCACCATGCATTGTTTCAAGGCTTGTGTCTGGTGCAGGATGCTCTCATTTCATTCCAGTGTGTTTATACGACTCACAGGAGGGCACTTAAGTGTGAGGTGAAAGGAAAGTTCAGCTGGCAAAGCAGAGAGCTCAGAAAAAATAAAGACCAACATATCCTGCACCTTTCAGCCCACTGTCTCTATCTACAGCAGATGCAATTGAGACTGTGATACCAAGTTGGGGCTCCAGAGCACATTTGGCAATGTTCAAAACTTTTCTGACCACCAAGGTGTAAAACTTTGCCCCACAAGAATGAAGGCTGTCAGTGAAACAAAGAAGTTCAAGTGCATGTGCAGAATGATCACCCAGAGGAATGTTGAGGCTCTGATTGACGATTAAATTGCCTGTTGTGCTTGTCAAAAAAAAAGTTGCATTATTTTTCTGGCAAGTGCTCCAATTAGTAACCTTTGCTCTAACTCTTGGGGCACAGCAATAGTGTGAAGGGCCAGAAGGTCTGTGTTCGAGTCCCACATGTATGTCATAAAGTCTCCAAATAGATTGATTTGAAAAAAAAATCTTTTCTAAAATGACCAACCAACAGGGCTAAACAATTCTTTACTAAGAATTCAAAGCATTGGTCAATGATACAGTAAATTAGCAGGAATGTTAATGATATGGTGGCTTTCACAACATAATTTGAGTCCAGGAGTAACAAAGGCTTGCTTTAATTGTATGGAGACATGGTTAGACTGTGCCTGGAGTACTCTGAGCAGTTTTGACACCCTTTCTTTAGGAATGATATTGAAGTATTAGTGTAGATGGAGTGAAATGAAGGTGACTTGTTCTCAGAATGGCAGGACTATCCCTTGAAGAGAGACTGGAGAAACCAGTCCTGTGTTCACTGCAGTTTTGAAGAATGAGAGGAGATCATATCGAAACCGACAAAATGCTTAAACCAATGGGCACAATTTCAAAATAAAGGGGATGCTACATTGGACCAAAATTAGGAATTCTGTTTTGTTTCAGAGGATCATAAGTCTTTTTTAGTTCTCTATCCCAGAATGCCATGAATGCTGAGCCTTTGAATATGTATAAAGAATTTCTAAACACCAGATGGGCTTTTGGGATGATATGGAAAAATGACATTGATGCAGAAGGCATGGAAGTTCAGCCATAATTGTATTGAATAGTGAAGCAGGAGATTATGGTGATTATGGCTTCAGTACAGAGGTCACTCACAACCTCTGCTGGAGTAAAGCCTAAAACCTTCTGTTTCATGGAGTAAGCTATGTAACCAACAATACAAACGTACAACCTCCATTGTCACTACAAATCAAGAGAGAAGCCTCCGACCTGCGACATTACCAGATATCATCTGAGAATGGAACAAAAACAAAGTTGCTGGAAAAGCTCAGCAGGTCTGGCAGCATTTGTGAAGGAGAAAACAGAGTTAACATTTTGGATCCGGTGACCCTTCCTCAGAACTGCAACTCAGAACTGCATTCTCATCTGAGAATGAATAGTTAGTGTATTTCTTTTAATTCTCCAAGGAATTTAATAGCATACTACATTTTTTGTAAATTTTTTTTGTGCATGTATGTCTTATGTGAGTGAGTGAGTGCTATTGTGATTTCATTTTGGGTGTTGAGAAATAAACATTTATCATTTCTTTTAATTTAACGCTCAGGAAAGCCCCCTGTTTTGTACCTTTTCTTCAAAGTCACATTACTCCAAGGGCTAAAACCATTCTTTAAAGTGTTGTGGCAATTAGAAAGTCGGGATGTGAAGATCCAATTCTACTATCTCAGTCAGATCTACACTTATGTAGTTAAGCAACCATGGTCTACAAATTATATATGAGTACTAAGCTAAAGGAAAAGCTTACACAAATGTAAAGGAAAATGGAAATCTGGCAAGCTGTGAAATCTTTGAAAAGCAACAAAAAATGCAAAATAGTCACAAGATACAAAAATAAGTATCAAAATATTTGAAAGGTAGATCAAAGCAAATATAAAACATTATAAATATATTAAGTGGCAAAGAGTAGTAAGCTTGAAGCTGGGCCCATTAAAGAAAGGTGCATCTGAAGCTAATATACAATGAGCAAAAGATTATATTAATGTATTTGTATTTATTTTCACAGTATTGTGAAGGGATGAAATGCCAAAAGAATATGAAATCTTAAACTGAGTCAAAGGACAGGACATCTTTAAAAATGGAACAAGGCATAGACAAATTTTCAGAGCTGACTGTTTATACCATTGGATATTAAAATAAATAGATGAAGAAACCATCGATACATTAATCATAATTCTCCAAAATTCTCCAGAATTAAGTATTGAGTTTTTGTACTGGAGAATTTTTAATTCTAATCCATTATTTGAGAACAAGGAGACGTCAGTAACAGCAAACTACAGACCTGTTGATTTATCATCAGTTGTTTGGAGATTATTGGAATCTGTCATCAGGGAGCAAGTGACTGAGCACATGGTCAAGTATGAGAAGATCAAAGAAGTCAGTATGGATTTATGAAGGGTAGTTCATGGCTGATTAATCTAGTTAATTTACTTTGTTGAAGAGGTTACTGGCTTAGTGGATAGGGTTGTGTATATGAATACTTTCCTTGGCTATTTTTTCTGTCCGATTTCAGAAGACATTACATAAGATTTTGCACAAGTCACTATGAATTGAAGTAAGTGTGTGAAGTGTAGATAACCTTGTGATATGCCAGCAGTTGGTTTGGAAGTAAAGGATAGAAAATAAACATGAATGTGACAGTTGGTATTCCCTTAGGTATGTGGTTGGAGAAGGAGGGTGTGCAATTGTTTCTTGACATACACATCTCATTACTTTCCTGTGATTGCCCTCAATTGCAGTAGAAGAGTAGTGTAAATAGCAGAATGGTTTGAATTACAAGGGGATTCAGATCATAAAAGGTTGTCTCCATGGTAGTCAATGGGCTAAATTGGGTGTTTGAAGGGGAATCAAATGTTGATCATGGGAAAGTTGATAAATCACAGTGGGAAAGGGTTTACTGGATCACTTGTTGGGCTTAAAGGAAACACACCTGGACCAAACTTATTGCTGTAAAAAAATTTCATCCTATATATTACCTTTTACTTCAATGTTGAATTGAAGATAAAATGGTGATATGAAAAGTGTAGATCTCTTGAAGTGACTCATAGAATTCCAGCAACCCACTACAGTTAAAATTCAAAGTGGGCAGGTTTAGCATGGGCTAGGATCCTGTTTCAGACTTCTTGAATTTTAACCTCTGATTCTCCAAGCCATCAGTTTTTGAGCTTTAAAATACAGGCTAATGGTTTTGTCCAACATAAATGAATTGTCATTGACAGTTATTGCTTTCAAAATCATCAGGATATTGAAGATTGGTGTCTGATATAACATGGTTAACATGAATTCCCATCTGAAGTTAATGAAGGGAAAGTGTTTTTGCAAACGATAGGAGGAGGAGTATTGAATTACATTGAAAATTTTAATAAGGATTTAGCCAGTTTTGCTTTGTTCAGAAAATACCGACTGGTTGCAAAATGGTTGATTTAATTATCTACTAAAACTTTGGAGGGAAATAGCCAGGGAAGAAAGAAATAGAAAATAAGAGCAGGAGTAGATTATTTGGCCTTTGGTGCTTCTGCACCATTCAATGTGAGCACAGATGATCATTCAACTCAGTACTCTGCTCCTGCTTTCTCCCCAGACCTATTGATCTGTATAGTCCTGAGAATTATATCTAACACCTTCCTGAAAACACCCAATCTTTGGGCCTCAACCATTTTCTGTGGCAGTGATTTCCTCAGGCTCAACACTCTCTGGTTGAAGAAAATTTCTCTTCAGCTCACTCCTAAATAGCCGACCCCATATCCTAAGACTGTAACCTCCTGTTCTGTATTGTCCGGTCATTAGGACCATCCTTCCTGCATTTAACCTGTCTGATCCTGTTAGAATTTGATAGGTTTCCACAAGATCCAGCCACCGCACCCCACCACCGCCCCCCAACACCTCCCATTATTCTAAAGCCCATTCACAACCAATCCAGTCTCTTTTTGTACATCAGTCCTGCCATCCCAAAGATCAGTCTGATAAACTTTCATTGCATTTCGTCCACAGCCTTTCTCAGGACGTTTCTGTATATGGATGACAACCTTTTAACTGCTATTGCAGTACATATTCATACCACAACATAATGTCCCTTTGAAAAAAACATTACTTTATTTTGGCAGAGATTTCTTTTCCATGTTATCTTCAATATTCTTCTGATGATGTACTTCAGAGTATGCATCCATGGCAGATTTGGCAATTGGGAATAGGTGAAATGATATACTCCATATTTCATAAATTGGTGAAGAAAAGCCTGCATTATCCAGATCAAAACTTTGTTTGAACTAAATAGGAGTTTTGGGATTCTGAAAATGCTGACAAAATTGCTCTCACAAAACATAGTGTCATGCGATCCAAACCATTATCTCAGACATATGAACAAGCTCATGGATATCTTGTTTTTTACTTTCTGTTTTCAACAGCATCTAAATATCAAACACATTTCTTGAACTTTTTTTTTCTTCTTACCTTCACTGCCTGGGAATTAATGGCTGTCCAATTTATTGACTTATTGTGTGATTGATAAAACATGCCCAATCCTCATTGCAAATTTTTCCAGATTACTGAACAGTAAAAATAAATGTGATATTCTATTGTTCTGATACGAATATCACTGTTTATTAAGTGTGAAGTAATCATCGTGGAATCCTTACAGTGTGGAAGCAGGCTATTCGGCGCATTGAGTCCACAATGACCCACTGAAGAGCATTCCACCAAGACTCAACTCCTACCGTACGGCCCTGCATTTCCCATCCACCTAATCTACATATCCCCAGACACTACGGGCAATTTAGCATGGCCAATCCACTTAACCTGCACATCTTTGCACTATGGGAGGAAACCGGAGAACCCAGGGGAAAACCATACAAGCACAGGGAGAACATGCAAACTCCACACAGTCTCGTGGGTGTCCCTGGTGCTGTGAGGCAGCAGTGCTTACTGTGCCATCCAGAATTGCATCAAGTCTGCTTCTCCCCCAATAGGTTATTAATCAACATCAAACAAGCTCAAAAGATCCATCAGCAATCGGTCAATTGCCCTCTTTCTAAGCCACAAATTGTTCTTTGACTCAATCTCAATTTGTACTCTACTTGTTTACCCTTCCAAATATTGCCTTCATCACCAGACTTGTTATGAACTTTATCATACAGGTGGCACAGTGTTTAGCACTGCTACCTCACAGCGCCAGGGACCTGGGTTTAATTCTACCCTCAGATGACAGTGCGACATTTTTACATTCTCCCTGTGTCTGCGTGGGTTTCCTCTGGATGTTCCAGTTTCCTCCAACAGTCCAAAGATGTACAGGTTAGGTGGATGGGATATGCTGACTGTGTGGATTAGTCATGGGAAATGCAGGATTACAGGGATAGGGTAGGGGTGTGGATCTGGGTGGGATGTTCTTCGGAGGATCAGCGTGGACTCGATGGGCTGAATGATCTGCATTCACACTGTAGGGATTCTACATTCTAGGCAGTGAAGCAAGTATAAGTCTTGGCTTGGCTGAAACATACATAAGGCTGGAACAGAAATGATTAGAGTAGTCAAGCTCAACAACCACGAAGCATCAACAAAGCGCCCATGGTGCTCAATGTCGGTTCCTAGTTTTTAACTATAAGACCTACACTACACCTTACCACACAGCCTTACTTGAGCACAAACTGGAGAGGCTTTTTTTTTGGAAATTGTAGCCTGTCTGGTGATATTTGTGATGGGATTTATCCTCATGGCTCACTGCATTCATGCATTCATATATGGGCTATCCAAATGTGATGTTGCTTTCTCCTATTTTTCTATCTATGATTGGCTCTGCATGGCGTGAATTGGTCAAATGGTTGAGTGAATTGCTGCAGTCAGTTTTAAATGAGCTACCCAACACACACTGTGAAGGATTCCTTTATTTTGTGAAAACTCTACAAGATCCACACAATGAGAGCATCGCTATGTCCATGCGTTCTTTTGACATTTCTAGCTTATTCACCAATGTATCACTCAAGCAATCAATCTACATTTGCACAATGTCACCATTTCATAGTAATCCAGTTGGGCCATGAATCTACATTCACTTAGGTCATGAACTTAGCAACTGTAGCCATCTGCTGACCATGTATGCTCGATGCTGAAACAAATCATGTCAAAACTACATGATAATGGCTACCCTCATCAAATGATCACTCACAGCATATCACGGAACATGTGAAAGGGTTTATTTCCACATCTTTCTGACCATAAAAGTGTCCTGTTTACCTCAGATTACACTAGCAGAGAAATATGTCTCCAACATTTGACCTGTAGGTGAAGCTAGTTTTCTAGAGTCGAATCTTTGCAGTAAACAACTGATCATTTTTTCCCCACTAACAGGGTGCTATCCACATGCCTGAGTTTGATGATATGAGGGCTTCTCAATTCTCTATCCATCACCCACTAACCAATTAAATGCTACCATCTCCAAACCCACCATCAAGGATGCATTATATTCTGTCTGAAATCTCCTGGCAAAAATGATAACAAAAAACACCAACAGTTCTTTGGCAGGAGGGGCTTCAATACGTATTTCGAATCCAAAACTCCAGGTATTTACTAGATGTGCAAAATTGCAAGGTTCAAGCTCTAAATGATAGAAATTTACAGAGAACGTTTTGTTTTTAAAATCATGAGCAATAAGTAATTTCTATTTTAAATCAGCAGTTATAGTAAAAATAATTTTAAAAAATGCAATGAAGGCAATTACTTATACTCTAAATTGGTGTCTTAACTCCACTTCCTTTCTACATCCATTTGGCTGGCCCTCCAAAACCCTCAAATTAAATACTTATTGAAAATTGAATGATGAACCACTTACTTTATCAACATTTAGTTTACAATCAAGGTTGTTCTTTCAAATCTCCTCCCTATAACCTTATGCTTCAAATGTAGGTATCTCTGGAATTTTCAGTTAAGCTTTCTGAGGTCTGAACTTGTTAGAATATTCTTTTGCTCTGGAGACTTTCATTTGAATACTCCACTCTCTGTCCCTCTCTCTACTCTAAGCTTGCCTGTGGCAGACATTCATGTCACTGCTGGTCAAATTATTCAATTGACAAGAATTTTGAGTCTTCTGGCTAATATCCAGAATACACAGCAAATTCTGATGACAGAGATGTTTCACTCACTCTGGTTTATTTGAAACTCTGAAACTCAACAGATTAAATCCAGAATAGCAGACTTCTTAGTTAATTTATATTTCACTTTTAGCTCTATTCATTATCTCACAGGCAATCCGGTCAATTGATCATTTTCTGGAAGACAGTTTTCGTTTACTGGAAATCAGATCCTTCAGAAACTATATAGTTAAACCATCACCCAAGACAAGATATAGGCTATATCCCCAAAAGCATACAACTGTTACACTTGACTTGTCTAATACATTCCAGGCAGTGTCTCACACTCTGGCCTCTTTTAACTGGGTTCATCAAAATCTCATGCCCTAATAAAAAATTAGATCTTATCACTCCTATGGTCAATCAGCTATACTGTCTGCTCTATATGCAATTCACATTTTTTTCTTGTTTTCAAATCTCACCAAGGTCTGGCCTCTCCTTATTTTTGTAATCTATCCTTAGAACTGCAGAATATCTGCACAGCTCTAATTCCAACATCTTAACCATTTCTGATTTTAACCATTCAACCCTTAGTTGCTTTTCTTTAGCTGCCTAGACTCTAAACTCTGGAGTTCATACCCAAACTCTCCATCTCTCGACCTTGGTTTTCTCCTGTAAGCTGCTTCTTAAAACTTATTTCTTTAATCAAACTTTGGCATCTGCCAACAACATAGGTGGCACAAAACTGAAAGAACTATGGATGCTGGAAACCTGAAACAAAAAACAAAATTGCCAGAAAATCTCAGCAAGTATGACAGAATCTGTAGAGAGAAACCAGAGTTAACATTTGAGGTCCAGTGACCCTTCTACGTATGTGATGTCCTATCCAAGCTGCACTGACAGTAACTCACATTTTTGCTACTCAATGTATTGTCTTCCACAAAATGTAAACAACAGTTTGTGCCAAAATAATTGCAAATGGAAATATTTAATTTTTAGACTTTATTTCCAATGTGTTCAAGCTGATAGGTTTGTTAAGAAGGCATATGGTGTGTTGGCTTTCATTGGCAGGAGAATTGAGTTTAAAATCTGTAAGGGTATGCTGCAGCTCTATAAAACCCTGGTTAGACCACGCTTGGAATATTGTGTTCAGTTCTGGTCGCCTCATTATAGGAAGGATGTGGAAGCTTTAGAGAGGATGCTGCCTGGACTGGAGGGCAGGTCTTATGAGGCAAGGATGAGAGGTCTAGAGCTTTTCCCTTTGGAGCAAAGAAGGATGAGAGGTGACTTGATAGAACTGTACAAGATGATGAGAGGCATAGATAGAGTGGATACCCAGAGACTTTTCTCGCATGGCAGAAATGAGTATTATGAGGGAGCATCACTTTAAGGTGATTGGAGGAAGGTATAGGGGAGATGTCAGAGGTAGGTTCTTTACACAGAGAGTGGTGGGTGAGTGGAATGTGCTGCCGGTGGTGGTAGTGGAGTCAGATACGTTAGGGACATTTAAGCGATTCTTGATAGCCACATGGATGATAGTAAAATGTAGGGCATGTAGGATAGTTTGATCTTAGAGTAGGATAATAGGTCGGCACAACATCGTGGGCCGAAGGTCCTGTACTGTTCTATGTTCTATGTTCTATTTCTGAGGTGTTTATCTTCATTGAAGCTTAGCAATGTTGCCCCTAGAATCATGATGATCTAGAACAAGAATTACAATCAAGAAATAAAAACAGAAAGTGTCGGAGACACTCAGCAGTTCCGTCATCACCTGTGGTGAGAGAAAGAGAGCTAATATTACAAGTCTGAAGAATATAATTCTTCTCCCGAGGCTTCATTCTCCACAGATGATGATGGGTCTGCTGAATTTCTGCAGAACTCTCTGTTTTTGTTTCAGATTTCCAGAATTCACTGGATACTTCAATAACAAGCACAAATTCAGGTTTGCTAAGGGTAATTGATAAACCACCCTGCTGTCTGTAGAAAGTGACCTTGAGATAGCAGAATACTCAGCTACACAGATGCCTTCCATGAACTGAATAAATAGTTTGACTCGATAAAATGTGGAGCTGGAGGAGCACAGAAGGTCAGACAGCATCTGAGGAGCAGGAAAGTCAATGTTTCAGGTCTGTAACATTCATCAGGACTGAGGAGCAGGAAGGGAGCTCAGAAATAAATAGAGGGAGGGAGGTGGGGCTGGGGGATGGTGATAGGTGGATGCAGGTAGGGGGTTGTGGAGATTGGTCAATAGGAAGGGTGGGGCAGATAGGTGAGAAGGAAGATGGACAGGTTGTGTCAGGCCAAGGAGGTGGGGATGAGAGGGAGGGCTGGACATGGGATGAGGCTGGGGGTGAGGAGATTTTGAAGCTGGTGGCCTCTATGTTGAGGCCATTGAGCTGTAGGCTCCTGAGGCAGAATATAAAGTATTGTTCCTCCAGTTTATGTGTGGTACCATTTTGACAGTGGAGGAGGCCCAGGATGGACATGACCAATGGTATGGGAAGTTAAAATGCTGGCAAGCAGAAAGTGGTCTTGATAGATGCAAACAGAGTGCAGTTGCTCTGTGAATCAGTCACCAAGTCTGCAAGAGGTCTCTCCAATATAGAGGAGGCTACTTCTGGAGCAATGGATGCAATAGACCAGGTTAGAACATAGTTTGACTGTATCAGTAGCATCAGTTACTTGTAATTTTTCAATTTGTGAGAATAATTGGAACAATTCGTCCAATTTTCTACAATTTTGCCTGTCTCAATAAGAAATGAAAATGATTTAGAGAAAAGATTGAAGTGGTATCATTGATGGCAAACTTCTGAGGGCTTAGTATTATCTTGTTTGACCCCAAAAATCATAAAAGAAAGGATTTAACTTTCATATTGACCATCAGAAAATTTTTACGACAGCTGAATAACACTTTTATTAGAAACATAAGGAATGTAAAATGAACAGAAGTTGTAAATTTGATTTCTCCATGATATCTGTGAGATAGTCGTAACTTTAACAATTAGTATTAAGGTGTGCATTATAAATAGCTATCATCTAATTCAAAGCTAATTCTCTCCTTAGAAAGTAATCAGAAAGATGATTAAATGTACAAAGCTTAAAAAGTATAAAGACAATTGTAATCTTAGCAATAATGAACGGAATCTTGCCGTTTTTTGGCTGTCGGAGTTGTGTTGAGTTTGGTAGCGGGTTTCTCACTGTGAGGCCAAGAGCATTTTTCTTGCTGTAATTTACCAAAACTTGCCACAATATTTGCCGTGTGAGCCTTTCCAGCTAGAATCACTCTGCATTTCCACCCCAGCTAACCACTCCCATTTTGTAATTATGACCCCTGGTGATTTGGATTGTTGACAAGCGATTTTACAAGCAATAAATTTGGAACCAACTGCTCTGTAGTTAGAACCTCATCAGACACATTTGAGTAAAGTGGGGGAGTTACAGTGAGATGATCTCAATGCCAACATGACCATTGCATCTGATTCTACCACTCATCTTGCCATAGCCTATGTCACTCAGAGTCATAAGACCATAAAACACAAGACATAGGAGCAGAAATTAAGCCATTTGGCCAATCGAGTCTGCTCCACCAAGATAAGCCTGAAACGATCCTGCCTAATATATGTGAAAAGTTACTTGAGATGCTTTTCTTTGTTAATGATGCTATACAGATGTAAGTTGTTGTTACCTTTTCTTGTTTTACTTTAGTACGGATTTCACATTTTCATCCTTTTCTACATTTTTTTGTGTGGTAAAAGGTTACCCGAGATATGGTTTGGTTATGAGGAGAACATGAAAAACTGTCTGACATTAGAAGCAAACTGAGGGAAATTTACAGGTACAAAGCTGAACAATTGAATCTATTTGTCTGTGTATTTGCCAAAAGCAACAGTGAGGGCCAATGTACTTAATCTTTAAAATTTTAAAGTGAATGCATTATTGATAAGCAATCTCAAATTTAAGTAAGCCAAATATGAGATAATTCAGATTGTTATGTCTTCTAATAAAAAATTAAAATACCACATGCTTTTCTGAAAATATCTGCAAATAATGATTTGTTTTTTTTCTTCCTACGGCTACGAAAAAACAATTGACTAAAAGTCAAAGTTGAAAACAGAGAAGATTTTGCAAGTACTTTCCTTCCAGGATAAATTGATTGTGAGGACCAGCACTTTTAGCACAAAAGTAATTTCCCACAGCTAGAGGCACTTCATGAAATGTAAGGCACATTTATTTCCCATGGGTCATGTTTCATAACCACAAGCTTGTTGTGGAATGATAAAGAAGCAGAAATGGCTGAACTTGCTATCGGAGATAGAATTGTTCTCAGCATGAATTCTGATGAATATGCAGCTCTTGGATGCCAGGCAGCAATTAATCACATAACACTTGTATTTCAAATCATTAATATGTAGACACAGAGTCCTCCATCCCCAGTTTATCATGTCCTTGTTATTTGAAATGTAAAGATAGGCGTTATTTCCAATACCACAAATTAATATAACATAGGCACCAGAATGCAAAAATAAATTTAAGTGGTTAATATGGGAAACAAAACAAAGCTTAAATAATTTACAATGCAGCAAAATCCAAATTGTTAAAACTTTTTTTAAAAAATGCAAACACATTGAGATGATGTTTTGTAATCCTAGTATGGAAGTAGGCTATTCGGCCCATTAAGTCCACTCTGAACCACTGAAGAGAAAATTCCACCCTACTCCATCCTCATAACTCTGCATTTCCCACGGCTAATCCACCTAACCTAGACATCCCTGGATACTATGGGCAATTTAGCATGGCCAATCCATCTAATCTGCACTTTTTTGGACTGTGGGAGGAAACCAGAGCACCTGGAAGAAACTCACGCAGACAAAAGGACAATGTGCAAACTCAACACAGTCACCCGAGGATGGAATCGAGCCTGGGCCTCTAGTGCTGTGAGGCAATAGTGTTAACTACTGACACCCATACTGCCCACCACTGAGCCACCAATCTAACCATTTTCTAGCTTTTTCGTCCATATTATGTAACAGTATTTTTTATTTGATGTGAAGTTGATTTAAACTACCAGCACAAAATGGGCTCGTAGTGGATCAGCAGCCAAATTTCCACCACAACCAAAATCCTTTTGGCAGTATTTTCAGAGTCAATGAGAAATAAAAACGAGCACAACAAAGAATTGGCTGCTGAATGAATGTGGTCCCTGTAGAGACTAAGATCAACCCCTATGCTTTTAATGCTTGAGGGTTTAAAACACAATAACAATAATATCAAAAAAAACTATCTTGATCACCCTGCGCCACCTGTAAGCAGATATTTTCTGCACTCAGCAATTGTTTATGTATCAAAGAATCTTACAATACGGAGAGAAGCCACTTGTCTCCTTCTACTAACACTGTCTCTTGAAAGGAGCTGTCAAAATTAGTCACACACTCTACCTTTATCCCTCATTATCCTGGAAACTAGATCTTTTAAGATTCATTTGTGAGTCAATTGCCATTTCTTTCATTTGTCCACAGGATGTCAGTGTGATTGGTTAAGGCAACATTTGTTGTCCATCACTAAATGCCCTGAAGAAGCTGGTGCTAAGCTGCCTTCTGGAAAGGTGAGGTAGAGACACCTACACTACTGTTAGGAAGGCAGTTCCAGGATTTTTGACGGAATTGCGACATAGTTTCAAGACAGGATGATGTGTGGCTTGAGGGTGGTGTTGTTCCCATGTATTTGTTGTCCTTTGTGGAAGAGGCTGTGTGTTTGTAAGATTCCGTCCAAGGAGGTTTTGTAAGTCATTGTAGTGTATCTTGTAGATGATACATCCTACTACCATTGAACATTGATGTTATAGAGAGTGATTTAAAGGTGGTGGATCAGGTTACAATCAAGCGGGATGCTTTGTCCTGGAAGGAGTCAAACATCTTGACTGTTGTGGAGCTGCACTCATCCAGGCAAGTAGAGAGTATTCCACCACATTCTTGACTTATGAGTTACTTGCAACCTAATGCCCACCCTCTGACCTGATTTTGTTGCCATGGTATTGATATGGCTGGTTCAGTTCAGTTCCTGGCCAGTAGTATCTCCAATCTTATCATCTAACACGGATGCCTGAAGTCAAATGTAAGTAGGGAATATGAGATGTTTATATTTTAATTCAGCGATGATTGGATAAGAAATTGACGGGGTTTTTACATATATCTGTAGAACAAGTAATAGAAGTGTTATAGCTTTGTTATGCATGAACTGGAGTAAAACTCTGACTCGAAAAGTATATATCCTGGAGCCTGCCTAATCAACAGTGAACTCAGGAGCTCAACCCTCAGGATGTTCATAGCAGGTATTTGGTGATGGTAATGCCATTGAATGTCAAGGGGCAATGGTAAGGTTTTCTGTTGTTGGAGATGCTCATTTCTTGGTATGTTCATGGCGCATATGTTATTTATAATGTATCAGGTCAAGCTTGGATGTTGACCAGGTCTTTGTACCTTTGGACAATGACTGCTTCAGCCCCTACTTACAAATGGTACTGAACATTATATAATCTACGGTGAACATCACCACCTTATAATGGAGGAACGCAACTGATGGCTAACCCCAGGACTTTACCCTAAGGAACTCCTGCAGAGCTATCCTGTGGCTGAGATAATCGATCTCATGAGCCGACAACCACAATCATCTTCCTTTTTTTATTAGGTATGACCCCAATCTGTGGACAGTTTTCCCCTGGAGTCCTATTGACCCGAGTTTCGTGTTGCCTTCTTAGTACCACACTTGATCAAATATTGCCTTGAAAACCAAAAGAACATAACGTAGGAATAGGAATCTGCCTCTCAGCTCATTAAGTCTGTTTCATCACTCATTCCATGAGACCATGGCTGATCTGATAATCAACTCTACCTTCCTGCGTTTTCCCCATAAGTCTTCATTTCCTTACTGTTTAAAAATCTGCTTATCTCGGCCTCAGTATACTTAAAAACCCAGCCTTGACAGTCCCCTGCACTAAAAAGTTCCACAGGTTCACTATCCTCTGAGAGATGAAATTCCTTCTCACCTCTGTCTTAAATGGGCAAAACCTAAGAATCTTATATGTTTCAATAAGATCAGCTCTCATTCTGCTAAACTCCAATAAGTATAAACCCAATCTACTGAAACTATCCACATAAGGCAATCTCTCTATGTGTAGGATCAGCCAAGTGAACATTCTCTGGCCTGCCTCCAATGATGGTATAAACTTCCTTAGGTAAGAGGCCCAAAACTGTTCACAGTATTACGGTTGTAGTCTGATTAGTGCCTTGTATAGTTTTAGCAAAACTTCCATACTTTTCTGCTTCATTTCCTTTGAAATAGAAGCTGACATTCCATTCGCTTTCCCTCTTACCCCTGGAACTTGGATGCTCATGTTTTGTGATTCATGCATGATGACTCCCAAATATCTCTTTCTGTGGTTTTCTGCAGTCTTTCTTCATTTAAGTAATATTCAGCTCTTCTATTCACCTGTTAAGGGGAGTCACTCTCATCTCTCCTCTGGAGTCTAGATTTTTTGTCCATGTTTCAGTCAAGGGCGTAATGAGGTTAGGATCTGCATAGGCCTGATAGATGCAGACAGAGTGGGAGTAAAGAGTTATTGTGAAGTAAGTGCTGCTTGATAGCACTGTTGACCATGATCTGAAGTGAATCAAGTTGACTGAAAGTTGGCTCCTGTAATTCGGGGATCTTGAAAAGAGGTTGAGATGAACAATCCACTGGGCACTTTTGGCTGAAAATGTTTGCACCATACATCAGCCCTCAATATACTTAACAACCCAGCTTCGACAGTCTTCTGCGCTAAAAAGGCATCATTGGGCAGCGCAGTGGCTCAGTGGTTAGCACTGCTGCCTTGCAGCTCCAGGGACCCGGGTTCAATTCCACCCTCAGGTGACTGTCTGTGTGGAGGTTGCATATTCTCCCCATGTCTGCATGGGTTTCCCCCGGGTGCTCCGGTTTCCTCCCACAATCCAAAGATGTGCAAGCTAGGTGGGTCGGCCATGCTAATTTGCTCATGGGGATGGGTCTGGGTGGGATGCTCTGAGGTTTGGTGTGGACTTGTTGGGCCGAAGGTCCTGTTTCCACACTGTAGGGATTCTATGATCAGCCTTATTATTTTTCTGGAATCAGATGGATTCCCTTCACTTTGAGGATAAGCCTCCTCCTATGTTGATTTAGTTGATTGTCCACCACCATTCCCAAATGGATGTGGCAGGACACAGAACTTACATCTCATTTGTTGCTTGTGAGATTCCTTAGCTTTGCCTTTTTTAAAAATTTTTTCACTCCTGGGATGTCAGCATCACTGGCTGGCCAGCATTTATTGCCCATCCCTAGCTGCCCCTGAAAAGGTGGTGGTGAGTTGCCTTCTTGAGCTACGATAGTCTCTGTGCTATCAGTTAACTCACAATGCTCTTTAGGAGGGAATTCCAGGATTTTGATCCAGCGACATTGAAGAAATGGCAATATATTTCTGAGTCAGCACAGTGAGTGGCTTGGAAGGGAACTCGCAGGTGGTGGTATTCCCATGTATCTGCTGCCCTTGCCTTTGTAGGAAGTGGCCTTGGGTTTGGAAGGTGTTGTCTGAGGATCTTGGGTGAATGTTTGTAGTTTGTCTTGTAGATAGTGCACACTGTTACTATTAAGTGTTGGTGTTGAAGAGAGTGGATGATTGTGGATGTGTTACCAATCAAGCAGGCTGCTTTGTTCTGGATGGCATCAAGCTTCTTAAGTGTTGTTGGAGCTGCTCTCATCCAGGCAAATGGAGTGCACTCATTAACACTCCTGACTTGTGTCTTATGGATGATGAGGTGAGTTACTCACTGTGGTAGTCCTAGACTTTGACCTGCTTTTGCAGTCACTGTTTTTATGTGGTGAGTCCAGTTGAGTTTGTGGTCTATTGTAGACTCCTTACATTGATTGTCATGCAAGTACATTCTGAAATGCCATTTGGGTGTTCCTGTAGGCTATGTTTCCACTACTCTTTGAAATGGAGTGTTCAAGATCTTCACAGCCTTCGCATGTGGATTTCAATCTTCTCATTTCTGCTCCAGGTATTTTGCCAATTATTTTACATTTTCAACACTTGCTAGTAACACACATTACTGAATTCCCTCATCTCTGGTATCATCCTGATGAACCTTCGCAATACCTGCTCCAAACATTTAAAACTTCCCGAAAGTAAGCCTCCTAAATTGTGCATAGTAGTCCAGCTGAGGTTGAACAAGGGATTTGTACATTTTCAGCATGATTTCCCTCATTCTGTTTTAATCTTATACTATCTACAAAGTCAAGTATCCACCTTAACCACTTATCATCTTTTTTTTGTTACCTTCAAATATTTATGAATATGCACATTGAATCCCCTTTGCATTACCATCAAATCAACATAATTTTGATTATATTACTTCTTCATATTGTTCCTCCCAAAGTGCATCACTTTGTACTCATCTATATTAAAGTATATTTGCCATATATCTACTCATTTCACCTGACTGTCTATGCCCTCCTGAAGTCTGTTACAATCATTTTCCTGATATCCTATGTTATTAGATTGTGTATCATCCACAAACTTCAGAAATTGCCCATTTCAATGTTGAGTTCACTGACAGGAATAGAGGAACTGGAATAGGCCATTCAGCTCCGCGAAACTGCTCTACCATCCAATACGATCAAGGCTGATAGAACACTTCCATGTTTTTAAATCACACTATTCCTTTAAGCCATTGATAATCAAAAATGCATCAAACTTTACTTTAAATCTGCTCATAGTCTGAGCTTCCAAAGACCTTTTCAAAGATTCACCACCCTCTAATTGAAAAAAGAGAATCTCTACATCTCTGTCCTAATTGCTCTCCCTTTTGTCTTTTTATTAGATTTTGCCTCCTGGGTCTAAACTCCCTAACCAAGGAAACATTTACAATGTCCCTCCCTTTAAGTATTTTCAATGAGATCACCTCTCATTCTTTAAAACTGTATAGAATGCTGGCCCAGTTTACCCATCATCTCGTCATAGGATAGTCCTGCCATGCAAGGAATCTGGTGAACCTTTGTTGTACTGTTTCTATGCTAATAATGCCATCCCTGAGATAAGGAACCCAAACTGCACACAGAACTCCAGGTGTGATCTAAACAACCTCTTATACAATTGAAGAAAGACTTGACCACTTCCGATAAAGGCTAACATTCTATTAACTTTCTTAATAGATTGCTGCATCTACATATTAGCCTTCAGTGACTTATTGACAAGGACACCCAAATCCATTTGTACTTCCACATTTTTCTAACCTGTCACAATTTCAGGAATAACTTGCACGTCTGTACTTCCTACCAAAGTGGTTAAACCCGCATTTTTCTACATTACATTCCATCTGCGAAGTTCCTGCCCAATTACTAAGTCTGTCCAAATTCTCGCGAAAACATTTTACATTTTCTTCATTATAGATATTCTGTTTAGCTTTGTATTATTTACAAATGTTTAAGTATTATATTTGGTCCCCACCTCCAAATTGTTGATATAGATTGTGAACAGCTGGAGCCAAGTACTGATCCTGTGGTATTCCACTAATCACAGTCTGCCAATTTGAGAATGACCCATTTATTCCTCCTCTCTATTTTCTGTCTATTAACTAATCATTAATCCAGGCTAGTACATTGACTCCTACACTATGTGATTCAATTTTGCTAATCAAACTCCTGTGGGGGACAATATCAGAAGCCTTATGAAAATCCAAATATTCGTTTACTCCCCTTTATCAATTTCATCAGCATTGTATTGGATTATTTTTATCCAAGTGCCCATTTATCATATCTTTTATGATTGATTCTAACATTTTCCTCGTTCTTGATGAAATATTGACAGGTCTGTAGTTCTCTTTTTGTCCCCTTGCTCCCTTCTAAAATAATGGGTAAGATTCCAGTCTGCAGGAATTCAGTCAATTTGATGAATCAATGCGAACATTGATCAAATTATTCCTAACAGTGCATATTAGTGCTTGGGAACACTGTTAGCTGCAAGTTTCTCTCCAAGCCACTCACCATCCTGACTTGGAAATATATCGCTATTCCTTCACTGTCGCTTGGTCAAAATCCTGGAATTCCCTTCCCTTAAGGGCATTATGAGTCAATCTGCAGGACATGGACTGCAGAGGCTCAATAAGACAGCTCACCACCACCTTCTCAAGGGCAGCTAGGGATAGGCAATAAATGTTGGCACAGCCAGTAATGCCTAAGTCCCATGAATGAATTAAATCAAAACATTTATTATTCTGCTTACATCAATTTGCTCCAAAGCCATGACTCTTTGCTTAGTCAGACATGCTTTGGCTTTTTCAAATTAATATTACCTGTTTCTTCTTGTTCTTGCTACTCCAAGTATAAATTAATTTTGTATTTGACAGTGGTACTCATTATTTTTTTTCCAGCAACGACTACCCCACAGTTATCAGATGGATCTCTTTCTGCTTCTTTAATTGGGTTATGACATTTGTGACCTCTCATTCCTCCAGCACAACTTCCATATCCAAGGAGGAGTAAAAGATTGTGGTCAAAATTTCTGCTACCCCTGGCTTTACTTCCCTCAACAATCTAGACTGCATCTCCTGGGGAATGGAATGATTTGCAGACATTGACATTTTTTTTTGTATTAGTCCTATACTATAGTTCTACAATCATTTTAGTGTAAACCATTGACCAGTAGAACAGAAAGAAAATAGTTCAAAGTGAATTCTGGATCACTGCAGAAAACTGCTTTTATTTGTTGTCTCACCCAGAAACTATTAGATTGCTGCAGGATTTCATGTGAACCAAAAATGTCTGTTAAGGAAGGAACTTTATTGTCCTAATTTACGTGTGACACCGGATCCACTGCATTGTTGCTGACTGTTAACTGGCATCATATTGGCTTAACAAACCATTCAGTTATACAGAACATTCGAATAAAAATAAAATAAGAATAAAATCAGATGAATCCCTGGCATCAACATAGGCAGCAAACAATACAGAAACATCAGAACAATGGGACATAGGATCAACAGTGGGCCATTTAGTCTCTGCTACCGTTCAATTAGTCATCTACCTCAACAATTGTCCTGCACAATCCTTGTGTCTCTGGATGTTATTAGTGTTCAGAAATCCAGTAATTTCAGTCTTGGACATGTTCAATGTTTGAACTTCTTCAGCCTTCTGTGATAGAGAATGCCAAAAAACTCATCTTCTGAATAAACTACACCAAACCCATTGGTGCTGGAATGCCCACTTCACTAACATGTTTCAATTTGTGCTAAAGTTTTATGTGTTGTACAGTGATTAGTCAAGCAACAGTTCAACATAGTTATTCTAACTGAATCATAGACCACAGCCAATAACTCAGACAGTATCATCTTCATTCAAGGGTACATTCTATTGCAGAGGCAGGGCAGACACATCAAAGGTTGTGGCATTGTGGGAGAAAATCAGGAGGGAATAATTCTATCCTCAAAACTTACTCTAGACCTAATGCAATTTTGTCACATCGTGTCAAATATAGGAAAGGGTGAATAAGAAGACTCTTTTATTTTCTATTAGAAGAGGGGTCAATAGATTAAAGCTAAGAGGTAGAAAGCTAAGAGGAGAGTTGAGGAGAAAAATTTCATGCAAAGTGTAGTAGGATTCAAGAACTCGCTGCAGAAAGGGTGGTTGCATCAGAACTCTTGTAACATTTAAGCAGTGTTTAGATATTCAGTTGCCTTGCCATAACCTCAAGGCTATGGACCGAGAGCTGGAAAATGGGATTATTGTAGCCAGATCTTTGTCAACAGGCATTGACGCAAATGGCCAAGTGGCCTCCTTCTGTGCCTTTAAAAATCTAGGAGTCTAAAGTTTAAGAACGAGGCCACCCACTATCACCCAAAGATGATGGACAGTGCAACTGATTGAACCATACTCTGCTTGATCGTCTATGTACCTTACCTCTTGTGAGTAAGCAAAAATGACTTGAATATTTTTTTTCTAAATTTATTCATGGGATGCGGACATTGTGGTCTATCCAGTATTTATTGCCCATCCCTAGTTGCCCTTGAGAAGGTGGTGGTGAGTTGCCTTCTTGAACTGCTGCAGTCATATGTTGAAGGTTGACTCACAGCGCCACTAGTGAGGGAATTCCAAGAGAAGGAACGGTGATATATTTCCAAATCAGGATGGTGAGAGGCTTGCAGTGGATCTCGCAGGTGGTGGTGTTCCCATGTATCTGCGGCCCTTGTATTTCAAGATGGAAGTTGTTGTGGATTTGTATGGTGCCACCTGAGGATCTTCGGTGAATTTCTGCAATGCATCTTGTAGATAGTACACACTGCTACTACTGAGAGTCGGTAGTTTAAAAACAAAGTCAGTCTTCTTGTTTATGATTATTGGGCAGAATTTTAAGATTTCTGTCCTATCTTATTTGATGGAAACGTATATGTTGTCTCATGTAATATAATCTGCTGCTTATTGTTTGACTCCTGGAAACCTGACTGACATAAATCCCAATGTGGGTGATTCATATACAGCCTGGAATCCTCGGAAGAGACCAGTATTGATAGATGGCTGAGAAAGCCTTCTCAAACAAATTCTGCATTTCACCCTACCCCTTACCAATTGCCTAGATATATGATGCAGACAGAGAATGTTGCCTTTACTATGGACACAAGCATTCTGGCCATCATGGCATAATTCAACCTAATAGTCAAACAACTGCTTAGGAAATGTGTAAATGCTGAGATGACAATTTAAGCATTAAGATTAAGAGGTGGAGTAGCAGGTGATGATGATGAGAGAGGGCACTGAACAAGACAGATGGAGCAGTTGTACTGAGAACTCGAACAACAGGTGACGACACTAAAGGGGGGGGCGCCAAGCAGGGCAGCTGGAGCAGTGGAAAGGGCCTCCCCTACAGGAAAGTGTATAATGGCCTAGTGGTGTTAATCCAGGGACCCTGGTAATGTTCTGGGAACTCAGGTTCAAATCTTGCCACGGCAGATGGTGAAATTTAAATTCAATAACTATCTGGCATTAGGAGTCCAATAGAAACCATTGTTGATTGTAAGAAAACAGAAAAACATCTGGTTCACTAATGCCCTTTAGAGAAGAAAACTGCTGTCCTGACCTGGGCTGGCCTACATGTGACTGTAGAGTTACAGCAATGTGGCTGACAGTTAATTGCCCTCTGGGCAATTAGGGATGGGTAATAAGTATTGGGTGCCAGTGACATCCCATGAAGGAATTCAAAAAAAAAGGGGATAGAAGTCCTGATGGGGAGAAAGATCAAGCAGACAAGTGATTTCCTCAATGTGTTGCAAACTACAGACTCCATTCAATGCAAATATTGTGTCACCCTTGTTCATCTTTAATTTTCCTTCCTGTCTGTAAAGACCTGATAACAATGAGGAAAAGGATCACACGTTCATAATCTTTGGGCCAGCTGAATTTTCAAATCTTGTGTTACACTTGCCACAGTACTCTGGTTGTGGCATTGCCAGCAGTATGTATAGAGCCAACCTGGAAATTCAATGGCGCTGTTTTCCAAGCTTTGAAGGAACATGGCAACCAAGGATAGGTGAGAACAGCTTCTAGGATAAGGTAAGTTCACTTGTGGCACTTCTTGGTGGTCAGTAGGAGCTGTATATTCCTGACCTGCTTTTGCTGCTTCCTCCAGATTGCTGCCTGTCTGACACAAGTTCACGACAAAAACAGAAGTTGCTGGAAAAGCTCAGCAGGTCTGGCAGTATCTGTGAAGAAAAAATCAGAGTTAACGTTTTGGGTTCGGTAACCCGAATGCAAGGCATCCAGCTTTCCTGACTGAAGCTCCCACTTTTAAACACATCCCTGTCAATTTCTAGAGCAAAGTCTCCAAAGTATGTGTACTGATATTTTTAATGTGGGGTTTGCCTCCAGGAAGGTATACTATTTCAGTCAGCAATACTTGTGTTACCTTGTGTAATGTAAGAAACTAGTCATAGATAACTTGGTATAGAAGGAGCCAACAGATGCTTATTAGAGCTGGCTAATATGTATAATTATGACATTCAACATTCAGTTACAAAGGAGAGCATGCTTTTAATAATTGGCTGGATTTTCTGAGTAGTGGCACTTACACTCAGATTCCACTCTGCTCTTTTTTTTACATTATGAGTACCCCATTTATGACTGGAGATTCTGATTAGGGCTGTTTTAGAGATGAGAAGTATATGATAAATTTAGCAGGTCCCTTATAATGCAAGACAGTCAGTTAGAGACCATTTTCACAGCCGTTGTGTTGTATTCTTGGGTGTTTTTGAATGTCCAGCATCATAGACAGACACTTGATAGCTCATGTGAAAGGGTAGGTATGGACATAAGTGTAGGGTTTGGGTACCAGGAGGGTAGGGTGTAACAGTGCAATAGGTGGTGGGAAGCAGGTAAGTGATGGGATACTTAAAGCTAGGTCAGGATGGCTGGGGGATGTCATGTTGAGAGGGCATGAGAATGTGTCACAAACTGAGAGCGGGGAGGGCTTGGGTTGTTGGGTCCTGGGGAGGATGGTCAGTGTTGGATCGCAGTGGGAGAGGAAGGTTGCTGGGTCCTGGGGGACAAGGAGTCCAAATTGGTTCTGGTGGTGGGGTGGTGAGAGAAATAGCCGTGAGTATTGGGTCCAGTTTGTGGCAGGTGATGGGTTTTGATCATTGGTTGACACTGGGACTGTTGGACTCTTGGAGAGGTGGCAGAATGTGTGGACGATGGTTGGAATGTCAAGTCCCATGAAGAGAGGGAAAGGTGTCAGGTCCGGAAGGTAGGGAGGCTATGAGACCACTGACAGAAGTGCAAGTCTTCTGGGGTTTAAGGGATCTTATGGAGGTAAAGTTGGGGTAATGTGTATGGTAAGCTGGGGAGAGCGAGTGTGTCAGTTTGTTAGTTACCCAGCAATTAGATAAAATTTTTAATTGTTAATTTTTCCTCAATAACTTAGTAATATAGTTGCAGTGGAGCCCCCTGGACTCTATGATTTCAGTCAACACTTTTAGAGGCTTCTATACATAGGGGAATTGCATATTGGAATCGTCAACTTTCTGGACAATTACCTCTGAGTCTGCTCTGGCAGGAATTCCACAGGTTCCAAATGAACAACTCCCATTTACACTTCAGAAATGACTATTGAGTCACACTTGAAGCGATCCCCGGTAAGATGACATGTCAATACCTTATATGCTCAGGTTACAAGTTATAATACAGCGATGACTTAATGAGTGTGACTTTTAAAGTACATTGGTGTACTGACCATGAGAGATAACAAAACTCACTTGTTTATTATCAGACTTTGTGTGTAGATGCTTTTGTCTGCAATCTACCTTGTGTAAGACATGATTGTGAAGTCCTAAGTTTTGAAATCACCACTGTACGTAAATGGTTTGTATTGTATTATGTGACTCCACACTGCTGCTGTAACAGCTCCAGTTTCAAAAGCATTCTCATTTTGCTGTGCATTCTCATACCATTCAGTCATATGAACACTACTAACATCCAGTCAATTAACACTATGGAGATCTACTTTCTTCTAAATAAACTTCATCCATAACCAGTGATGTTATGTCAGCAACCACATTAGTTTATGTTGCACCTAAACAGGATCATTACTAGATTAAATCTGACAATGAACAACATAGGCAGACATAAGGACAGATGATCACAAGTTTGATCAAAGAAGTTGGTTTTAAGGAGAAATATAAAGAAGTACAAGCTAAAGGATAGAATTTCAGAACACAGAACTGGCTACACCAGTGAAAATCAGAGCTGTGCAAGAAATCAAAATTGTTTGAGTGTTGAGATCTCAGGATTGTTAGTCCCTATGAGGTTACAAAGATAGCAAGGCTATGAAACCACAGAAGCAATAGTGAGTTATCAGCAATGCATCATGGTGCTGCAGCAGAATGAGAGTGATTGGAAATGCAAAGACAGAAGAGAAAATGCATATAATACTGGTTTTAATGCTCAAGCATCAGCTAATCAAGTTCCGCCAAATAGTAACGTAACTTCAACTGGAGTCTTTCAAGAAACAACTTGCAGGCCATTTTTAGGTCACTACATTCTGAACTACAAAGTTGTGCAGCTAATATAAATTGGTTGAGTGTAATTTAGGCAATTATTCCACGAAACCCTGCCTCAGTATCTTTCAAAGCCTTTCGTCCTAGAATTCAAAGTTTAATGCTGGGGATGAATTGTATAAAATAACATTTACCTTTGTATTGATAGTGAATATCATCCACTACTGCCTCTTAATTTTAGGGAATATTCTAGATACATGTACTGCAGGTTAGTGACTGGCATCAGTACCTACCCTTGATGTATCTGTATCACTCTCAGAATTGTTCTTATGCAGTTTCACTGATTTCAGAAGAAATACCTCATCTTACTTAAAAAAATCGTTGCTAACATGAATTTTAACCAGCTGACGTGTTATATTTCATACTTATATCACTGCTTCTGGTGAAAACAGAGCAATTCCTTGACAGGAAATCTATAATTAATAATTACTTGCTCTGAATATATGAAACTCATAGCACAATGAGCACATTCATAAATCTGCTATTAAATGAGTTGAAACCTTTGTCAATGAATGCCAGTTTCTTCCACAACGGCTTATCTAAGCTGTAGATCATACTGAGAATTGCAATACAGGTGGTTTCTGTTTAATGTCTGTTCTATTGTATCCAAGGGGGTAGAATAATCAGGGGTTATCCTAATAAAGTAAAACATGAAGATTCAGAGCAAACAGAAAATATTTGTTCTATTTCATTGCTGGCTATGATTTCTGTATAAATGTGCCTAACCAGAAAACTCACAAAAAATTAAAATGATAAATGATGTCTATGTGGAAAGTTATTTATCCAGCATGCATATTGATCAAAGCATAGTCCATTTAAAGTGCACTTGAAAGAAAATCTTTAAATACATTTATAATTTTCTTTTGCTTCATGGGAATGAAATACTGATATCTTCTAGAGACCTGCAGACATCAGTAGCCATTGATATATGTATAGAGCACATTTAGTTGAATTAAAATTCTAAGCTTGGAATTTCACTATGATTCTCAACCATGTGAAAATGATGGGAGGAGTCAGGAATCTCAAGTCTTGCCCCGAAACCAGGCATTTCTCACTTGTGCTCAATTGTGAGCAGGCTGTAGTTCCTGCATTCTGGTTCCTGGAAGCAGCTGGCCATTTAAATGTTCAGCTGCCTCCACTAGAATCCCCTGTGTTTTAGGGTGAGGCAGTGTGAGGGCTTGAGGCTGGAGAAACACATTATATCACTCTAATATGAAGCAAAGTACTGCAGTTGCTGGAGATCTGAGACAAAAAATTGCTGATGAAACTCAGTAGGTCTGGCAGAGTTAAACGTTTCAAGCCCGGTGACTCTTCATCAGAACACTTTTTGGAGAGGTAAAATATCCCTATGGAAATGGTCCTGGGAGACATTTGTGGAGCTATGGTACATTTTGGGATTGTGAAGAGACATCTTTGTGTACAAGTAATGTGTCAACTCCTTGAAATTGTCAGAGCTGTCCAGGAACTGTGCAAAAACGTGTGTGGAGTTAAAACAATATTGAGTACTTGATGTTTCAAAGTGTGTTCAGGGTTCAGTTTTTTTTTGTCATTTGTGCTGCAAGACTGATTTCATAAAGTATCATTTGAGCAATGAGTTGTCTATCAAGCGAGCATCTAGCTCCTTGTTGATTGGTAATATTTGCTTACATAAAGAATTAAACACTGAAGAGATTACACACTAAAGTGAAATCTTTGTTTCTCATAAAGAAATGTTGAAGGGATTTTAAAACTTTGATCTTTTTAATCCAGTGCCTTTTTCTCCCCAATGGTGTCATCATCAGTAGACACTGTCAGTGAGCATCCTGAGCTTTTTCCGCAGTGGATACCAGGCAAACTGGCTTGAAGATGGCAGGGCAATGGATAGCGTGTAGAGTGGTATGAATTGGTATGAGTTGGTGTTGGGTTTATAAAAGGCCACATGGATAATTGGGAGCATAAGTGGCCACAGAGGGACTGCAGATGATGAAGTGAACATAGGATGGCACAGGGCTATTAAAGGCTATACAGCATGCGTAAATTGCCATAAGGTGAACAAGCAATATGAGGGGCACCATGGGTGAGGTAGATGTGCATCAAGTGCCATAGAGGGGATGAAGGACCATGGAGACGGATAAAGGGGCATAGGTGTCTTTATCAGGAAATAGGAGATTTAGGGAAAGACAGAAAGTGAGCAAAAGGGCTGTTTGATGTTCTCATCTTAAATTTTCAACTTTGACCACAGTGCTGGAACCCTGAAGCAGGCTATCCACCCAGCCACCAGAGGAATAGGCAACCTCTTCTTCCTGGTTCAACCTGCCCAGCTCCCATACCAGCTCCCCATGGAACGAAAGTCAGAAATGTGGGCAACAACTTTTGAAGGCTTTTCATGGAGCTGGGATTTTTTTCCACTCTGCACACCTGAACCAAGGAATGAAAATTGGGGTCTTCAGGTCTGCTCATCTCCAAACCACATTTGCTGACTGCTTTCGTCAGGAAATCCTTCCACAAATAAAAACAGAAGATTGAAGAAACGCAGTAGATCCAGCAGCATCTGTGCAAAGAAAATTAGTGTTATTATTTCCAGTCCAATATGACCCTTCTTTGGAAATTTTTTACAAACTTGCCTTCCAAATTTCTAGACCTTCTGGATTTATCCTAATAATTTGAATATAATCAATGATATGCAACCTCACTGTCCTAACACCAATTTGTGATTACCATTCCTGGCAAAAGCCGACCAATTCTATTGATTTTCTGAAGAAGGGTCTAGGCCTGAAACGTCAGCCTTCCTGCTCCTCTGATGCTGCTTGGCCTGCTGTGTTCATCCAGCTCTACACCTTGTTATCTTGGGTACTAGTGGTTCCAGCTTTCCACTTGCTCCCCCACATCTTGACCTTGGCTAGCAGTCTCCAACATAAAAGGGAATGCTCCATAGGTAGTGACCAGCTACATGTTCTGTCCACAGAAATTAGCATCAGACAAGCACTAGCCCCTTGACACATCTCCAACTCAGTAGAATACAGGCATCCACTTCCCCACAAGTCCCCTCCATGAACTTACCTGGCCCTTCAAACCCAACAATTAGAATTTGGAGACAACAAGGTGTAGGGCTGGATGAACACAGCAGGCCAAGCAGCATCACAGAGAGCCTCTCTGCTCCTATGCTGCTGCTTGGCCTGCTGTGTTCATCCAGCTCTACACCTTGTTATCTCAGATTCTGCAGCATCTGCAGTTCCTACTATCTCTGAAACTATTCTATTGCTCTTCATTTTCTGACCCATTTTCTTACTTTTCTTTTTAGCCCTCTGGAACCATGCTTCCCTGTTATCTTACCTCATTCCATATCTCTCCTCTTGGGTACCCTGTCTTTCAAAATTCCTATGTCAATACCATAGTAGTCATTGAGCTTTTCGTCTTCTGTCATTGCTCCAGTATGACTCTATCTTCAATAAGCTTCAATGGAATGTTTTCTTCTAATGCTCTGTAAGAAGGGTGTATTAAAGGATAAATTACCCCCCTCCTAACAAGCAACAAAATGAAGTGCTCCATTTTCCTGTCTAACTGAACTTGCCAACCAGCCTGGCTACTGCCAGCTAATCTTGCTACTCTATTTGCGGTCTGCTTTACCCCTCCCAGTGCTAATAGTGTGCAATCACTGCCTGTCTCCACATTATCCTCCAGGCTGTCAATTTATTTGTGATCAATGTCCTCATCCACGAGCTTCTTGTCGATGATTCCATTGACATTGTGGCCTTGACATAAATCTAGTTGAGGGATGATAGCACTTTCTTCTCCTGTGCACTTCTCACCTTGTTATACCTCTGTCACCTCTCTTCAAAATATTCATTCTTTACTGACATCCTCACTGCTTTCTTCCTTCAGCATCCGCAATTGACACAGTCTCATGCTCAGTGATCTCATGCTCAGTGATTTCAAGATCCATCTCAAAAATCATTCTCTTTTTGAGTTCATTAACCTTCTGTCTTAATCTCACTTTAGATATAAACTCCCTAACTCATGTTCATGGCACCTCTGTTGACCTTGCTATTCCCACTGTGCACAATTAAGAGCATTGATCGTTTCCTTGAATTATTCTCTGCCTGCATTCTTCTTCACCATTCTGGTGCGAATTTCTTCTGTGTCTACCTCTGAAAAAATGCTTTCTCCCAACTTATTTTAACTACACTCTCAGATTCCCAGCTGTCTAGCCTTTGTCCCTCTATTAATCAAAACATTTTTGCAATGATTGATCTGCTCAAACACACTCTTACTTAAAACACTGATGCCCTAGTTGTGATTAAATTCATACTCCCTCACCTCATTTATTTCCTGAGTACACCCACTGTGATTGCTCACTATTTGCAGATTTAAATAGATATGGCACTCACTTGGCTGAACAGTTCATTATCAGATCTGGCTAGACCACATAACGCGTCACCAGATACTGAAATAAAAGCAAAAAACAAACAAACATAAAACTGCTAATGATGGGAATCCTAAATAAAAGCAGAAAATGATGATAGGAAATTAAACATGTCACTGGAGGAAGAGACTCCACAAATATCCCCATCTTTAATCATGAGAGAACCCGGCACATCTATGTAAAAGAAAAGGTTGGAGCACTTGCAACATTTTTTTTTATATCAAAAGTGTTGAGTGGTGTTTTGAATCCAATAAGAAATTTCTTCAAAACCTCTTCCAAACAGTTCTGAAGAAGGGTCATACCGGAATTGAAACATGAATGCTGTGTTTCTGTATCCAGATGCTGCCAGACCTCTTGAGTTTCCCCAGCATTTTCTCTTTCTACTATTGGAAGCGAGGTACTTGCTTTGATTTTCAGAATACATTGATTCCACGCAGACTTAGTCAGCAAGCATTTCATCGTTCACACCAGTCACAAAATATTAAACAGGATCTGTCAAAACCTCTCAGAAATGCATGCACTTCTGAAGATCTATGCATATGATTCAGAAGTACAATGCAAGCCAGGTTCCTTAATGACCATCATTAATGGGATTAGATAAAGACAGCTTGGGTTTATGAAAGGAAATTAATACTAATCTGCTGGAGATTTTTGATATAACTAGTAGAATAGATAAGGGATATACGATGCATTTGGATCCAAGTGGGCAAAATTAAAATACACAGGATTAGGGGTAATGTGCTATCACAGACTATGAATTGATTGAGGGAACAGACTCAGTGAGTGAAAAGAAACCACATCAGTATGTCCAGCCTGGATCATATGATGTTGTAATGAGAAATGGTCCAGTTTGGCAAAGAAACTATTGACATATCTGAACTGTGTATCATCAACTACACATCACACAGGTTGACAACTTGGATACTGAAGATATCATTTCAGTCAACAGCCATATAGCTATGAAAAATAATACACATTCATCTGCAATGACAAATTGCACAATGCAGAGTGAAGCTACAGAGCCAGTTTCAATAACTGCATATGACCAGATGTGGTCATCCATTACACACACCAGAGCTTTATCCGAATGTCATGAGCAGAACGTTTTCATGCTCTGAGTGGGGTATTGTGCGATGAGTGGTAGAAATGGACAAGATCTCAATGCTGAGCTCATCTGTGGTGAGATTGTCATGAGCAGTGATGAGTTCCTAATGAATGTTTATTATTGTTTCTCAATGTTTTACCAGCCCCAACTGCCATGGGTTGTGATTTTGCCAAACCTGTCATCGAGGAAACTCGATGTGGAACTCACAGCAGCGTCTTGGCAACATAAGTTATCATCTCCTCCAAATGAGATCATTGTCATCTTCTTGGCATCCTCCAACGCACCTTGCAAGGGTATACCTATCCAGCAGAGCATGCTCGTAACTGGCAGTGTGCAGCTAGAGTCGTACTGTTATAGCACAAAAATAGGCACCAAATCCACAGTGTAGATCAATCTGCCTACTGAGGCTGCTACCTTGCTGCCTCAGCATGCATTCACCTGGTGCATGCCTGCAGAATGCATGCCTTGCCTTGCACTGCTGGGCCTTGAAGTGGCAATTGACGCAGGCCCACAAAGATTCCAAAAATATAATTGACCAAAGTCAAAGTTACCTACTCTCTTCAAGATTTTCCTTGTTTCATCCCTGAATCAGTCTCCTGGTCACACCTCCATCACGCATGGGATGTGGGTGGCACCAGGCCAACATTCATTGCCAGTCTCTGGTTGCCCTTAAGAAGGTGGTGGTGAATGACTACAGTCTACATGCTGTCAGTAGACCCATTTCTGTCAGTGAGGCAATGGCCTAGTGGAACTATCGCTGGATGGTTAAACCAGAAACCCAGGTAATATTCTGGGGTTCAAATCCAGCCGTGACAGATGCTGGAATTTAAATTCAACAAAAAACAAAATCTAGAATTGGGAGTCTAGTGATGACCATGAAACCATTGCTGATTGTTGAGGGAAAAACGCATCTCGTTTACCACTGCCCTTTATGGAAGGAAACTGCCATCCTTACCTGGTCCGGCCTACGTGTGACTCTAGATCCATAGCGATCTGGTTGACTCTTAACTGCCCTTTGGGCATTTAGGGATGGGCTATAAATGCTGGCCTAGCTAGTGATGTCCTCATCCCATGAATGGATAATAAAAGGGAGGGAGCTCAGCAACACTGAAGGAATGGCAATATATTCCCAAATCAGGATGGTGAGTGGTTTGGAGAGGAACTTGTAGGTGGCGGTGTTCCCAACTGTTGTCCAACTGTGACACATTCTAGGAAAAGACTGTCCATGTTTCACAAGCTTATTGTAATAAATCTGATATATTTACCCCAGGACTAGATTCGAAACATCAAGTTTGATTTGACTAAAGACTGAAAACAAGCCACAATAACCTAGTCATGTAGCTCAAGCTGTTACAAGTCACTAGAGAGTTTGACAGGAGGGAACCTGCTGAGCAAAAATAAATAATTCTCCTCTTCTTCCTGTCATTTCTTTTTCCAATGACTTTAAATCTGTATCCTTTTGATACTAACCCTCTGTCAGTAGAAATAGTTTCGTCCTTACTACTCAGTCATCTAAATACATCTATTCATTTTCCACATGATTTTAAATTTCCCATAAAGTTGAAAATTACCATGATATATAATGTTTGATTTTTTTTCAGAGTCAGATTCTGGGAAATGGATTGAGGAAGCAAACTGTGCGCTCTCAATTTCTCAGCTGTTTGGGTTGGAGATTTTTCAGGGAAAGGCTTGAATGTGGCAGACACAGTCAGCCAGGTCCGGAAATATCTAGGCTTAGTCCCTCATCAGTGCTCAGCTTGTTGATCTCATCCAAGTTTGGGAAAAGGAAAACAAAACCCAAGCAGGGATCCTGAACAGTATCATGTGATTCCAGCTGGAATCTTCAGAGGTGTGGACATTGGTCGGAAACTGAATTGTCCTCTACTGCAATGCCCTAGGGTCGAATACCTTGCAAGCCTTCCCTGCCTAATCTCATAAATGAATAATGACCACTTTGACAAGGTATTAATTTTCATGTTGTTCAGTCTGTTAATGGTCAGTATAATTACATAGCATGAAATGAAAACAATTATGCAGTTTTTACTGCTGGTGCATAATTATGAAGTAATTACGTGCGCACCTGCTGAGCTATGCTCATATTTTTATGGCATTCTATAATTCAGCAGCTAACAAACAGTGGAAAATTCATTTTGCTTGAATCTATTATTTGCAATTTTGCTGATGTAGGGGCTGTATACAAATACATTTTCAGCTATTTATGCTGTTGCTGTGGAAACAATCATCTTAGGCATTGTAACCTGCAGCTCTTACAAATAAACTTCATTATGTGGCTTTATTAGAATAGGAACAGCTTTTGTTTTCTAAAATACCTGTTGCCAATATCTACATATCATGTAATGCAGGTTCTCCTTCCCTTTATGTATCTCTTTCTTTTAACAGTTAGAGAGTTGAAGATCTCTCTCATTTTGGAAAGTTAAATTATCCAGCCTAGCCATTATTGTGTTGTAATTTTGCTTTGCATGTGCTACTTTTATTCAACTTCCTAGGACTTTTTTTCTAATGTTGGCCCTGTTGCCGAAAGAGCAGGCGTTATCACAATAATTACCCTGTCTTCTATTGCGTATTAACAATGTTCTTCAGCCACAGTTGACTTACCCCTTAACATACACAACGCAAAATAGGTATTATATAATCACAACTCAATTATGGAAACTGTGACAGCAACATGTTATAACAAAAATGTTGGTACTAATGCTGACTTCCACGCTGTCATTTTTTTTTCTCTTTTACTAATACAATTGATTATAGTCCTGTTGTGGAATGTTTAAATCATGCTGCAAGTTTTTTTTTCGTAAAACATTCAGATTTTCCTGACTGTTTCAACAACGGGTTGCAAATGAAATGGCTATTTAAACAACTGCTGCCCACTAAGGGTTCAGATTGCCAAGGAAAGATAGAAGAAAGAAGATAAATGGCCATTCAGGTTATATCCCAATCAGGAAAGAAATATGTAATTTTGCTAAATAAGTAAATAGCAATAATCTCAGCCTGACAAACATCTGTCTCATATTTTCCTGTTTAATCTAAATTTCTTTATCTTTATTCAGTCATGGGATGTAGGTGTTGTTTGTGGGACCAGCATTTATTGCCTGTCTCCCTTTGCCCTTGAGAAGGTTGTGGAGAGTTGCCTTCTTGAACCTGGAGTCAATTCCATGTACGTAGACGCACAATGCTGTTAGTGAGGGAGTACCAGGACCTTGACCAGAGATATTGAAGGAATTGTGATATACTTCCAAGTCTGGATAGTGAGTAGCTTGGAGGGAAAGTTACTGGTAACGTGTTCCCATGTATTTTCTGGCATTGTCTTTATAGATAGCAATGGTCAAGGGTTTGTGCGGTGCTGTCTAAGGAGTCTTGGTGAATTTCTGCAGTGCATCTTGCAAGTGGAACACACTGCTGCTACTGAGCATAAGTGCTGGAGGGAGTGAAGGTTTGCGTATCTGGTGCCAATCGGCTAGGTTGGTTTGTCCTGGATGGGGACAAGCTTTTGGAGTGGAGTTGTGGAAGTGGAGAGCATTCCATCATACAGCAGACTTGTGTTTTGTCGATGGTGGACAGACTTTGAGTAAGTCGGGAGATGAGTTACTGGTTGCAGGATCCCCATCTTCTGACACATAGCCAGAGTATTTACATATCTGGTCCAGTTCACTTTCTGGTCAATGATAAGTCTCGGGACATTAACAGTGAGGGATTTAGTGATGGTAATGCCATTGAATGTCAAGCGATGATGGCTAGATTCTCTTTTGTTCAAGATTGCCATTTCCTGGTGAACATTATTTGCAATTTGTCGGCCAGAACTTGGATATTGTGCAGGTCTTGCTGTATTTTGGTACTAAAGTAGGTGGGAAAGGAAGCTGTGATGAGGAGATAAAGAGTTTGCAGACGGATATTGATAGGCAAGGAGAATGGGTCAGAATCTGGCGAGTGGAGTTTAATGAAGATAAGTGTGAGGCTATCCATTTTGGCCAGAAAAGTTAAAATGGCAAATTATCATTCAAATGGGAAGCAGATTCTAAGTGTGTCAGGACAGAGGGATTTAGGTGTCCTTACACATGAATTAAAGAAAGTGGCTATACCAGTGCAGCACATATTAAGAAGGGCAAATGGAATCTTGGTACTTATTACAAAAGGACTGGATTATAAAAGTAAAGAATATTTGTTATATAAGGCAATGGTGAGACTAAACCTCGACTATAGTGCCTAGTTTTGGTCTCCTTACTTGAGGAAGGATGTGGTGGCACTGGAGGCGGTTCAGAGGAGTTTCACCAGATTGATTCCTTGAATGAAAGAGTTGCCATACAAGGAGCAGTTGAATAGCTTGGACTTGTTCTTGCTCGAGTTTGGAATAATGAGTGGTTCTGCTTGAGGTATATAAAATGTTAAAGGAATTTATAAGCTGGATGTTGAACAGATGTTCCCCTTGTAGGACTGACTTGAAAAAGAGCTCATAGATAGAGGCCACTTTTGTGAAGGCTCACAGACATTTTACAAATATTTGCTTTTTTTTGAGTGAATGTGAACCATTTCTTTAAAACCTTTGATGTAAAAATGAAGCAATACTTGTTTATGTATTTGCCAGTATTCCGTCAGTCAAACCATTGTTTTTTGGTACAAGCTAGACCAGAAAAAAGTCTGTACACCAAAATTGGGGAATTGTTTCATTGTCTTCAAGACCTACATGGTAAAATATTTCCATTGATTGCCCTTATTCTGTCACATCGAAAAATATTTGCCTGTGCCTTCAACATTGTTAGTGAAGCCAAAAAAGGGAGCAGCTGTTAATAGGGATATTAAAATATATAGCTTTGTTTAGATGCCACTAAATACTGTTAACTCTGCACATTACAGGACAAGGTTATTTATCATCAACACAAAGATAATCAAATTCAGCCTTTTGAGTTTCTGATTATTCAGCTTTAAACTGTCACCTCTCTGAGTCATTGCTGCTAAATGTTACTTTCATTCATTACAGTGAATCTGGATAAATTATATGAATGTAAATTTTACGATTTATAGTTTCTTGCAAATTATTCGCTTTTTCTTGTAGTTTAAGAAAATCCTATTTTGACAATCTATTAATGTACTTCTTTTCAGAATTAAAATGTAGAAGATATTTTCCATTGGTAAGATTTAAGATAAACTTAAACTTTGGCACAAAATATAACGTTTTACAAATGGTGTGATTTTGCATGGCAGTCCTCAAATAAATGTCTGATGAAAAGGGATGGTACAGTGGCACAGTGGCACAGTGGTTAGCACTGCTACCTCACAGCAGCAGGGACCTGGGTTCAATTCTACCCCCAGGTAACTGTCTGTGTGAAGTTTGCACATTCTTCCCACATCTGAGTGGGTTTCCTCCACGTACTCTGGTTTCCTCACACAGTCCAAAGATGTGCAGGCTAGGTGGATTGGCCATGCTAAATTTCCTGTAGTGTTGAGGAATGTGTAGATTAGGTGGGTTGAGAGAGGGATGGGTCTGGGTGGGATGTTCTGAGGGTCAGTGTGGACTTGTTGGGCCAAAGGGCCTATTTCCACACAGTAGGGCTTCTATGATTATATACTCATTTTAATGTAACCATGCTGCTAATTTTATGGAAACAGGATGTTGGTTTGTATTTCAGTGCACTTACATTAAAATGATCATGGAAAAGTTTCAATAAATTTGTTGAAGTATAAAAGTGGAAAAGTTTCAATAAATTTGTTGAAGTATAAAACATCATGGTTTGTGAAGCTTATCACATATTTTTTATAAAAGGCCAATGAGTAACATGCAGTCATATGGAACAGCATGGAGCCACTGGGGTATTTAAACCATGCTTTTCTGATTGGACCAACTCTGCAGCGTTTGGCACAGTATGGATTATAATTCCTCATGATTCACTGCATCATGAAGGCACATCATTGCTACCAGGTTTGCAGTGACCAGTTGAGGAGGAGGAAGAGGAAAGGATGAGGAGAAGGAAGACTTGGGGGATACTGTCCATGAATGATTAATTCAATTGCAACATGAATGAACACAACCCATTTCACTGCTCAATGAAAACAGAAATTGCTGGAGAAACTTTGCAAGTCTGGCAGCACCTATGGAGAGAAAGCAAAACAATCTTTTGAGTCCAGCCAAAAATTTATGTTTTTGTTTCAGATCTTCACCATCTGCAGTGCTTTGCTTTAATTCACCATTCAACAGCTGTCTCATTACCTTATCATTCAGCTGTTATTTACTAGCAGGGGAGAATCATTCACCATAAATGATGACACACTAATGCACTATATAAAGGAATTATTAACAACTTTCAGGTCATTTATCTCTTGGTCAAGGTGCTGAAACAAACCCACAAACATAACGACCATTTGAAACAAACTTTTCAAACAAACCTCCATCCATCCCATACAAAAGTAAATTTATCAGCCTTGGGCATTCTTTAGAATTGGTCTATCATATTCTTTGCCTGTCCTACTTCTCTTATGTAGTGCTAACCCAGTGTTTACAGCATGGTTGGCAGATGGTTGCTCAGTGACAGAAGCTGCAGCCTTGCAGGAAGGAATTTAAAAAGCGTTGATCCTAGCAGGCCAAGCAGTAGAATTACCTTCTTGGAATATATGCACTTGTCCAGGCTGCCTTCTTAACAGACAGCAAAGTAACGCAGGGGAAAAGGGAGTACCAATGCTGCCATGACAAAGGTAGACAGCACTGTCACTGCAGTGGCAGAAATCATACCTAACATTAATTTTAGAATTCCTTGAAAATTCAAAACATAAAATTGATAAAAGGGGAACCGGTACATGCAATACTCTTGGATTTCCAGAAAGCCTTTAATAAGTTACCAAATGATGGGTTATTTATTAACAAGTAGGATATTCGAGGTAGTATATTAGCATGGATAGAGGGTTGACTAACCAATAGGAGACAGACAGTTGGGATAAAGGAGGACACTTTCAAAATAAAAATCTGTAACTAGTAGAGTGTCAGAGGGATCAGTTTTGAGGTCACAAATATAAATGAATGGTTTAGATGACAAAAGTGAAGGTAGTATAGCCAAGTTTGTGGTTGACACAAAAGTAGGTGGGAAGGTAAAGGGAGAAAATGAAGGGGGATATAAATAGGTTCAATGAATGCGCAAAAACTTTGCAGATGGAATATAATGTGGAAAACTGTGAGTTTATGTACTTTGGCAGGAAGAATGGAGTAGCTGAATTTCATTTAAATGGGGGAAATGACTGTGGAGAACTGCAGCACAAAGGGATTTGGGAGTTCTTACATAGAGATCACAAAATGCTAGCATACAATGTCAGCAGGTAATCAGGAAGGTTAGAACATTGGCCTTAATTTCAAAGGAAATGGTATAAAAAAAAGAAAAGTCTTGCTAAAAATATGAAAGATACTCATTAGGTCACACCTAGAATATTGTCAACAGTTTTGGTCTTCTTATCTGAGGATTACATACTGGCATTGGAGGTAGTACACAGAAGGTTCAGTCTGTTGATCCTAGGAACAAAGGGATTTTCCTAAAGGAAGGGTTGAGTAGGTTGGGCTTTTAATCACTGGAGTTTATAGGAATGAGAAGTGACCTTATTAAAACATACAAGATTCTTTGGGGCTTGAAAGGGTGATGTGGAAAGGTTGTTTCACTTTGTGGAAAGGTGTAGGACCAGAAGGTATAATCTCAGAATAAGTTAGTACATAGATGAAGAGGAAGTTCTTTTCTCAGAGGGTAGCGAATATGTGGAATGCTTTACTGCAGGGGGCTTTCGGGGCTAGGTCATTGAGTATATCTAAAGCTGACTTAGCAGCTTTTTAATTAGTAAGGTCATCAAGGGTTAGGGGCAAAAGACAGAAAAGGGGAGTTGAGGATTTTCAGATCAGCTATGATCTCATGAATGGCAGAGCAGACGCAATGGGCCAAATGACCTACTTCCATTCCTATGTGTTATGGTATGATAGTTCATGGTACAGTGCCTCAATTGTACTAATCGCCTAGCACGTGGATTGCTGGAGTTTTGCAAGCCTTTTCAAGCAGCGATATTTGGAATCATAAAAACCAAAAGAACTGCGGATTCTGTGAATCAGGAACAAAAACAAAGTTGCTGGAAAAGCTCAGCAGGTCTGGCAGCATCTGTGGAGGAAAAAATAGAGTTAATGTTTCATCCAGCCACAGGTTCTGAGGAAGGGTCACTGGACCCGAAACGTTAACTCTGTTTTTAACTCCACAGATGCTGCCAGACCTGCTGAGCTTTTCCAGCAACTTCGTTTTTGTTGTTGTTGTTGTGTTATATTTGGAACCATGTTGGCAACAACCTGAGCCTGCATGGCACCAAACAAGTGCTTGATTAGCAACAAATTAAGATATGCTTCCACTGTAGAACTCAGAGAGATGGTAGCTTCTGCCTGCACTGCAATGTAACTTGAGCGTTGGCTATCATATGTTTTGTTATACTTGGGTCCTCAAACAGTTGGCTAACAATCCCTTGTTAGATGGATGGGGCTTCAAGCTCTGCATAAAGCCCTTGGTCAAGTTCTGGCCAGGCTACTGCGTGCTTCTTGAAAGTAACATCATACTTTCTGGCAGACTTTGCAATGCAGCAAGCATTTCATTGTGCATGCTGTCATAATCCCAGCTGACATTACTACTGGACAAATTAGATTCCAGAATGAAACGTCTTGAAAAATCCTTCTTTTTTGTTTATTGTATTGGTGATTCACTGAAATTTAGTTACACATGGCTGCAGACTTCCTTCAACAATAACACAGAAGGTAATGATAGAAAAGTAGAACAAATAAAACAAACCAAGCTATTTAGATATACAACACAGTTTGAATTTTTTTAAAAACACATAGCAAGTTAAAGTCTCATTTATTCCCTAACACCATTACTTTACAGTGATCCAAATTCAGAACAATTGTCTTATTTTTATGTTCACCGATCGGGTATGGATATCTCTGGCTAAGCCAGTATTTATTGCACATCCCTAACTGCCCAGAAGGCAGTTGAGAATTAACCACATCGCTGTGGGTCTGGAGAGTCTCATGTAAGCCAGACTGGGTAAGGATGACAGCTTTCCTTCCCTAAAGGACATGGGTTTTTCCTGACAATCAACAATGGTTTCATGGTTGTCATTTTCCCCTTAATTCCCAAATCATTCTATTGAATTCAAATTCTACCATCTGCCATGCCGAGATTTAAACCCAGGTCCCCAGAACATTAGCTGAGTTTTTGGATTAATAGTCCAGTGATGATATCACCATGTCATTGCCTGAGCTGCTCCAATGTAAGTTTATTTTATTTTGAAACCAACACTTTAAAATCTTATGAGAAAAACAGAGGAAGCAAAAGAAAAAAAAAGCAGACAGATGGACAAGCCCCGGGCTGAGGGGTCTGAACACTGCCTACTCTGCCACATCATCTTGGATATAGCAGCAGAATTATGCCATCTGACTGATCAGGTCTGCTCCACCATTTGATTGTGACTGATCTGTTTCTGCTGCCTTCTCCCTGTAACCTTTGATCCCCTTACCAATCTAAGAATCTGTCGATATCTGACTTAAAGATACTCAGTGAGTTGGCCTCTACAACTTTCTGCTGTAAAAACTTCCACAGATTCTGGCTGAAGAAATTCCCCCTCATCTCAGTTCTAAAGTACCATCCCTTGAATATTTATTACCATGCCTGATCCCCTTGCAGCCATGTCTCTGTGATGCTCACAACATCATGTTCACCGATTTTGAAGTGGGCTACAAGCTCATTTAACCTTGTTTCATATACTGGATGTATCTAAGTACACCACCTTCAGTCCTGCATTGACCACCTCTCCCTTCTCATAATTGTCCCTTTTGTTATTTTGCTTATGATAGAGTGTAAACTGATTAGGCAGGAATAGGATGGAGTAGATTTTTGCTGCCTTTTGAGAATAGGGCATGCCTGCAAAAATTAACTACATTGCTGGTCAATGCCTGTGTGCTATCTGTACTAGAACAATCTTTCGAGGAGTATGGCTGGAACACATATCTACAGGACCACTGAAGGCCTAGAACCTCTCCTGTATCCTGTGCTTCAGTGATCCTTGATATCACATGAAGTGAATACAAATGGTGGAAGATTGGCGTCTGTGATGCTAACAGAGAGCATTATTTGGTAATCAGTAGAAAGCTTCCTTTCCTAATGTCACGAGTGTTCATGGTCTCTTGAGTCAACGTTATGGACGCCCAGGGCACACCCTTTGGACTGTTTGTCATGATGCTACACCTGCAGTGAATCTGTCCTTTAAACAAGATAGGGCATTCCCCGGGATGGTGATGAAAGATTCAAGGTTATTGATTGTCAGGTATGATATTGTGAATACAATTGTAATAGACTGTTACTTTACGACTTTCTAGGACATGTGCCAAAATTGGCATACATTGGAACATGTATCCCAATTTTGGCACATGTCAACAGGTGTTGGTGAGGAAGGGTTTAAATGGGCAACTGGGCAAGATATGGAATGTTGTTTCTGTTGCCTGCATCAATGCCAGGTGGTTCATCCACTTTCATTCTTATTAGGCTTTTCTGTGGTGGTTTGCTAGAATGGAATACCTTGATAGGTCATTTCAGGGGCATTTACGAGTCATGTGAGTAAGCTGTGTGACTTGGGTTTGAGATTTGCAACAGTGTGAAGTGCAAGAGGGTGTGATTGTTAGCTATAAGGTGTGATTCATGGAAATTTTTGGTCAGGTAATTGATTGGGGCTTGGAACATTGAGAGATTTCTGAGTCAAATGATGCATTGGTGAAATAGAACATTTAGAGGCATTTAGAGCATAGAAACAGGCCCTATGGCCCAAACTGGTCCATGCTGACCATGGTGCCCACTCAGCCGGTTCCAATTACCCGCATTTGGTCTGTATCCCTCTAAACCTTTCCCATCCATGTAGCTATCTAAATGATTTTTTTAAAATATTGCTATTGTACCTGCCTCAAACACTTCCTCTGGCAGATCATTCCATATACACACTACTCTCTGCATGAAGAAGTTGCCCCTCAGGTCCTTCTTAAATCTTTCCCCCTCACCTTAAACCTTTGCCCTCTAGTTTTCAATTCCCCATCCCTGGGAAAAATATTGTATACATTCATCCTATCTATGCCCCTCATGATTTTATATACCTCAATAAGGTCACCCCTCATTCTCCTGCGTTCCAAGAAATAAAGCCCTATCCTGGCCAATCTCTCCTGATAACTCAGGCCTACTTGTCCTGGCAACATCCTTGTAAATCTTCTTTGCACACTTCCCAATGTAACTAAGTCTTTCCTGTAATAGGGTGACCAAAACTGTACACAATACTCCAAGTGTGGCCTCACCAACAACTTATACAACTGTAACATAATGTCCCATTTGAAAGTGCTTAACATTTACTTCTCATTTGAGATCATTCAAATTCTTTGGCACTGCATTCCAAGCTTAGATCTAAACTGCTGGCATAAACATTTATGACTGTTTTGTCCCGTTCCCTTAAAGTTTGTCTGGAGACCTTACTGGGGGTGGTAGCTGGATGGAGGATATCTCTGTTCCTGTTGACTGCCTGCACCAAGGTCTTTACTGCTACAATAAGGAAGAATGGAGCCTACTTTCTGCCACATTGCAAAATTTATGTCAAATTTGAATCCAAGTAATTCGTGCAATGAATTTCAGCAACTTCTTGAATCAAAATAGACTTGCCTTTCAAAAGATGTAACCATGGTTTAATGCATGTTGGACAATTGTTAGCTTTTCAGAATTTTACACTCCTGGTGTGCAGTCACTTAGCAGCATATTTTGGACTAGTCTCACTCTATAATGATATAAATGAGAAGAATGCACACAGTTTATTTACAGAACAAATGTGCATGAATAAAACATGCATTTTGATTTCTGTGCCAGTTTTCAGGCCTCATCCATTTTTCTCTCATTTGATCTGTAATTTTAGAAACATGTCGAATCAATGCACCACTTAGCAGAGAGCCAAGAATTGCATTCCTCTGTAACAAGCTTTGGAAGTTCTTAACATAAGAACATGAAAACATAAGAACATAAGAACTAGGAGCAGGAGTAGGCCATCCGGCCCCTCGAGCCTTCCCCGCCATTTAATAAGATCATGGCTGATCTTTTTGAGACTCAGCTCCACTTACCCGCCCACTCACCATAACCCTTAATTCCTTTACTGTTCAAAAATTTATCGAGCCTTGCCTCAAAAACATTCAGCGAGGTAGCTTCAACCGCTTCACTGGGCAAGGAATTCACAGATTCACAACCCTTTGAGTGAAGAAGTTCCTCCTGACCTCAGTCCTACATCTGCTTTCCTTTCTTTTGAGGCGATGCCCTCTAGTCCTAGTTTCACCTGCTAGCGGAAACAACCTCCCTGCCTCCACCTTATCTATTCCCTTCATAATCTTATATGCTTCTATAAGATCTCCCCTCATTCTTCTGAATTCCATGAATATAATCCCGGTCTATTCAGTCTCTCCTCATAATCCAACCCTTTCAACTCTGGAATCAACCGAGTGAATCTCCTCTGCACTCCCTCCAGTGCTAGTATATTTCTTCTCAGGTAAGGAGACCAAAACTGCACACAGTACTCCAGGTGTGGCCTCACCAGGACCCTATACAGCTGCAGCATAGCCTCCCTGTTTTTAAACTCCATCCCTCGAGCAATGGCAGACAAAATTCCATTTGCCTTTTTAATCACCCGCTGCACCTGCAATCCCACCTTCAGCGATTCATGCACAAGGACATCCAAGTCCCTCTGCACGGCAGCGTGCTGCAATTTTTTACTCTTTAAAACATAGTCCATTTTGTTCTTATTCCTACCAAAATGGATGACTTCACACTTATCAATATTGTACTCCATCTGCCAGACTTTGCCCACTCACTTAGACTATCTATATCCCTCTGCAGACTTTCAGTGTCTTCTACACACTTTGCTCTACCACTCACCTTAGTGTCATCTGCAAATTTTGACACACCACACTTAGTCCCCAACTCCAAATCATCAATGTAAATTGTAAACAGTTGCGGTCCCAACACTCATCCCTGAGGCACACCACTAGCCACTGACCGCCAACCAGAAAAACACCCATTTACTCCTAATCTTTGCTTTCTGCTGGTCAACTAATCATCTATCCATGCCAATACATTACCTGTAATACCATGCAACTTTATCTTGTGTAGTAGCCTTTGGTGTGGCACCTTGTCAAATGCCCTCTGGAAATCTAGATACACCACACCCACAGGTTCCCCATTGTCCACCATGCAAGTAATGTCCTCAAAGAATTCCACCAAATTAGTTAAACATGACCTACCCTTCATGAACCCATGCTGGGTGTTCCCAATAGGATAATTTATATCCAGATGTCTTGCTATTTCTTCCTTAATGATAGATTCAAACATTTTCCCCACTACTGAAGTTAAGCTAACTGGCCTATAGTTACCTGCTTTTTGTCTACTTCCTTTTTTAAACAGTGGCGTCACATTGGCTGTTTTCCAATCTGCAGGAACCACCCGAGAGTCCAGTGAATTTTGGTAAATAATTACTAGTGCATTTGCTATTTCCCCCATCACCTCTTTTAGTACCCTGGGATGCATTTCATCAGGGCCAGGAGACTTGTCTACCTTTCGCTCCATTAGCTTGCCCAGCACTGCCTCCTTAGTGATAATGATAGTTTCTAGGTCCTCACCTGCTATAACCTTCTTGCCATTAGTTTTCGGCATGTTATTTGTGTCTTCCACTTGAAGACCGACACGAAATAACTGTTTAATGTCTCGGCTATTTCCTCATTCCCAGTTATTAAATTGGCCTTCTCATCCTCTAAAGGACCAATGTTTACCTTTGCCACTCTTTTACGATTTACATATTTATAGAAACTTTTGCTGCCTGTTTTTATATTCTGAGCTAGTTTGCTCTCATAATCTATCTTACTTTTCTTTATAACTATTTTTGTGGCTTTCTGTTGGCCTTTAAAGATTTCCCAGTCTACTAGTTTCCCACTATTCTTTGCTTTTTTGTTAGTGTTTTTTTTTCAATCTGATACTTTCCTTTATTTCCTTAGACATCCATGGCTGGCTCTCTCTTTTCCTACAGTTCTTCCTTATCGCTGGAATATACTTCTGCTGACCACTGTGAAAAATCGTTTTGAAAGTCCTCTATTGTTCCTCAATTGACCCACCATAAAGTTTTTGCTCCCATTCTACCTTAGCTAACTCCTTCCTCATTCCTTCATAGTCTCCTGACATTGAATAGAAAGCAAACCTTTCACTCACCTCTCTGACATAAAGCAGGTTTCTGGAAAAGTTTCCAAAATCTTTCATTTCTTATGTATTATTAGAACTCAAACTTAGCTAGCAATATCTGAAAGCTGGCTTACGCTTTGACAAAGCTTTTGTAAAGCGTTAAGAACATGACAATGTAAATTAATTAAAGAGGTAATCAAGTGCTATAATTTAAGCACACTGAAGGCATAGCTTGAGACCTCTTTTAATGTTACATAAGAACAGTATATACTCAACGTCAGAGGTCAGGGAGGAGGAGAAAATTGATCCATTCCCTTATGTACATGTGATCCTAGAGTGAGAGCCCATTTGCTGAGAGAGGAGAAACTTACTCTCGAGAGAGCTATCAACATATGCTTAGGCTATAATGTTGTCAATCATCAGTTAGAAGGTCCTAATGGGAGAATAGGTGAGAATTCTCATTATGCTGAATAATACTCACCACAAGAGGACAAATAAAGCTGAGAACCCCATTCAGTGACAAAAATGAAAATTTGAAATTCCAGGAGCAACTAAATAATATTCACTCATATGAGCTGAAGCAATTCTAAAACTTAGACTATAATCTGGCATTTACCAGAAGACATTTGTAGAAGTTCACAGGGCTCTAAGTCATTGACTGTTAAACCGAGCCTAGAAAATTACAAAGATGTTTTTACAGACTTTGGATGTCTTCCTGGTGAATATTATCTCCAAGTGGAGAAGAATGTGAGATCAATGCATCATCTACAGAGCAGGATTCCTGCTGTCCCCAACTCTAGCCTGAAAGACACAGCAGAGGAGCTGAAATGAACGAGTGGTCAAGAAAGTGTCAGCTCCTACAGATTGGATTACCAGCATTGCAGCAATGAGAAAAAATGTAGAAAACTGAGAATATGCAGAGATCCAAATAATCTCAATAAAGCTATGAAAAGTCCATGCCAACCATTGAAGAAATTTTGCCACAACTTGCCAAAGTCAATGGTTTTTAATCAGTGTTATTGCAAAGAATAGTTATCTGGGAAGTGAAGCTGTACAAAAGTAACAGTTTTCTAACTGCATTCTGGATACCATTATGGAGATGAATCTTGTGATTTTGTAATTTTCTGAAGAAGGGTCTAGGCCCGAAATATCAGCTTTCCTGCTCCTCTGATGCTGCTTGGCCTGCTGTGTTCATCCAGCTCTACGCCTTGTTATCTCATTTATTCATAGGATGTGGATATCGCTGGCAAGACCAAGATTTCATGTCAATCTCTAATTACCCTGAAAAAGGTAATGCTGAGCTGCCTTCAGGAACCACCACATTTCCTTAGGGACAGTCATTGTGCTGTTAACAAGGGACTGTCAAGTCTTCAACCCTGCCTCAGTGAAGAAATTATGATAGTGTTCCAAGTGAGGATGGTGTGTGGCTTGGACAGAAACTTGCATTTGTGGTGGTTCCGTGCACCTGATGCACTTGTAGAATCATAGAATCCCTGTAGTGTGGAAGCAGGCCATTCACACATTGAGTCACTCTGACTCCCCAAAGAAGATCCTACCCAGATCCACCTAATCTACACTATCCCTGTAACCCTGTATTTCCTATGGCCAACCCGCCTAGCCTGCACACTATGGGCAATTTAGCACAGCCAATCCACCTGCACACCTTTGGACTGTAGGAGGGAAACAGAGAACCCAGAGGAAACCCACACAGACACAGGGAGAATGTACAAATTCCAAACAGTCACCCAAGGTACGTCCTTTTAAGTGGTAGGTGTCACGAATTTGGAAGATGCAGCTAAAGGAACCTTGGTTACTACTAAAGTGCACCTCTTAGATGATGGGCATTGTAGCCACTGTGTATTAGTGTGAAGGGAGTGAATGTTGCAAAGGGTGATGGAGTATCAGAAGAGTACATATGAAGTTTTAGATGTCCAGGGAGGTACTTACTGATGCTTTGTCTTGGATGTTTTTGACGGTTGTTGGAGCTGCACCCAACCAAACAATTGAGGAGTATTCCATCGTATTCTTGACATGCACCTTGTAGATTGTGAACAAGCAGTGGAGAGACAGGAGTTGAGGTACTCACTGCAAAATTCCAAGAGCCTGAACTGTTCCTGTAGGTACTGGCCAGTCCAGCTCAGTTCATACCATTTGGCATTTCCACCACACTGGAGATGCAGAGATGAAGCAACTGACAGATGTGAATGCGATAGTGCTACAATTTGTTGGATTGATAAACTATCTAGCAAATTTCTTGCCTGTAACTTGCTTCTACTTAGAGGTGATTGCCATTGAATAAAATCACACGAAAGCATTGCCTTAGTAAAGCAGCTGTGGGTTGATCTGTGGTTTGCTAATTAATCAGGATGAGAATCTCTGATGTCCGTTTGAAGATTGTCTGTCCTTCGTACTCAATCCCCACAATTTGGAATATGTGGTTTGTATCCTTTGCTGTGGGCATTTGAGAGTTTTGCTATGGACCACATGCCTGCTAGCAAAGTTTGAATTTTTCAGGTATTCAACATTCTAACATGGCAATCGGTAAATATTCCAGTAAGTATTACAGCTACAATACACCAGACTGTGTTTCGCACAATTTGGCAGAGCAGAGGCTCACAACCACCTGTTCCCACCTGCTGTGGCAAAAAGATCAACAGGTGACAACCAGCCGTTAATGGAAAGAAGAGTACATATGAGGGTTTAGATGTCCAGGGAGATGCTCACTGATGTATAATAATAATGTGATAGCTGCAGGCACAGTCTTTAATCAGCATTTGTTTGCTGCGATAACAATCAAACAGATGGCTGCTTCACTGTCTGACCCTGCTCCTAACTGGAGCAATATTTTCACAAAGTATTGCTGATCAATCCCAGTATCAAAGCTAGCTTCTGGAATTGCCTTCCTATTACCTGTTTGTTCACTACTGGATCTCCTTGCGATAGTTCAATATATTAATTGAATATTTATTGCAATGTTTTCCGACTGCAGTGTTACAAAAACAAACAGATTGCTTGAGACACCAGAACACCAGTCGCACTATGCTTTGGTGCAATGAGAGTCACTGATTCCATTGTTACACATTGCCTCCAGACTTTGTCAGCGGTCTGTTATGATCATAGAAAAAATACACTATAAATATTCAAATCTCATTCCTTGACTTTCATAACCTGACATATTCATGAATTAAAAATTGCTTTTAAAAGGACAAATACTCACCTAAAATGGCTGCTGTGATCACCTGACCTGGTTGAACCAAGCTCATAATACCATCAGCCAACAAAGATCAGACTACCCCAAAATTAACATCATTGTATATCGGCATTCATACCCAGATTTGTATTTCCCAGTTGATTCACATTTATCTGAAAATGACACATTGAGATGAATGAGTATTCAGCTTGGGAAAACAATTATCAAACTCCAGAATATAGAAGTTGACCTTTATCAACAGCTCCATGTAAGCAGCAGGGCAGAGACAACAACAAATGAATTTGTAAGCAAGAACTGGAAGATGTTCTCCCATCAAGCTAAAAACTAAGGCGCACATGGTAAAACAAGTTGAAACAACAATCATTCATCAAGTGCTCCAGATCATCTGCAAACTTCACTACTGTTGAGGAAACAGGACAGCTGTAAAACAATTAGATGCTGTAAGGCTTAGTTTGGACTTGGTTGTGAATCTCAAAAACCAAGCACTCAAGAACTTGAAACTGCAATTGCCTTTACTTTCCTGCCTATACTAGACAGACTCACTCATTTCTTTGTAAGCTTACTACCTATGTTTGTGTGTATGCATTGGATGTTGCATCTCCTTATTTTTCTCTGGGCTAGTCGTAATAAAATGCAGAATCACAGAATTGTTATGGTGCAGAATGATGCCATTTGGCGCATCCTTTGTGCACGCGTTCTATTACCTAGTGCCAATCTCCAGCTTTTTCACCATATCCCTGTGTACTATTTCTATCCAAATAGTCATCAAATGCACTGCTGAATGCCACTGTTTCACTCTCTTCCACTGAAGAAAGCCTTGAAGTTGGCTCTCCTTCATCTTTATTCTGGTTATTTAAATTAAGCTGAAGTGTGATAGCTATGTATTGAAAAGAAGCAAAAATCTTTGTTGTGATAAACCAAGAGGCTATTTAAAAGACGAGATCCCATCACTCCTTCTCACCCAACAAAGTTCAGGTCAGTATGATCTTGTATAAAATTAGCATCTGAACTAATGATAAGAAGACAAAAGATTGATGAAAGAACTGTTAAATATAAAGAGACCTAAATGCATATGTTGACTTGTACTTGGTTTTCAAAGGGAGGGTCTGAAGTGAAAAAAAAGCAAAATTAGGACAGAAACCCACATCTTCTGAAAGGTTTGAATGATTTGCTTGTTACCTCTACTCGGCACCACGTAAATGTAGAGATGGAGGCCTCTCAGAGCATGCTCAACAAATCAGAATGGAAGGCGCAGGGTGGAGTCACTGCTATTGTGACATGTTTGTGTTATGATGGGGAAAAAGCCTCTCTCAAGTCATGCTTGCTCAGCCATTAGTTTAGAATCGCACTCCTGCATGAGAATTAGGCATTTAAAATGGTACACCACAGCATAAAACTTCCAATTCCATTTCAGAAATTTAGAGGAAGAGCAGTTAGGTCAACCAGAATTGAACAATGAACAAAGCACAAAGAAAATTACAGCACAGGAACAGGCCCTTCGGCCCTCCAAGCCTGCAACGACGTGCTGCCCGTCACAACTAAAAGCCCCTACCCTTCCGGGGACCATATCCCTCTATTCCCATCCTATTCATATATTTGTCAAGACTTACTTTAAAAGTCACCATTGTATCTGCTTCTACTACCTCCCCTGGCAGCGAGTTCCAGGCACCCACCACCCTCTGTGTAAAATACTTGCCTCGTACATCACCTTTAAACCTTACCCCTCGCACCTTAAACCCATGCCCCCTGGTAACTGACTCTTCCACCCTGGGAAAAAGCTTCTGACTGTCCACTCTGTCTATGCCCTTCATAATCTTGTAGACCTCTATCAGGTCACCCCTCAACCTTCGTTGTTCCAGTGAGAACAACCCAAGTTTCTCCAACCTCTCCTCATAGCTAATGCCCTCCATACCAGGCAACATCCTGGTAAATGTTCTCTGTACCCTCTCCAAAGCCACCGCATCCTTCTGGTAGTGTGGCGACCAGAATTGAACACAATGTTCCAAATGGGGCCTAACAAAGGTGATATAAAGCTGCAGCAGCACCTGCCAATTTTTAAACTCTATGTCCCGGCCGATGAAGGCAAACATGCCATGTGCCTTGTTGACTACCTTCTCCACCTGTGTTGCCACTTTCAGTGACCTGTGTACCTGTACACCCAGGTCCTTTTGCCTATCCTTCTGCCATTTACTGTATATTTTCCCTCTGGATTAGATCTTCCAGAAACAAATAGAACATGCAGACAAACGGAAAATGCCTTTCTTTGATGAGGTCAGAAATTCCACGGAGAATTTTTGGAATGCCAAAGCTATTGTCAAAGACCACATTTTTCCTGTTATAATACAACAGGCCAAGCTTGATTTTATGTCAGATATCTTCACGTTCAAGCAATAGAACAGAAGTAAAGGAGTACAGTGAAAACTTTTACAAAATTTTACACTTCTTATGGTGCCATCTTAGGTACAAGTACTCGGTACAAATCTTAGATACGAAAGAGGAATTAAAAGAAAAGTAATTGCATTACTTTACAGTGTTTAAAGAATAAGTTAGAAATGAGACATAGTCAAAGGATTGACCTTACAGTCAGATAAAAACAAAATCCAAATGAACATTACATTGCAGCAGCTCAGTGCAGGGGCTTCCATGCATGGTCTGATCACCCGCGCCAGACCCCAGTCCAAAAAACATATCCCCCAAGCAGAAATTGAACTGAAGGTGAAGAAACAGGTGACTAATATGCTTCAAATTGACTGGAGACAAATGAAAAAAAAAGCTTGATATTATTCAAAGTCAGGAACTTTTATTATTGAGCCAGACACCTTGTTTCGGTTTGCAATTTTCTGGGGGATGGATAAATAATTAAAATCGGAAAGTTTGATGTTAGAATTGTCAGTCTATTAAGACTAATGGGGAAGCTGCAAACAATTTACCATATGACACCAAAGTCAGACCAATATGTTTGCTCAGTCTAAAAAGGTAGGGATATTTTTGGTTTTCTGGGGGCTATTTCTTCAGTCCCACCATCTCTTTTATTACATGATGCAGTCACATAGCAACAATTGCCTCAGCATTTGTGTTGACATGTCGGATATTTGGACTCTCAGCAGAAAGTGGCATGGTGGCATAGTCGTTAGCACTGCTGCCCCACAGCGCCACGAACCCAGGTTCAATTTCACCCTCAGGTGACTGTCTGTGTAGAGTTTGCATATTCTCCCCCTGTCTGCGTAGGTTTTCTCCAGGTGTTCCAGTTTCCTCCCACAGTCCAAAGATGTGCAGGTTAGGTGGATTGGCCATGCTAAATTGCCTGTCGTGTTCAGAGATGTGTAGATGAAGTGGGTTATAGCGGGATGGGTTTGGGTGGGTGTTCTGAGTGTTGGTGTGGACCTGTTGGGCTGAAGGGCCTGTTTCCATACTGTGGGGATTCTATGATAAGATTGAATTGGTTCATCAATATACTCAATAATTATTAACGGAGAGTATTGATTTCTTGGACACCATAGCATATAAGTTGGCACAAAACAACTGCCATAATTTGAAATAAAAGACTTTTGTTTTCAAAATAACAAACACAAACTTGTGAACAAAAAGCCTGAAAAACACCTTTCAGAGTCATGATGTCACAGCTACTATATTTCCATCATATTTACTCAAAGCTGGAATATTTTAATAGGTACTCCTTACCCTTTCTATTGTTTCTCAGATTTAAATTGACAGTTGACACAGTGTAAATTACAATGGCATGTTCCTATACTGTAGCTCCTGAACATATGTGCCTTAAGCAAGAGATTCCACATTCATTTGCAAGTTCCCCAACCTATGGCGGATGCCTTACTTCTCCTAGCCCCACACACTCAGTATAGCCTTCTTGTGTCCACAAGCCCCTTGCTGTGTTCTTCTGCCACAACCCTACTTCCAACCTGGACCTGGCAGATAAGCAAACTTATCTCAAGGTAATGGATATGGAAAGAGTGGAGGTGAAACAGGACCACTACTGTTCTAAACAGACCATGAACTAAAATTGTCAGCATAAAACACAGCACTTCAGCCAGGGAATTCAATACGGGTCTGTAACCACAACTGGAAAGGCCTGGTTTTGGTCAATCAATTCATCCTCGTGCACACTGATCAGGAGATTCTCAGCAGAAACAGATCCATACTGCTATCCAACTGCATAGGTCCTTTACAAGAATGGCACTTAACCACATGACCATGCAGATAGCTTGAGTACCTCACTAGATGATTTGCATGCCATTCTGCAGAAAGACACTAGGTCCTCACAAAAAGGAGATAGGTTTGGGCAATAAATGCTGATCCAGCCAGTGATGCCTCGTCCTCTGAATGGTTAAAAAGAAACACAATTTGTCAAATTGGTTAAATCACTACAGAGACTATCTTTATTACTAAAGGATAGCATCAATATATTTGGGAGGAGGAGGTTAATATCGGCAAATAATGTAAACAGACTATGCAACATCAGTGATATCAAATGGCATCACATAAAATGGGGCTAGAACCTACTGAAGGAGGTTTCAGAGTGGTACAGCTCAACAGTGCTTTTGTATATAGCACAAATAATTGATAAATGTTCAACAGTCTGCGCTAGTATGGTGTCCAGTCATCACTTGTTTAAGGCTTGTGATATTAACAAGAGTGAGGAGGTAGGAATTTAGTTTGGAAACTCAACGTTCTTATCCATCCTATCATCACTGAGGATTTTGAAGGTGGGGGTATTGTTGCAGAATTTATTCTGCCACATCAATCCAGTCCCTTCTTCCACCTCTCACAAGAAATATACTATCATGCTTAGAGAAAGGCCTCATCAACAAGTTGCTGATCAGCTGTCCACAAGATAAATTCATGTGAAGCAGGGCCCAAGTTTTAAGCCTATGAAGTTGAAGAATTCCAATGTCTGGCAGCCAAGTAATCAAGCTGGATGCATTCCAGAGGGGCCTGTCACCACAGCCCCTCTGGGACTTACAACTTTAAATTACAAACTTATTTGACAGATTCCATGCCTGCCAAATTGAGCAGAGATCTGGTGGAAGAGGCAGAGGGTAGTTACAATGTCGGAATGTTTTGATCAAAGTGATTGAACCCCCGGTTTGTTTATCACTCCTGCCTGAGTTAGATTGGCAGCTCAACCAAACAAAGACCCAGATGGGTAGCAATAATGGCCGCTCTAAAATAACCTGGAAGCATATTTCTTGGATTTCAATTCCCATGCCACATAGTTTTAATCAGGTTGAGGGAATTAACATTAGCCCTGTATTTTGCATAAAAGGTAAATAATAAATCGCATAACATTTATGAATGGTTTGTGGAAAGATTTACTGACCTCGGATAAAATCATAAAGACTTTATCATACTTTGATGCACCTTACATTACTAATCAGTATATAAACCAGAAATAACATTACCAATTCAGCCATAACGTTCAAGAACGTCCATTACACATCACCGAAAACATGTGCTGAGTTCTTCCTAAGTTGAACCCAGTTACTCTTTATTTAATTATTTAATGCTTCTATGGCCCCACTACCTTTAATTAAAATACTGTGGCTTAACTTCATTCATTACCAGTTTTCTATTTATTTTCCTGGGAATCAAGGAACTAGTTTTGCAAGTTATGACCTGGATTTAACACAGGAGGCATTAGTGGCAGAGTTAGAGACGAGGTGAAATGGCATAATTATGAGCAGAACCAGAAAAGCTCTTGAGAGTTACCCTTAACAAGGAGTAGAAGCAGGAGATCATTAATGTCAAATCCTAGATTCTGGAGCCTCGAAATTGGCAGGAGCCCCATAAGAAATCTGATAACATCTTTGTGGATAATCAAATTCAATGAGTGCATCTTCAAATGATATATTCTGCCCACCAGACATCTCGGTATGTTCAATGCAGCACATTCCCATCATTCACCTCTCAGCGCTTTCTGGCACTCAAGACTCACTTCTTACAGCAAGGGTCTCCACTTCGTCCCTATACATCTATTAGTCTTTCCAGCTTCACATCCACCTCATGCTTCTAACTATTCACCTATCACAGGGATTTCATCCAAGCTGAATTCAATACAAGTCTTTGGTATCTAAAGTATACACAAGTCTCTGAATCAGGCGAATCCAGGCCTCCTTCTGTAGTGGTAGATATACTACCACGGCGCCACAAGAGCCTTCTAATAGAATGCTTGTACTGAAAGTGTTCATCAAATGCAGTCATGTTCAACTATAGTCATCTGAAACTGGACAGACAACAGGTTGTTTTCATCGATCCCTCAACAAAAGACAATTCTTTTAACTGTAGTCACAAACATCTCTTTGAAATTTCAGGAAGCTTTGTAATGTAAGAGTAATCTCCAAAGTTAAATGGAAAAAAAGGTTGAGTTTTGAATTAGTTCTTTCTAAAAATATTCTTGAATGCTCAAATTTAGTGAGGTTTCTTTCCTTTCAAATCAAATGAGTCACAGAGGCAGTGAGGAGCAAAATACGCTGCTCTATCTGTGGGCCAATAAAATTACTTTGACTTTTCCTTTGTGTACTCTTCAAACTAGCTAATTTGTTGTCTTGTTATCCATAGCACAGAGAGGAAATCTTACCCAGCTGACTCCAAAGTTTCTCCTCCAGCCAACATGGTTCCCATGAAGGCAAATAAAGTATTGCTCTGTATTTTGTACAAGTAATTAACTTTGTGCTGATGTGCTTTCATGCAGAGATGTTAGATGGAGGGTGAGAATTGAGGCAGTTAAATGCACTATAAAAACTGACAGCAGTTTGTTAGAAACAGAGAAATTTCAAAAACATTTCTTGATAGAGCTCAAAGTCTAATCAAATCAAAGGCAGACTGAACATCATCACTTGTTAGTAATATAACTGATGAGTCAAGGCTAAACAGAGGGAACTGTAAACAAATGTTGTTCATCACAGCATGATAGTCATTACCGAAGTCTGGCTCTGTTCAACACTTCTCGCTTGTTCTGTTGATATTTGCCAACGAATAAAATATTTACTGTCAAGCTCTCGGCACAAAAGTAGAATTTTTTTTCTTTCAATTCTTGAATTACAATGCTGGCTTCTTCCTGATTTTTTTTTTGACTTACCCCAACAATATAATCCTATATTTCATTGCTAAGTATACGAACCATCCTTAACTACATGCCTGAAGACAGATAGAATGCCATAGAGATCACTTAAGTCGCTGATGTATGATTTATAAATAGTACAGCCACATGCCGAGTACATCCCCAGGGTTTCTGAAAATTGGTACAGAATATCAACCTGACCTCCGATCAAATGTATTTACAAGGCTTCTTTGGGAAGTAAAACTATATTGAATCAAAGACTAAAATATGTCATGTGAAATTATTTTCTAAGCTTAAACTAAAAAAAATCCATTTTGCTGAATAGATGATTTCCAGTGTTTCTTTATCCTTTTTTTTATGAAGAAATGCGTGTTTTTGCATCAATGAGAAATGAAAATGGCCCTTAAACCATTAAATCAACTATAAAACAAAAAAAGCAATTCTCGTTTAGATATTGTCTTCTTACAAAAGAAGGCATAGCTAGCATAAATTTTGTCATTACATTGTTACATATGTTTGTCTGTACATATGTTAAACGCCATATTTCTACCCAACTTTTCCATACACCTTTATATTCATACGCTTTGCCTTGATCCTAGGATCAAGTCTTTCTTGGATAAATCAACAACTTTATCTTCCGCCCTTTTAGAGACCTTCGAGGGTCCATGAGAGTTTTTCTTTTTAAGATTTGTGAAGCCCAGCTGTTCATCCTCCTCTTGTTAAAACCAACTTATTTGAAGAAACTTTTACCTTTCCTTGCAGAGTATGATTTTTGTCTGAGTACAGTCTTCTGAAGTAGCAAAGTGCATTTTCCTACACCCCTCTTAAGCAGTTCTTGGAGAACAAGTATGAATTTCTTCCACTCCAGCGATGTAGGTCATTTTGGTGAGTAAACAGTCTAGTTCTGGATCCACAAACTCTGCCTCAGGTGGGGTTACTGGTGTTTGCGGAGGCAGATAAGTAGGATGCTTGGGTTTTCATGTGCTCTTTGTGCTTGGTATCCACCTGGGCTTGTCAGAAACGGTTCACCCCTTTCGTGGGTGATTCTTCTTCAGTTTGGACTGTACAACTGAAGTGTCATTGGGGGTGTTGCATTTCTTTCATGGAGGCTTTTGAGGATGCCCTTGATGCTTATTTTCCAGCTTTCTTGGTAACCACTTGCCATTGCAAAACTCAGAGCAGAGAGCTTGGAAGATGCTGGCCCGCCCAATGCAGCTAATAGACAGTAAACAGAGCCAGGGATGTTGGGCTAAGAGAAGACACTTATATTATCCTACCATTAGATTTGCAGGAACTTGCAGATGCGTTGCTGGAGTTATTTTTGAGATGATTGCTGCACATTGCAAATATCTCTGAAACATAAAGAAGGGCAGGCAGATCTACTACTGTATACACCAGGAGCTTGGTACAAGTTTTAGGGGTTTTGTCATCAAATGCTCAGTTCCTCAGGCAGAAAAAGGGTACATTGACATACTGGAAATTATGTTGAATTTCACCATCAATGTCTATCCTTTACCGAGATGAGGTTCCCATGGTATGAAAATCAATCTACTTTGTCTGGTGGCTCTCTGTGAATCCTGATTGTTGGGGTACAGTGTTCTGTGTTGGGCTGGGGAAGATCATTGCCTTCTGGATGTTTTGCCAAAGGTCTATTCTTTCATGCACTTCTGTTAACGCATCAACAATGACTTGGAACCTAACCTCTGAGTATGCATCTCCTTGACCGAAATTGGCATTATCTTGGTTCTGACATAGGTTAAGATGACATAGGTTGAACTGTTTCTAACACCTCCTGTGTGAGAAGCTACACTCTAGCCACGCACTTCATGAAAATGGGGTGAAAGATTGTGGCAAGGAAAATAGAGAAGAGCATTGGTGTGGTGAAACAGCTTTCCTCAACTCCTGTTTGTACAATTGGTTTGTGGTATTGTAGCAGCCCATTACTAAAGTTAATAAGATAGCCGTCTGGGGCCTTTTTAGCTGACCCAAGGCAGCTACATAGCGCAAATGTTTATAGCCAGACTTGTGGTCTCCATGCAGAGTTACAGGATAAGATCATGAAAGGTCCTGTGTGGGATTCATAAAAGGGTCCTCGTGAGAAGAAACATGAGGAAATTTACTGGGTTTATGTAAACAGGCAGTTCTAAATACAAGTTTTTCAATAAGAGGCATTTTTGAAAGACATAGTTAAGTCACAGCTTCAAGTTTAGTAAAAAGTAGAAGCAAAAGCCTGATCGTACAGTATTCTGAACATTTTAGGTAATTGTACGTTAGAAATGCAAACAACAAATCAGTGTGAAAGGGTAATTTGAATTCCTTGAGTAAATATTGGTAGGCAGTAAAAGAAGCTCACTGCATCATTAGGAAAGACAAAGCAATAAATAGTGTAAACCTCCAAAAGACCACCAACACAGGAAGGGGGCAAAGGAATGTTGTAAAATGAGAGATCAGGACTGGAGAGAAATAAACAATTGAAGTGTAAGTGCAGTTATGGATAATTTGAACAAATTCTTGCATCCAAAGATCAAGGAAAGAGTGACAGAGAGAGATTATTAAATATAAAGTGAAGATGTGGTTATGTCCCCAAGCTATTTGTGGAATCTGAACAAGTTTCATTTGATGACTTGGTAAAGTGATTGAATTTCACCCTGGTCAATGGAATTCAAATAGATGTTTTCTATTAAGAAAAGAAAATTAGTAATAGTTAGTGTTTAGAGTAGAAATAGTCAAAGATTTATTCAAAAAGTAACTCTGGTTTAAAAGTCACTTTTAATATGAAAATAGAGGGAGTTGTAATTACATCTGCAAATCAGAACGACTGTTTGTTTGATTTCTCAGGCTGAAGTGAGAGCGGCGTTCTTCCCAATTTGTCAGTTATGTCGCAGAATTATAGCCACTTTATATTAGAGTTGATTTTAAAGAGTTTTTAACAATTGGTAGAAATTAATATCCTTCCTATTCTTCTGTGCTGAAGTTCATAGAGAATTTGGATAAGTAAGTATTTAGATTATTGGCAAATAAAGTGATGCAACTGGCAAATGTCTGGGAAGGACTATAACTGTCAGAAGCATTGTGAAATCCCAGAGACAGATGATGGAGATATCTGTAAACATTATGAGATTATGCAAGGACTGAGGCTGCCTATGGAGTTGCCCATCATTGATTGTATGTTTACTGGATTGGATGTATACATTCGGGGGATATGGCAACAATGACACAAATGATGCATATAGTTATTGTAACACATAAGGTATAAGAATGTTGTATTCTGCTGGGGAAAATTAGAGTATCATTAACCTCTCCTTCAAGCTTAGCTGTGATTAAGAGGGCTAATGGGCCCCATGTGAAAGCCAGATTTGGAGCTGTCTCTGGCCTCTCCCACATGTGATCCTGCTCACTGACCTCTGCAAATTTAGTTCCTTAGACACTAATACCATCCCATCCCTAATTGTTGATTTTCGGTGAAGCAGACAGTTCATATTGTCTGTAGATGGACAGCTTTGATTCTGAGCTGATGTTCTGAACCCTTATTCGCCTTATCAAAAAGATTGCCCATTTTCACTTCAATAAAGTGAGAAACATGGATCAAAAACAGTTGTGCTCACTAAATAAAGGTAATTACATAGGGACGAGGGAGAGATGACTGGAGCGTACTAAGGAATGAGTTTAGCAGAAAAGACAGCTGAGGAATAATAGTAGACATTTTCGAAAAATAGTTTGTGACTTATAGCAATGATATTTCCCAGTGAAGAAAAAGGTGATCAGGAAGGGAATAGCCACGAAAGGCTAGTCTAGAAAATTAAGAATTGTATCAAAATTGAAAGAATAAAACATACAATATGGCAAAAATTAATAGTAAACCACAGGATTGGTAAAGTTTCAAAAGGCAATAATTAACCATGATCAAATGATGGAGCAGACTCAATTGGCCAAATGGAATAATTCTGCTGCTATATCTTGTGGTCTCATGGCCTCATAAAAAAAATGATGAAAACAATAGTGAGGGAGGAAGTAAACTTGAGACCAAATTAGCAGGCCATTGAAAAACAGACAGTAAGAGGTTCTTTAAATATCGAAAAAAAGGAAGACAGAGACCGAAGTGAATATAGGCCCTTTGAGAATGTGGCTGGTGAAATAATGATGGGGAACAAGGAAATGACAGAGAAACTGAACAAAAAAAAACTTTGCATCAATCTTGACGTAAGAAAACACTAAAAGCGTTCCAAAGTTGCTAAATAATCAATTGGATAAAATGGGGTCGGGTGGAGGAAGAAGTAAACACAATAATTATCACAAGAGGAAAAGTACTGGGGAGACTAGTGGGAATAAAGACCAATAAGTTTCCTGGACTTGATGTTTTGCATCCTAAGATTTTAAAGAAAGAATATGCAGAGATATTGAATGCAAAGGCTGTATTCTTGCAAGAATCCTTCGATTTTGGAAGAGTCCAGGAGGATTGGAAAACTGCCAATGTAGTTCCCTTATTCAATAGGGGTAGGAATCAAATAAAAAGTAAATATAGGCCAGTTATTTTAACTTATGTCATTTGAAAAATGTTTGAGTATATTACAAAGGATTGAATAGTAGAGTGTTTAGAAATACAAAATATAATCGCATAATCGCATTCCCCTTCACGAAGAGGAAATTACACCTGGGAAATTTATCAGAATTCTTTGAGGATGTAACAAGCAGGATAGGTAAACTGATAGAGATAGTCTATATTTGGGTATTCAAAAAGTGTTCAATAAGATACCCAATAGTATGCTACTTAATAACAAAAGAGCACATCATGTTGGAAGTAGTATATTAGTGTGGATACAGCTAACTAATTGAAGACAGAGATAAAGGGAGCATTTTCAAAATGGCATGCTTTAACTAGTGATGTGCTATAGGGATCTGTGCTGGGTTCACAATTATGTAAAATATATATTAACAGTTTGGATGGTGGCGGTGAATGTACTATCACCAAGTTTTCAGATGACGTGAAAATAGTTTGGAAGTTAAGTACTGAAGATGACATAAAGAATCTGCAGGGGTATATAGATAGATGAAGTGAGGGGGCAATATCACGGCAGATGGAATATAATGTGGGAAATTGTGAGGTTATGCATTTTGTCAGGAAGAATAGAACAGCTGAATGTTATTTAAATGGAACAGCTGCAGCATAGAGGGATTTGGGGTTACTTGTGCATATATCAAATAAACCTAGCATCCAAACCAAGTGTGTAATAGGGAAGGGAAGTGAACTCTTGGCCTTTATTTCAATGCAAATGGTGCATAAAAATATAAAGATCTTGCTAAAACTATGCAAGGTACGAAACAGACACACATGGAATACTGTGAACAGTGAGATGGAATATTCCTCAATTGCCTGGATGAGTGCAGTTCCAACAACACTCAAGAATTTTGACAACATCTAGGACAAAGCAGCCTACTTGATTGATACCACATCCACAGGCATCCACTCCCTCCACTACCGACACTCAGTAGCAGCAGTGTATACAACCTACAAAATGCACAGCAGAAATTGACCTGTAATGGTAGGATCAAGAAGGATAGCTTCAGAACAGATAATTAAAGGTGAATTGTTAAGGATTAATTGGACATGACAATGAACAATTGAAATAAAGTGGAAAAGTACGTGAAAAACAAGCCAAATGCGAAAACAGTCTGGTTTGACTGAGAGATGACGAAGTGACACTAAACTGCTAATGAGAATTGTTCTGCTGGGCCATCATAAGGTGCCACCCAGAGATGATTTTCTGTATATTGGAACATCTGGAAAAATTACTCAAAGTACCATGGAATAATGATACATCATGTAGTTTTAGAATCAGAATAGTACTCATATCAGCTGCAGGGTTCTGGTTCGTAATCATTTATTTTCTGATTTGTAAGTGGGTTCAAATCATCACCAGATCTCTGGTTCCGGACACCGTGCTTTTTTAGGGAATGTGAAATGAAGAGGCAGTAGACAGGTGTTTCAAGGCAAAAGAATCTCAGCATTTATTTTAAAATACGAAAAAAGGTAATTATAATACAAGAAAATAGGCCATGTAATAAATAAGGAAATTGAAAATTAATTATATAGGAGAACAGTAGTACTTTAAATACACCAGAGACTAGATAACCACTGTAAGAACACAGCCTACTGACACCCAGGAAGCAATAATGTTTAATTTCAGACTCTTTACTCAGACTTCCTACCCTGGGGTCCTAATGGACTGTCACCACCCGCTTTCCCCTCCCTGCTAGCTATTTTGGAACTTTGAGGTCCTGGGAGTTTATGCTCATGATTCAAAATGCAATTTTGAAGTGCACGCAGCCGTGGAGGTTCTTGCTGTTGGTTTTCTTGATTCAGACAGATCCATGTCTAGAAGTTTTTGTTTGTATAATGCTTGGTTGGTTTCCTGTCTTTCGGATGTCCTTTGTTCTGATGATGCTCATGGTTTGGCTTCTTGGTTCAGCTTCTCTTGGGTCTTGCTTCGGAAGCTGCTTGTTGGGTGCAGTAGCCTGTGTGGAAGATGTTTGTGCAGAAGAGTGTTGTTGAAAAGGGCACCTCACTCAGGTCAGATCAGGGCTGGCAGTTGTATCTTGATGTTCTCTTCTGAAGTTAGTTGGCTTTCCATTGGCGAGAGTATGTACCTCTCCTTGGATGCTGCCTGACCAGCTGTGATCTCCAGCATTTGTTGTTTTCAGTTTGTGTAAATGGGTTTTGATTGAGTTTTAATGTCCAGTGTCACTGTAGGCCCCATACTGTCTGCACTGTCTAGCCTGAAGTGTAAAAGCTGTCTCGGGCCAGGGTCTGTGGGTTTCAGTCATTTGTTCTTTTAGAAAGGAGGTGTACATTGAGATTCCAGGCTGAACAATAGTCCCAGACAGAAACCTCCATTCTCAGGCCTGTGGCCTGTAATTGCCTGCAGTCTGTATGAGCAGTATGGTGGCTCAGTGGTTAGCACTGCTGCCTCACAGTGCCAGGGACCCGGGTTTGATTCCAGCCTCAGGTGACTGTCTGTGTGGAATTTGTACATTCTCCCTGTGTCTGCGTGGGTTTGCTCCGGTTTCCTTCCACAGTCCGAAGATGTGCGGGTTAGGTGGATTGGCCATGCTAAATTGCCCGTAGTGTTCCGGGATGTGTAGATTAGAGGGATGGGTCTGGGTGGGATGATCTGAGTGTCGATGTGGACTTGTTGGGCCGAAGGGCCTGTTTCCACACTGTAAGGATTCTATGATTTGCCGTAGCCTCAGTCCAGTTGTACTTTCTCTTTTAAAAGTTTTGGAAGTCTAAGGTTCTGCCCAAAATCCAGGGTTTTGACCATGTGTTTTAATATTGGGGTTTTTTCGATCTTACACAGGCACTTTGCCCGGTTCAGTGGATTTCATCTCGGGCTGGGATTTGCGACTGCAAGAAGGAAGCGAGACTTGTTGCTAATTTAATGCATATGTCACCTGCTGTTGGACTTCATTGTGGGCTGGCATCGTGAAGGGTGCCAGGGTCCTCGAGTTGGCCAAACCAGCCATCGTAAAGCAGGGTACCCAAAGGGCATGAAACTCATTGTCAATATACATTTACAGCTGTATGTATTTACTGCTATTATATTATCTAGTGCTTTACATATACATCTACAGTTTAATACACACTTACCACTCAATATATTAATTTACTGCTGAAGACATTCATTGCCACATAATATATGTAAGTTACCACCAATAAACATCTTTAATTTGAATCATTTAATATATAGAGTTTGTCACATCACACCAAATCCACCATCGAACTATATCAGATACTTAGACAATGCCTTCCAAGCTCATTACCACTATTATGTAGAAGGACAAGGGTAGCTGATACATGGAAATACCATCTCCTGCAAATTCTCCTCCCAGCCACTCACCATCTGACTTGGAAATATATCGCTCTTCCTTCACTGTCACTGGGTCAAAATTCTGAATGGCTCTTCCTAAAGGCATTGTGGATCTAACCACAGTACATGGACTGCAGCGGTTCAAGAAGACAGCTCACCATCATCTTCTCAAGGATGGACAATAAATGCTGGCCTAGTCAGTGACACCCATGTCCCATGGGTGAATAAAATAAAGTTTTGGGCCCCATGTACAGAGCAAGATAAATTGAAATTGGAGGCAATCCACAGAAAGTTCACCGGACTGATCCCAGTTATGGAATGATTTTCTTATGAGGGAAGATTGAGTGATTGAGCTTGTAATCATTGGAGTTTAGAAGAATAAGAAGAGACTTTATTAAACTATATAAAAATTTTAGGGGGCTCAAAAAGTGACTTCTGGAGATATTGTTCCTATTTTGGAAGAATCTGAGGCTAGCAGTCAAAATCTCAGAGTAAGAGGTCTCCCATTTCAGATAGAGCTGAGGAGAAGCTTTTGTCTCTCTCTCAAAGAGTAATCAATCTATAGGATTATCTTACTGTAGATAGCTGCTGAGGCTGGGTTATTTGGTATATTTAAGGCTGAGGTAGACAGATTTTTAATCAGCGAAGGGAATCGTAGGTTTTCGGGACCAGAAAAGTGGAGTTGAGGATTATCAAATCAGCCATGATCTCACTGAATGAGAGAGCAGACTCCATGGTTTGAACAGCTTACATTTGCTCCTACATTTTGTTGCCTTCTAACATTACATATCTCTGTCCCAATTGCTGCCTAAACCCTAACTTGGGCTTTTGCAAATCATACCTCAAGTTCCAAAGACCTCCTTGCTAACATTCTTATCTTCCACTCTTCATCTGGGAACTTATCCCAAACCTGCTGCCTACATTCTACAAATGTGCAAGTTCCATTCACCCATCTCTTTATTGTCACTGACCTCGTTGATTTTCAGTCACCTAAAATGCTTAATTTTAAAATTTTGATCCTCATGTCTCAAACTTTCCAGGACATAAGCCATTCCTTAGCCCAGCATGGCAACTGTCCATGAAATCTATTGACACAAACTCTTGGTTTCCTGTACATGCTACATTTCTTTCCCTCTACCAGTGTTGTCCATGCTTTCAGCTCTTAGGCCTTGAATTCTGGAATTCTCATCCTAAACTTCTCAAACTTTCTCTCCTCCTTGAGGGCACAAAATAAATAATATTTCTGAGAAGCCATAAGGCACAATAGATGTGTTGCAGAAATGTTAACTCTATTTTGTGTAAACAAATTCTTTCTCATCTACAGTTTCTGTGCAGAAGACTAACATGCCATAAGACCTTTGACAGATCATTGGATTACATATCTTCACTCTGGATTTAAAGTGGAGTCTCAACATATAGTTTTTTTGTATGAATTAGCTTAATATTTGGTGCAGTTCTATTTTAAGTTTCACTATGTTCATGAAACTGTGTTGAGTATCATGCAGAGAATTGACTCTAACTAAGAATGACTTAAATTGGATTAAAGAGTGAATTTGGAACTATTAGAGTCCTGGCCCAATTCTTTCTTTTTTTGTCAACTGCATTACATTGTTCATTATAAAGATTGGTTTGAACTAGTTTAATGTGGATTCTTGCCTACAGTTTAATTATATTCAATTACCTATACAGTGTATAAATTACATTTATCTGAGCAAATAGATTTGCAACTACTTCTGAGAGATAAATAAAATTGCCCACCACTTTTTGCTCTATCATTTAGCAGAATGAAAAACATTATTCCACTGTTGGTTTCATGCACTTTATAAAGATGATCTTTCTAAATATTCTTGATTAACACAATTATACAGAGACATTTGGATTTTTTGCATTTAGATAATTTCTTAATAATCTAGTTAACATAAACCACAACAAAATAACCAATGTAAAACAAATAGAAATTTATACAAAGTACCTGGGCTTGAGGAAAGAGTAGAAAACATCTCAATTTTTAAGTCGCTTCTTACTTTTAAGAAACCGATTAACCATCATGTATGCACAATAAACACGTCATATTGAATACGTTATCTAGTTCCTCCTTAAAACAATTTGGACAAATCTAACCAGAATGTAATGAATGAATTTGCCCAGGGATTCCACAATACCAAAGCAGTCAAATCACAATGAACACAAGCTAGTACCAATGCAAAACAGTCCCAACTTTATTAGGAAACAAGTTACAATAGCTTTTACTACAAAACAGTACTATCTCTAATCCTATTCAGCCCTTTAAGTTTACAATACTTCGCAAGTCTCTTGTAGATTTGAGCAGCCGCTTTCTCTGTCTCTGTGGGACTGTGAAGCTGCTTTCTCTCATCCTCTCCCTCTCTGGATGGTCAGCAGGACTCTGCCTTTGGCCATGCTGGTCTCCTCAGAAGGTCCAAGAGATTGGTCTGCTAGTGAACCCTGTTTTTATGCTTTTCTGGAACTTTCTATAGTTCTGGCCAATCGGTGAGATTCGCTCAATAGTTTGACATATTGTCAGTCATTTGGATGGCTTGCTATTGTTTGTTTCTTTGCATAACAAGACCCGTGCCTTGTACCTGGGCCCTCTTTTGTTTGGTGGTATGTCTGTCCAGGATAGCTGTTACCTTTTACATTAAGCTAATCTCATTAGCACACAGCTGCTATGTTTGCACTGTGTCTGTGTGTAGGTTTTGTGACTGCAGAGTCTTACTTGGCCAATGTATCCAGCATTCCTCGTTGTTTGGCCAAATTGGTAATCTATCTGTGTTTAGCCAGAAGGCTGCTACCAAAGAAAATGTCCTTTTGTCCTTTTTAATATATCAGATACAGAAAGCTATACAGATATATAAAAACAGCTATATCAAAACATTTCAAGTTATTGAAATATATAAGTCAGTAATTCTTTCTTTTTCTGAACCAAAAGGCATTGTCAGAAAGGAACAGAAATATTAATTTCAGTATCTATTTGAGTCTAAAATTTGGGTTAAAAATTTATGCAATTCTAGTTTAAATGTAAGAAAATACATTCTGTGGTTATTTGCACAGAATCAAAACTGTGATAAATACATTTCAGCCATGATTCAATTACAGAGCAGACTTGATGAGTTGAATGATCTAATTCTGTTATGATAATTGGTTTAAACAGATGTAACTACTGATGATGCAAAGGATTAAGACAATTTGTATATCGGTAGGCCCTAACGTAAATGCAGCACAGTCATCTGGACATGAATTATATCAGAGAGAAAACAAAACTGGCATGAAACTCCAGCTGATATGTCCACTTCTGCCAAAATGACAAAACTTGTGATTTTGTGGGGGAAAAAAATCTACTACTTTATAATGGCATGTTTAATATTTACCACTGAGGGTCCAAGTTTTCAACATGCCCAAAGCCCTCAGAGTAGGGAATGGAGCAAAAACAGTATAGATGATCATGATACTTATGCTCTTCCTAATTCATAAGAAACATTTTGGTGGTTGCCTGCTTTTCATCTATATCCTCTTAAATGAAAACCAAAAGAACTGTAAATGCTGTAAATCAGAAAAAAAAAACAGAAATTACTGGAAAAACAGTAAAGTCCAGCAGCATCTGTGGAGAAAAATCACAGTTAACATTTCGGGTCGAATGACCCTTCCTCAGAACTGATGTCATCTTTCTTCTTAAATGACCTAAATCTTTCACTAAGTAAAAATTAATATGAGCATTTAATAACAAGTTCCTGACCATCTCAAGTATTTAGGATGACAAGTTCTATTTTCTGCAGAAAGAAAACAGGGTAGATTTGACTTTGAGCAAGTGGGGAAAATTACCAATGTTGAATTTGCACCTGAATGTACACCTCTCCTGACTTTTGCCTCTGCCGGAATCAATAGAAATGAATACTGGGAAGTATTTGTTCTGAGGAAGGGTCACAGGACCCGAAACGTTAACTTTGTTTTCTCCTTCACAGATGCTGCCAGACCTGCTGAGCTTTTCCAGCAACTTTGTTTTGTTCCTGATTTACAGCATCCGCAGTTCTTTTGGTTTTTTTTATTTTAATATTGGGAAGTTTTGTAGAATGTCAGCTGATTAATTTATCTGTTATGTCATGCTTTTGCCCAAAGTAAAAATTACCCCTAATGGACTAAAGTTATCAAAGGCGATACAATAACTGTCCAAACTGTTTGAAGACGATAAAGAAAAATAAAGGAGAAAATCATTGTTGTAGAACCTCAGCTCGACCAGGAAATTAAAAGTAACTCATGACATTTGATTGATTATCTAGGAATAGACAGATTTGAACTCAGATCAAAATAATAAAAGAAGTCTAATTTTCTTCTTCCAGTTGCGATCACAAGCCACTTCACAACATGGCTTTGCATTTAATGAGGATTTATGAGCTGATGCAACTATGGTCAGACGGCAAATTATTGTCTCAGTACAGCTTTAAGTGCAGAATTGGCATGAGTGAAATCAAGAAATATTGAATTGTCCACTGAATGATAACATGAAGCTAACACCCTGGTCTTAATTTCACACATTCAGTGTTGTCATTAAAACTAATATGTAGAGATGAAAAAACAGTCATGCTAAAGAAAGCATGCAAACTTTGACTCAAAATTTCATTATTATCAAGAGGGTTAATTACTGGGTTTAGACAAAGAATAAAGAGATGTTAAAACTATTTGTTACCTAGAGACAATCAAAGAAAAGAAACAAAATAATAGCTGATCCTTGAAGCGAAAGTAACAGGTGAAAAAACTCATTGCAGTGAAGGACATGCAGCTGCTAGAACAGATACAAGTCACTGGCCCTATTTGCTTACATTTTCCATGATCTACATGCTTTAATTATATTAATTAGAGTCCATTACTGGCACATTTTTTTGAGCCAAACACTAGTACATGTAATTATATCAGTCCTTGCAGTGTTTGCCATGAGAGGTGCAGTTCCTCATTATCAACGACTTTAGTGTCACTTTGGAACATGCCTCATTTTTATAGAAAACAATTCATATGTTATTCCCTTTTTCATGCTGAATATGTTGGGCCCATATTTTAAGTGCCCCTAGCAACTGCCTTAAGCAAGTATCAGACTCTTTGCTTACATCAGTACAGGAACTAATACCTGTTTACCCTCCTATAACATTGATTTCCACTGAATGAAGCAAATGTTTCAGGAACCGTTGTGGCTTAAACAGCACAAATTGTTGACATATTGCTATGGATCACCCTGGTAACAACCCTGTTCCTATTCCACCTGAACTTTGAATCTTTGAATCTTTGGCCACGTTCTAGACCTTGACCTCAGTTGAAACCTTTAGAGTGATAGTGCACTGGAAAGGTTTTGTAATTTCATTCCCACTTAACATTTTCCTTGCACAATACTCGACACTGAAACAGGCCAATTAATTTGTGCTCCACTCAATCTTCTCACACTTCTTCACCTAATTTTTATCACAATAACTCTCTACTTGCTTCACTGTCATAACCTTATCAAGCTTCCCATAAAGTATAAGCCATCCCTGAAAAGGAGCAAGATCCATGCTGTCACCATTCATTGGCTAGGGTGGTTTCTTCTGAATTCTGTTTTTCTTTCCTCTCTGCAAGTGGTAACATTCTTTCTCTGCCTAATTTCTTAAAACGTTTCATCATTTTAAAGATATCTGTTAGGTCACCCATCAGCCACCTGTTTTTGCCTTTCCGAGTAGGCATATCCCCAAGTTCTGATAAAAATCTTGTGAATAAATCTTTCACTCTCTCTAGTGCCTCTGTACCCTTTGCGGTAGTCAGAACTGTACATGGTATTCCAATTTTAATAGAAGTTCAATATGGATTCAGCATAATTCTTATACTTCCAACAACATACCTCAAAAAAAATTCAAGTGCTTGTTTTGCCTTTTTCATGATTTTGTATCCTGGATCACAACGGTCCATAATTACTCCAGGATTTTGTTGTTCTCTTGCCCCATTTAATGACTTCATTTCCTCTTTGTGAAAGCTTTATTTTCTTACCATGCTGTAATATCTTGCACATACGTCCATGCTAAATTCATTGACTAATTTTATTCCCACTGTGGATTTTATTAATGCCTTGTATTTCATTGCAGTCTTCCTCAGTAATGACTTTTCAACTCAGTTGGATATCATCCATAAATTTAATAATTGTATTTCGATTTGAAAGTCTATGCTGTAAATAAATTAATGAACAGTTGTAAATTGTTCTTGTGGAAACTGTATATTACCTTCTGCCTCTGTGAGATCCTGATTCTCTAATTTCTGTTTTTTGTGCTTCAGCTATCAAACTACCCATTCTGCTATTATGTTGTGATTTCACGTGCTGTGATCTTCTTCACTAATCTATTGTGTGGCACCATTCTGAACGTTTTTTGAAAATCTAGAGGAATTATTTTCGTTACTTTATCTTTAAGTACTTTCTCTGTTATACCTTCAAAGAATTAAATAAGGTCAATAAAGCACGCATTTCACATTTGGAATCCATGCTTACTATTCATTATTTGTTCTCTTTCATTATTTGTGCTTGTTTTCCAAATTTTTTCAGTTTACTCCTTGAGAAATGGCTCTATTAATGTTTGATCATCATGTTAAGCCGATTGGTGTAATACACCCTGAAGATTTTCAATGTCCTTTCTTAAATATAGATATATCTTTAGCAATTCATTAGTTTTCTGGCACTATATCATTTCTAGCAAATAATTGACAGGATGAGTGCAGCTCCAAGAAGCCTGATATCTTCCAAGACAAAGCAATCTACTTAATTGGTAGCTTATCTACCTTCTTCAACATTTATTCCCTTCACCCCTGATTCCCAACAGTAGCAATGCGTACCATCTACAAATGCACCACAGCAACTCACGCAAGTCCTTCAATAGCATCCTCCAAATTTGTGACTTCTGTTGTCTGGATGGACAACACAGTAGATGTGTGGGAATACCATCATCTGCATGGTTATTTCCAACCTGTACCACATGCTCACGTGAAATATTGCCATTCCTTCACTGTCCCTAGGTTAAAATCCTGTAACTCCCTTTCTTATAGCACTGTGGAAGTACCTATACCCCAAGGACTGTAGAAATATAAGAAGGCAGCCCACCATCACCTTCTCCAAGGCAATTAGGCTTGGGCAATAAATGTTACCATTGCCAGTGATATGTACATCCCATGAATAACTAAAAAATAAATAAACGTATGTACTAGTATTTTTACTATTGCTTTTCTAGATTATTTTAAAATGTGTCGATATAATCCTCTTAAAGAGGCTTTTAATGTTTTTTAAGTTGGATTAATTTTGTTAACATTTCCTGTCTTTTCATGTTAAATGCAGTTTTATCATTTCTAATCTCATCTTCTGATAACATGCCCTACTGATCTAACTCTCCGATAAATTTTGAAGCAAGTAATTATTTAATACTTCTACTAATCCACTTTAGCTACCTTTGATGTTATCTTATCAACATTTGTGATCCTGTTTGTATCCTGAGTTTCTTTCTTATATTTATAAAACAATAAAATAATTTACTTTTGTACCTTGGTAAGTTAATTTCATAGCTCCTCTTTCCCTTCCTAATTGCTGTTTTGGTTTATCTCTGATTCTCTTCATACTTAGACCGGTCTTGCTTGGTTTTGCTGTCCGTGGACATTCAACGGCATTACCATCACTGAATTTCTCACTACCAGCATCATGAGGGTTACCATTGACCAGAAACTGAACTGGATTCGTCATATAAGTACTGTAGCTACAAAGACAGGTCAGAGTCTAGGATTCTTTACTAAGTAATTCACTTCCTAACTCCCTAATCTACAAGGCATAAGATGGGAGTGTGATGGAATACTCCCCACTATCCTGGATGAGTTCAGCTCCAATAACACTCAAGAAGCTTAACACCTTCCAAGACAAAACAGCCTGCCTAATTGGCACCACAGCAACAAATTTTGAATCCCTCCACCACTGATGCCCAGTAGCAGCGTGTACCACCTACAAGGTGCAGAAATTGACAAAGGCTCCTCAGGAAGCATCTTCCAATCCCATACCACTACCATTTATATGGACACAGGCAGCAAATACTTGAAAAAGCAACCACCTGTAAGTTCCTAACCACTCATGATCCTGACTTGGAAATATAATTGCCATTCTTTCAGTGTCACTGGGTCAAAATCCTGGAACTCCCTCCCTCAAGGCACTGTAGAGGTACCTATACCAAATGGACTGCAGTGTTTTAAGGAAGTAGTTTTCTACCACTTCTCAAGGGCAATAAGGGATGGGCAATAACTGCTGAACCAGCTAACAATACCAGCATGCCATAAGTGAATAAGATATAAAGTCCCCAGTCTGGAAAGATCCCTGGATTCTAATTGTATCAAATGTCTGACTGACCATGGCCAATTCCCTGACTTGAACAATAGCCTTGACTGAATGTTGCAATGTTCACTAACTGACCATAGTCCCCTTTGATTGGGCTATGGACAACTCTCCTTAGACTTTCAGGCATGGCAATTTGCTTGAAATACATGCAGTGTATTTGACACATGAGTCATTGGTACATGGTGTAGTTGTGACATTGATGTAGCACAATGCCATACAATAATATGTCCACTCCCTCGACTGTTGGTTGTCATAACAAGTTGCTTGACTTTCTGTCTGCATTCAAAGCCAAGCAACATAGAACTTCTATGTGCCAAAAAGTTCTGCTAAGAGCCCAGTGATGCCCCTGTTCCAATGAATGAGATAGGTGGCTGTTGCTGCATGAAAAGTGACCCGGCAGTAGCCTTGAAATTTGAGGTTTTGGTGAGCTTAAATGTGCAGTATTGATTTGTGGAACTGTATTATAATTAGATTGGAGAAGTGATGTGATGATATGGAGAGGCTAGTGCCTTACAATGTTGACTTCCATGTACAGCGGTGCAGATGGTCACTGCCTATAGAAAGTAACTTGAGGTTTTGAGGGATGGTAGCCAGCTTGGAGACCCAGCGAAGATGCTGATGAGCTGCTATTGCCAGGTAACTCATTCCCGGTCAGGAATTGGTGTGATCACTGGTACCTGGAAAGTCGCAACTTACATATAAATGAGTCAAAATTATGCACAATGAGATGTTAATGTACGCAAATAGGCCCTTTTCCACTTCCTAGCAAGATTCTCATCTAGTCCTTGAAACAATAAAGTAAAAAAAAAGACTTTGTCCTCAACATTAAGAATGTCAATTTTTCATTTTCATAATTTTCTCACCATTGCCAACAATGTTCAGGCACATCTCTTGCCCAACAAAAATAATTTAATATTTATCTTAAACTGGGAGTTCTCTACTCTCTTGTTAGTAAAACAAGTGTCAAAGTGCCATGTAGTGCATGCACACTAGTGTTGTTATATTACGGCTGGTCTATATTGCAATACGTCTTATTGATTCTGTACATCTTTTAGGCATGAATAAATTGAAATATAAGTTGCAGTGTGAATGTGTAGAGTCATAGTATTTCGTGCTTTTTGCAATTGGCAGGAGTATGTGGCAAACATCCAGTGAAGTCTTTGGCACAATATACCATGGCTAAACAAAATAAGTTTAATATAGAGAGTGACTTAATTTCTGCAAAAGACAAAATATTGGCTCTGCATAGACATTGCAATTTCATACACATCCAATTTGGTTCTTTTCAGAATAATTCGATGCACTGGAAAGAGGGGTCAGTCCCTCCATTTTCTTGGCACCAGTGTAAGTGAAACGTACCAATATTACCTGATGAGACTTCCACAGAAATCAATATGACATGCAATAATTTTCTGTAGCACACGTCAAAAAATTAGCAACTGCAGTTTTTTTGCTGAGGTAGGTTAAGGCACACTCTCACAACATCTTATGGTATTGGTGAAAAATGCTCAGTAACAATTCGAAAGCCTTCTGTAACTAACTTAATTGCATGATACCAATATCCCACAACTAACCCATTTTTTCAGTCCCCAAATATAACCAATTAGCTGTAATGTTAAACGTATTTCTGAACTTACGTGCACACGTCTAAAAGATGCTTTAATTGAGTGAATTTTATCTATAATGGTTAGCTATTAGCCATTATTTGTCCAAATGTCACCTACAACAAGACTGCACCAGCTAGAATGCACCACAAGATACAGCTAAGTCTTTAGTGAAATATATTTAGAGCTCTACAGGTAAAGTCACTGTGGTCCCACCAGACTATGTGGCTGCTCTCTAATCAGAGAGAGTTGAGTTACATATGGGCTACCCCACCTCAAGTGAGGGGAGACCTTCATGATAACCTCAGCCAGTGCAGGAATTGAACCCACACTGTTGGCATCAGTCACTAGGCATCCAGTCAACGGGCCTAACTGGCTGAAGTAATTATAAAGGACTCTCCTTCTCAACCTCTCCCCTCACCTGAGGCATGGTGGCCTTTGCTTGAGCAACTATCAGTCATCTCTCACTAATGAGAGAGCAGTGCTATGTTTCAATAGGACTCTGGTGATTTTACTTTACAATTTACCGAACACAAGAATATGGCAATTTTTTTTTCGCTGGATGTGGATTTTGAGGCCCACAAAGGTTCATCTCCTGCTATTGATTGCAGTAAGGTAAGGCTGTTGGGATATGCTATCTTCTGATCCAGATCTTTTTCTTTGAAGACACTCTGGTGAAGTAAACGTAACTATAATTAGATGGCAAGTCCATTACAAGGTCGATATAGTTTACTTAGCTGTTTTAGCATTTAATAAAAAGTCCACAATTGTGAAGTTCTTAAAGAAATTGAAATATGCAGAATTAATGGACAGGGGACTGGGTGGAGTTGATGCTGAATGTAAAGAACGGAAGGCAGTGATGAATTTAAAAATATAATGTGTTCATTTTAAGGATACCCATTAATGTGAAATGAATCTTGGCAAGAATGCCAAACTGCACTTTAATGGCTAATATTGTTCAGATTTTGTGGAATTCATTGATAGTTACATGTTTAAAACTGTGTCTAATTCCGTCCAACTTTAACTTCAAAAAGATATTGTTTGAAGTCCTTGTTTAGCGTAACCATTTCAATGTAATGTTTTGCTTTTAGGTCCTGTCTCACAGATAAAGGCTGCATTCTCTGTTTTAGTTTCACTTTTGACTTTAAGTGAGACAGTCCTCTGAAGTCCTTGGGATAAGATGGCTGTGTAGAAGAGTGTTCCTGAGAAGGGAAAGGTATATAGTGAATTAGCTCACCTTAGGACAGGAAGTAATGTTAACCCTGGACTAGAATTATTATGATAAAACCCTGAAGGGGTTACTTAAAACAGAATACAGTTAAACAAGTATGATGGCTCCAGGAAGATGGTATCTGCAATTGTGGTTTAGCAGTCGAAGTCACATGAGGTCTAAGTCTACAGAGGTGTTAGATACATAGACTCTAGCATGTGTATAATATGAGTGGGGTTTAGGGATCTGTACCAGGACTGGTGTTTTGGGTACTATACAAATGCTGTTTCATTTTTTTTTCAATTTAGAAAGGAGTGTTTTGGGACTAATGGAATTATGCTTTTATGGTACGTATAAAAATCTTTGAAATGCTATTACAACTAGATAGCTTAGATTATTCTATTTTGTCTTTATTTCTTTTGTAATAAACTTCCATTTTAGTGTTAAAGCAAAATCTGCAGCATTCCCTATTTATGTTTCAGAGAGAAACCTCTTCATAGATATCAAAGCAATTAAAAATATGATCAACCAAACAAGGTTCCTGTCTGAAATTTCATTTGAATGCAAAAAAACTGCTCAATTTTGACCATTGTTCTTTTCTGAACCAGAAATGCCTGCAAGAACCTAATATAATTCTGACTTTACTGTTGATCTCTAAGATCTACATGCTTTATTCAAAGTCATTTCATTAAAAAGTGCAATTATTGGGAACAGAAATACATCCATAAGATAGAACATACTGTTGTCCATTCGAGATGGGTGCAGTTGAGTGAGTGTTGCAGCAAGTTGTTATCATTGGGATATATTCAGAAATGTGCATTAGCACTACTTCTGTGTGTTTATGCCAAACCATAGGAATCAAATGCTGCACGCATTAAATAATATTACTAGACTTTTCCTGGGATGGCCAATTGTGACATGTCATTAGCCCTGCAGGTAGTTCAGAACAGTGAAAATATAATTGTAAGATTTAGAAGTCTGCAACATAATTTGAAAAATAAGGAATTAAGGTTTATTAGTAATATAAAAGAAAAGAGGAAACTACAGATCCCTTCACTTCATTGGTTACTTGCTGACAATTGTAGCCAATTATTGCCCCAATTACTCTCAATCATCAACAAAATGATGAAAGGAGTCATCAATAGTTCTAAAAAGTGGTACATTGTCAGAAATAATATGTTCACTGATGCTTTGTCTGAATTTTCCCAGGGTCATTTAGCTCCTGACCTCATTACAGCTTTGTTCAAATCATTGATTAATATGATGAACTCAAGAGATGAGGTGATAGTGAAAGCTCTTGACATCGACATTTAAGCTTAAGTTATTAAATGGCAAGTAACTTTTGTGCCACTCAAGTGACAGGCAATGATCATCTCCAATAACAGAGAATTTAACCATCTCTGCTTGACATTCAATGTCATTATGATCGCTGAAGCACCCAATATCTACTTCCCGCATGTTACTACAGACCAAAAGTGAACTGGAACAACCATATAAATTCTGCAACTTTCAATCAAAGACTGGGAGCTCTGAACTAAGTAACTCACCTGTGGATTTCTCAAATCCTAACCACAAATCAGGGATGTAATACTCCACACTTGCCTGTAGCTCTAATAAAACTCAAGATGCTTAACACCATCCAGGACAAAGCAGCCCAAATGACTAGAATCCCATTGAACACCTTCAACATTCACTCCCTCCACCACAGGTGCACAGTGCCTACCATCTAGAAGATGCACTGCAACAACTCAAAAAGGTTCCTTCGACAGTACTTTCTAAAAACATGACTTAGAATTACAGAACGTCTACAGTGTAGAAACAGGCCATTCAGCCCAATAAGTCCACACCGACTCTTCAAAGAGCATCCCTCCCAGACTTTTCCCCTTACCTTCTCCCTGTAATGTTGTATTTTCCATGGCTAATCCACCTAACCTACACATCTCAGAACACTATGGACAATTTAATATTTCCAGTCCACCTAACTTGCACATCTTTGGACTGTGGGAGGAAACCGGAGCACCCGGAGGAAACCCCTGCAGACACAGGGAGAACGTGCAAACTCCACACAGACAGTCACCCGAGGCTGAATTTGAATCCAGGCCACTGGTGCTATGAGGCAGTAGTGCTAACCACTGAGCCACAACTGAGAAGGATAAGGACAATAAGTACATGTGAACACTACCATTTGCAACTTCTCCTCTGAGGTACATATCGTTGTGACTTGAAACTATACTACCGTTCCTTTAAGCTCTCAGAACTCCCTTCCTAACAGTGGTTGTACTTTCTTCCCAAAGACCTTCAAAAAAATGGCATTACATTGATATTTGTACAATACAGATGAAAGTAACCTGTGAGCAGTACATGCTATGGGAATTTTAGACGTTAACCCACTGTGTGCAATCCAAATCCTTGCAGCAAACACACTCGACCACATTATGAATAAATTCTATGAATGACTGTGATGTATAAGCCTGGTTGCCAAAGTACTTGCTATTTAGCCATTGCCTGCACATAGTACAGCAGCCATCCACTTCGCACCTTGGACTACAAAACATCGTTCAGCACTAAAGATGGCTATTCTCTGTGCCTTCAACGTTGTAAATTTTTCAACAGACATTTTTTCATACAGTTTATGAAGAAAAGTGAAAACGCATTTCCAAATGTAATCATGTAACTCCAGTCACTGCCCATGTCAACAATGTGTTCTCAAAAGATCTTCCTCTTTTCTTTTCTCTCTCACTACTTCTCAGAGCAGTACTGGTGGAGGACGGCTAAGGTGGAGGAAGCCTGCCCTGCAGAGGTCTTGGACATTTGTTCTTTGCGTCTAAAGAGACCAAACAGGCTGAACATGTCGTGCCCAGAAGCAGGAGAACACTCTTAGACATGAACTCCCATAAGGGTGAAAGGTGGTATGGAGGTGGAAGTCTCAAACACCTCTAATGTGCCCCGAGAGGAAATTTCTGGGGGACTTGTCTGTGATTCTTCTTCTAGCTAGGTGCCTCCTGACACCGCCCTAACTCACTGTGAGGTAGAGGCACCTGCAATGAACTCAAAAGCACCTGTTCCCTGCCACATATAGCTCTGTCATCTTCTTGTTGGTGCAGAGTGCCAGTGACCAGACTGAAGAAGTGCTGGTCTTTGCACATATCCAGCAGACTCTGAGAGTGCCAGAAGTGGCATCTGCTAACCTGTCCCTGGAGGCAGGCAGATGATTGTATGGCTTAAGCAACAGGGTCCCAACCATGTAGCCTTTGTGTTTGGTTGACCAGTGCTCCTGAAAAACTTACCTACTGTTCCTGTATCTGCTTGTACATATCAATGAAGGCCCAAAATGCCATCAGGTCTTCTCCTGCCAGGGCCATAGGATCCTCTTCTGCCAGGGCCTCAGCAGATGCCTGGACTCTGACAGTCCTCTACTGCCATCTACCCTGGGGCATATCTTTCTCAAACAACTGTGGGGATGTGGTAGTAATATTTTCACCTGCTGGAGCTCCCAACTATAATCCAGTTAACAGGAGGCTGAGGTGTTAGTACCCGAGCTAGTGCAGGATGCAGGAGGCAGCCTTAATGGTGCATCCGCAAAGGCGTCTGCATTCTCTTCCTCAGAGATGGAGGAGGGAATGTCTTGGTGACACTACCCCCTTGACCACAGAGATTGTGCTAATGTTGCTACTATGTTGCTGCATGGAGACAAAACAGGGAATATGTTGTGAGTAAAGGTAAAACTTGTGGCATGTTAACGATACATTCACAGGGGGTTACTGTGACAGCATCGCAGCAAGGAACAATTTTTCTTACCTGTTTGACCAGACATGGATGTTTCTGAGTCTCCACAGGACTCCTCAGCAAAGAAAGGCAAAATTCTCTTGTCATAGAGGGTGAGGAGATAAATATTGGGCAACCTACTCTTGGCATTTTTCTCCTGGAATGAAAGGAAGGGATTGAGTGAGTTCAAAGTGGATTGCAAGATTATTAGGACTGGTGTAGGTGGGGAAAGGTAGTGAGATGTTACGAAGAGTGAGGAGGCAGACTTCAGGCTAAATGCAGGGTTAATAGCATGGAGGTTGGGTTGAAAGAGATTAAGTGGTGGAAAATGCTACAGTGTGAATAGTACAGTGCGAGCATGGTTGAGAAGTGGGTGTAGTGGTGGAGATAGAGTGAATAAGAAGTAGCAGAGAGAGGTTAGTGACACTTACTTTGGCAGAGCAGTGTAGGTCAAGGACCTTCTCATGTTCGTCTGCACCATTGAGTAGGCAGCTACCTGGACACTGACCACAGACCAAGCTGTCAGGTTCTGATGGTACAACCTTATCTGCCAGTCCTCTAAAGATAGGACTCCTCTAATTTGCAATGGTACATCCACCAAGACCACCAGGTCCTTGATAAAGAATTTCAGTGCCATCTTTCCCTTCTCTGCCACCTTCTGACTCTGTTATTGACTGATTATGAGCCTTCGGGATTCCAGTGCCTGTCCGAGTACACAAAAGCCTTGGAGATATAGTGCGCAAGTCAGAGATGTTGGTTTTTTTGATAGTTATCTGGTGAATGGTGAGTTGTTCTGGGAACATGTATGTTCAGATAGGGTTAGCATCATATGCGAGGGATGCCATAGGCACAGGTCGGTGATTGAGGCCCATTTGGTTAGATACAGTGAGAAATTTCTCTGGGCTTCAAGAGGAGAATCCTTCCAAAAAAACTGGAAGCAACTTGCACTTATCCAAAATAAAAGTCAGGTTCAACCCAATGTTTTAGATTGACTTCATTCCTGGAAAGCAATATTTATATGTTTTAAACTGAGGATTTTTGTTGCACAATTTCTTTCAGTTAGTAATTCAGTGTTTAAATTTCTCATTAAACATTAGCAGTCTCTACAGGGATCATAACAACATTTCCTTAGGCCAGTTTAGAATGCAATCTCTTGGCTTTGAGTTGTATCTTTTTCACTCAAGCTGAAAATATTACATAGTGATAAATACCTAAAGACATTTCAAGAAAGATATCAAAATGGGAAGAATAGAGTGGTAATAAAGTAGCTATGGATGAGCCGCAACATATTAAAGGAATGTTACGAAATAGGGCAATAACATAATTGCAGTTCAATGTGTTTCCAAGCAGGTTGCTTTAATAAATTTGGATTTGTTGATGCTGCAGTATTGTATTAGAAATTGGAATATCCACATCTAACAATAAGTTCTATATTATTTATTTAATGTTGTTTCACAATATTACATACACTTCAGTTCAGGGTTATTTTGCAACAAAGACCCAATTGACATGATGCAGGAAACATTGGGCAATAGTACAAGGCAAAATATTGTCAATAAACACAATTTAACATAACAGAATTATTTTCATGATTTATTATACTGAAGTTCAAAGGTTTCCCACTCTCCCATCTTCACAATTTTACTCAAGCATATACCCTGGAGAAGGTATCTCAGTTCAGCTGGAGACGATCTTTCAGATTCAGTTACAAACAGATGTTTTGTACTTAATGAACATCACCAATTGGTCTGTTTTGGCAACTATATAGATGAGACCCTGCACACATCATTCATGCACATGATCACTGTTTATGTCCATCAGGGTTCATTTGAATACATTGTATAGAGCAGTTGTAGCTATACCAAATAGATCTTAGGAATTCACTGACATCACTTCTTATTCCATTCATGATGCTAGTTATATTCTTGTTGTACCTTTAAGCCCCCTTCATGACAGCCAGCAATAACATATTATCAGCTTATATGATTTGTTTTACTGTATTTTCCTCCTTCATTATCAGAAAATATGATGTTAGAAGGATTGTTACTTGATGAAAAATATTTTATTGGAAATTCTTGTATGATGTTAATTTGCATCACTTGTATTTATCACTTGTCCTGCTTTTGTCATTGTTAAGTTTATTAACCAATAAATGAGTCATACAAAGAGTAAGAAATCACTAACTATTTTCTTGAGAAAAAATCTCTTTGGAAATGTAGTAAGAGTCATCTACACCATTTCTGGATAGTTTCCATCAACTAATGTTGAAGTTACGGTGGGAAATGTCACAAAATGCTGGATCTTTGGAATGAATTACCTCAAAATGCCCCAGTGAATCAACCATAAAATTTGTAATAAAGGCTTCCAGCAAATAGGCTCATCACAGAACAGATGTAAGAAGGAGAGATGACTGAACATATGCTTTGGTGGGCCATGGATTTAAATTTTCACCTTGAATTCATGATACTACTGTGATGATACTATTGCTTTAAGGCGTGTATTTTGTCTTGATTATTTTTGAAGAGAGGTTTAAAGACAGAAGTGAAAAGTTGTTCATTTGAATTCAATAAAGTAAACAGGTGAGAAGCCTTCTTTTTTTTTAATTTAAAAGATGGAACAATACAGGCAGCCTGAATGGGTGAGGTCAAGTTCTCACAAAACCAGGTTTTTTAATCTTAGTTTTTTCACAGCAGTTGCTGGGGTCTTGAAGCTGGGTTTGGAAGCTGCAGTGCATCTCTCCCTGTTACTGTCTCTCTCTCTCTCTCTCAGAGTTTTCTCTTTTCCTCCTTGACTGCAGAATTGCCTGTGAGACAATCAATTCTACTGAATTTGCCTTTGCCAAGAGAGTGTTAATGTTTCCAATAGAGTTAAATTATTCCAATTTCTTCATTCTTTTATTATATTTTCACCATAATGTATGAATACATTATGTTTTGCTTCACAGCCAGTAGTTTAACAAATCAAATTGCGTCCCAAATGCTACACCTGGCACATGCCTTTAAAATAAGAAAAAATTAGGGTCTCGGCTATCTTTGTAATATATTCTGAGGGTGTTATGGCCTGGTCCATAACATTACCTGGGATTACATACTCACTGAAGCAATCTCCTCACAGCCTAGTGAACCTTTGCTTTTAAAAATTAATTTTGCGATGACAAAATCTCACATTTTTACTTGACAATTTTGAAAGGATGTTTATGAGAATTTAGATTTCCACATCTATATAGCCAAAAAAAGGTGTAAATTTCACAATCCACCTCTGAGACCTTATTGTATGTCACTCTGTACAGCATTTCACTCAACACTTTGTACATCTCTCTACAAAGAGCTAACTGTGAGTTGGTTGCGAGCAATTCCTCTCATTGCTATTGCTACTTCAACTATTTGGAAGTCAATAACACAAGTTTGAAGTTCTTGTAATTGAAGGCAGCAATCTGCAGATCAGTAAATGATCTCTGCTCATAATCTGCTATCTTTTTTCCATTTGAAGATTTAGTATCAACATCTGTTACAAGTTACATTCAAACGGAGGACTAATCCAAAACTGGTAGACCTGGATGAATGTTGATGCTAGAATTATGCATTGACATACAACATACCTTCATGTAGCTTTATGTCCAATGATACTGAATAATAGCACCATGTTAATGATCAGGAATGCTAATTGTAGCAGAGGTTGCACAAATGTTTAACTCTAAGACTGTGTTAAGAAAGTTCACTAAAACATGATTTTCTTTTCAGGCATTAATAAATACTCTTTAAAATAAAATCTTATTTTAAATCCCCCATTCTTTTTTATGAATTTATCATGGGAAACACAGTGCCATTAAATATTGTCATGGATAAAATTTTCTGTGCTACTTCCAAAACCTGCAGTAAGTGAGGCTAATGTGGATCAAGAAAATTATGTTTCATTTGCAGCTGATACAAATGGCAAAATATTCAAACACAATTGGCAAAAGAATAGGTTGGAATTAAAATGATTTGTTTAATAACTGGATTTGAGCCAGATAAATTAGCACCATGATAGAGACACAAGCTGGTAACGTGAACAGAGCAATCTTCAATAGCTAGTAGACAGATGGCAGAAGAGAGAACTTTGGTTAAGTCTCAAAAATTGAAAGGACACTTTATTCACTACTTCCTTAAATCAAATTGACAACAAATACTGGTAAGTTCCCTCGGCAATTAAATAACATAGCCTCAGGAGTGATATCAAAAGAAAGATCACATTATATGCTCAGATTTTGACATCTGTCAAAGTAATTAAATCCACCAATTTAAAAGCTGTAAAACTTAGATAAGTCCACATAAACAGAACAGCACTTATTTAGACTCAACTTCACTGATATTCTGTCTTATAGTAGAATATTTTTTGAAAATTCAAGTTTTCTTTCACTGAAATGGATCTTTTCTGTGAAACAGTTAAGAAAAAGATTTCATGAGTTGATTTATTTTGTCAATTTAGTTGTCCAAATTTCTCAAGGGCCATTGATGAAAATGAAAGCAATTATCTAGGAGACTTTCTGTGCACATGAACAGTGTACAAAACAGTATACATTAAACTGGATATGTGCCTTTCATCCTTATTAAATTTTACATAGGAATAAACAGAAATAAGAACATAAGAACATAAGAACTAGGAGCAGGAGTAGGCCATCCGGCCCCTCGGGCCTGCCCCGCCATTTAATAAGATCATCTATGTAAATTGTAAACAATTGCAGTCCCAACACTGATCCCTGAGGCACACCACTAGCCACTGACCGCCAACCAGAAAAACATCCATTTACCCCTACTCTTTGCTTTCTACTGGTCAACCAATCATCTATCCATGCCAATACATTACCTGTAATACCATGCAACTTTATCTTATGTAGTAGCCTTTGGTGTGGCTCCATGCCAAATGCCTTCTGGAAATCCAGATACACCACATCCACAGGTTCCCCATTGTCCACCATGCAAGTGATGTCCTCAAAGAATTCCACCAAATTAGTTAAACATGACCTACCCTTCATGAACCCATGCTGGGTGTTCCCAATGGGACAATTTATATCCAGATGTCTTGCTATTTCTTCCTTAATGATAGATTCAAACATTTTCCCCACTACTGAAGTTAAGCTAACTGGCCTATAGTTACCTGCTTTTTGTCTACTTCCTTTTTTAAACAGTGGTGTCACATTGGCTGTTTTCCAATCTGCATGAACCACCCCATAGTCCAGTGAATTTTGGTAAATAATTACTAGTGCATTTGCTATTTCCCCCATCACCTCTTTTAGTACCCTGGGATGCATTTCATCAGGGCCAGGAGACTTGTCTACCTTTAGCCCCATTAGCTTGCCCAGCACTGCCTCCTTAGTGATGATGATAGTTTCTAGGTCCTCACCTGCTATAACCTTCTTGCTATTAGTTTTCGGCGTGTTATTTGTGTCTTCCACTGTGAAGACCGACACGAAATAACTGTTTAATGTCTTGGCTATTTCCTCATTCCCAGTTATTAAATTGGCCTTCTCATCCTCTAAAGGACCAATGTTTACCTTTGCCACTCTTTTACGATTTACATATTTATAGAAACTTGTGCTGCCTGTTTTTATATTCTGAGCTAGTTTGCTCTCATAATCTATCTTACTTTTCTTTATAACTATTTTTGTGGCTTTCTGTTGGCCTTTAAAGATTTCCCAGTCTACTAGTTTCCCACTATTCTTTGCTTTTTTGTTAGTGTTTTTTTTTCAATCTGATACTTTCCTTTATTTCCTTAGACATCCATGGCTGGCTGTCTCTTTTCCTACAGTTCTTCCTTATCGCTGGAATATACTTCTGCTGAGCACTGTGAAAAATTGTTTTGAAAGTCCTCTACTGTTCCTCAATTGATCTACCATAAAGTTTTTGCTCCCATTCTACCTTAGCTAACTCCTTCCTCATTCCTTCATAGTCTCCTTTGTTTAATCACAGGACATAGGTACTGGATTTAACCTTCTCACGCTCCATCTGTATTTTAACACAGAATAAATAACACAGAACATAAATTGCTTGCCAACCCCATGTTTAAACAGGATAAAATCAACTTAGGATTGTTGTTGTAGAACAGGAGAAATAGGAACAGGAGCAACAATATGGTTCATCACACCTGTGTTGGAAATAAAGTTAATTCCCTTTTATTGATCTTAGAACATTTTCCGCGAGTGGACTTTATTTCTCATTACTAAAGGTGCGTTTGTGCAGTTTTCCCCATGCAGAGGTGAACATAGCGCACAACCAAATGTAATTGTAGCTAATTTAATGCAGAGTTTCACATAAGTTTCCATATCCCATCAGAGAGGGGAATATCATGACAAAGATCTGATTAGATATCTCCACCAGCAGAAATCCATGAAACACTAACAGTCAGATTATTACGCTTATTCCATCAATTCATCCAACTTCACATAGCATTCTCCTCATCCTCTTAATTTCATGTCAACCCAAACTACTCCTTTCAATGCCATTCCTCAACCAGTCCTCTTCCAACAGTATTTCCAGATTGACCCTGAGCTTCCTTCCTAACCTCATGCAAGCCAGACTTCCTTAGCTTACATCTTGAAAAATAAGTAATTAAAATTCTAGTGGATCAGACACGTCCAAACGAATCAAATGCTAATACTGACTCAAAATGAAACAAGGATCTCAGCTGCACTCCTCGATACAGGGGTAGGAGGTACAGGGTACTTTTCAAACTCAGACCCCTGCATTCTGACTGGTCTCGATGACCAGTGCAAGGCTGCTCACTGAGCCATCAGAAAATGTTGATATATTTCTGGGTAATGCTGTATTTGCTTGTTGTCTTCCCAGCACAGTTTTAGTCTCCTTATTGAAGGAGGACTGTAGTTGCATTGGAAGCAATTCAGAGAAGGTTTACTTGGTTGATTCCTGGGATGAAGGAGTTGTCTTATGAACTGAACTTGGTCACGTTGTGTTTATAGATAACAAGGTGTGGAGCTGGATGAACGCAGCAGGCCAGGCAGCATCAGAGGAGCAGGAAAGCTGACGTTTCGCATCTGGACCCTTCTTCAGTGTTTATATTCGGTTTAGAAGAACGATACATGATTAAATCAAAACACATAAGATTATGACATGATTAACAGAGAGAACTCTGAGGAATTTTCCTCTTGTGAGAGAATCTAGAACTAGGGAGTACAGTTTCAGAATAAAGAGTTACCCATTTAAGGAAGTGAGAAAGAACTTTTTTCTCTAAGTTGATCACAAATGTTTGGAATTCTCCTGCCCTAAGACCAGCGGAGAGTAAATCATTGTCTGCATTCAAGGCTGCGTTTGACAGATTTTTGAACCATAGAGGTTGAGATTTTGAATGGTAGAAATGTAAAGGAAATGACTTGCAGCCAAGAAAGAGGAGTTCAGAGGAAGAATTAATCAGCTATGATCTTAATAAATTGTGGAGCTGTATGCCTTACTCCTGCTCCTATTTTTGATGATTTTTTTTTTCTCTCTTTCCCAGGTGCTGAATTACTCCAACTGCAGTCCCAGTGACTGGAGAGCATCCTGACTCCATGAGAAAAAATGAACCTCTCTCCCCCTCATTGTATCCAATGGAGCAATTAAGAAATTTAAGGGACACACTCTCACCATGCTGTGTCATTTTTGAAGCTTCTTCCTTGTTTTGAAGTATCCTTTCCCTGGTTCCCATCCCTGCTGTACCAAGATCTTGTGATTCTTCTCTACAAGAATCTCTGTCTTCTCTACAGAGATGAGGAAATTTTCTTTTAGAATAGAATAGCCTTTATTGCCATGTGCTCGAGTGAGTGCAGTGAAAAGTTTGTAATGTCGTCTCTTGATACATCTTAGGTGCCGGGTACCGAGATACAGATACTTTTAGTACTGTCACAGTATTGATTTTTCTCTTTCAGAGGGATGTGTGATGTTGGAACTCTCAGCCTCAGAAGATGATAGTGCTGGAATCATTGAATATTTTTAAAATGGAGGTGAATTAATTCTTGTTAGGCAGGGAAATCATTAGGGGAAGATGGAATATAGAATTCAAAATACAAACAGATAAACCATGATCCTACTGAATGGCAAAGCAGGCTCAAGGGTCCAAATGTCTACTTCTGCTCCCATTTCTTATATTCATATACTTTAATGCTGGGACAGGGAAGCCAAGAAGAGGAACCAAATCATGCACTCTAGACCAGATTTGCTCATGGGATATCCTGCACAGTGTGCCTGCAGATCTACCACAGAGAATTTGAATGTGTAATCACAGTAAGATCCATGTAGAAACTCATGAACCTGAATAGACAGTGATCTGTTATGGTGGTGAAGTTTTGCCTCCAGCAAGGTATTAATGAGGCAAGACCTTATTTCAGTTCCTATAATATAAGAACTAGACATGAATAATTGAGCATTAAAAGATTATTTAGACCTTAGGTTCTGGTGTATATGTCTTTACAGACACAAGCCTTTGAGTTACAGGCCTAATACTAAGTTAGTTGGCTACAAGCAGTAGGGCAGTAAAAAAGGAAAAAAACGTACTTGACCTCATCTTTGCTTATCCATCTGTTGCAAATTCATCTCCCCATGACACTATTTGTCATGTGACCACAGCATAGGAATGGAATGTGCTGCCAGAGGAAGTGGTGGAGGTGGGTACAATTACAACATTTAAAAGGCATCTGGGTGGGTACATGAATAGGAAGGGTTTAGAAAGTTATGGGCCAAACAATGACAAATGGGGTGTCTAGTCAGTGCAAACAAGTTGGACCAAAGGCCTGTTTCTGTGCTGCATGACTCTATGACTCCAATGACCTCCCTCCATTAGATCAGGATTGGAGATGTTCAATGATGACTGCTCAATGTTCAACACAATTTGCAACTCCTCAGATATTGAAATGAAGCAAGTACGATATCCAGGCTTTGGCTTAAATGACATACTCATGCTAGGCAATGATCATCTGAAACAAGAGAGAATCTCACCAATACCTTTTGACTTTCGATTGCATTACCATCGCTGATTCCCCTACTGTTGACACCTGGGCTTACCATTGATCAGAAACTGAATTTGATGACGCACATATATAAAAAAAGTGGTGATAAAAACAGGCCAGTGAACAAATAGGACTCCAGCAGTGAGTACTTGCATCTCCTGACTCCGCAAAGCCTGCGCACCATGTAGAAATACAAATCAAGAGTGTGATGGAATACTGGCTGGCTGCAGCTCTAACAATTCCCTAAGAAACTGGACATCATCCTGGTTAAGGCAACCCATTTGATTGGCACCACATGCACAAACATTCATATCCTGCATCACCAACACACAGTAACAGCAGTACGTACTATCTATATGATGTTTGGCAGAAATTTAGCGCAACACTTTGGACAGCACCTTTGAAACCCACAACCATGACCACATAGAGGAACTATGTGGGAGCACCATCATGTCCAAGCTCCTCTCCAAGCCACTGACCATCTGACTTGGAAATATATCATTCACTTTCACAAGGTCAAAGCTGTGGAACTCCTTCCCTAACAGCATTGTGTGAGTACAAGTAACAAATGGACCTGCAGCAATTCAGGATTGTCAGAATCAGCCCCTTCTGTAAGGCAATTAGGGATGGCAATAAAGCCAATCTACTCTGCAAAGCTCACATCCCTGAATGAATAAATAAACTTGCTTTCATCAGCATGTGATGCTTCAAGTGGCCCCATTAAGATGGAGCTGAGACTCCTATGTTCAAAGGTCATTTGCAATTATATAATATTGATATTATGAGGATGCCTCTTAAACTCATAACACAAAATATGTCATTCTGGTTTCAAGAGGCAGACAATGACATGTGATCCAGGTACACTTCCTGTTAAAGAAAGTTCAATTGATTTAAGATTTTATGTAGCTCAGGCCTAACTGAAATAACTCCACAAAGGCCTGTATCCTATCACCAAGTCACCACTTATATACACGTGTATAGTACAAGACACTGAACGAGCTCGAACCGGCTCCTACAGTGATCAGGACCCATGATACTCCTGTTTCTATCTGTCAGTCAGGACTCCCCATTTGTACCAGGTTAACAGACCCATTAAGGCAACTCATATTCAAAGAGATCCACCTGGCTGACATTTTTCAATCACTACACTAACTACAGTGAACTTTGGATATCATGTGAACATTGGCTGTTTGTGCAGCCACTCAGTAGCACAGTCAGCATTGGGCTTCATGTTTACTTCATTTTGAACAAGTGTGAGTTAAGAGGACATTGCAACCCACATGCCCAATTTCAAAGGTGATCCAATTAAGACCTGTACAACTCTGCTAAACTATTCAATTCTATTGAAATGTTGGCATGTATTCTTTCTTTCACAAAACCAAACTATAGTTTTCATTGTAAATATTGACCTGATTATTTCAGTACATTTTTCTATTTATCATTTGGACAGGTTTTATTACCTTCTAATGAAATGAAACTTTCCTTTTGTGCTTGCTAGTCCATGCAAGTACACTTCAACATTTTAATGTAAAAGAGAAAAGACCTCTCTTTGATCATTGTAACCCAAAATATTTATTCAGCTCTTTTTTTAATTAATCATTGCACTGAACAAAATATATTAAACTTTAACTCTAATGTTAAATGTTTGGTATTTTATTGAGCAAAGTGGTTAATGGGAAGCCACTTTTTTTTTAAAGTTGAAAGTCTTATATTGCAGGGATGGCTTAATATACTTCTATTTTTAGTCTGTCGGCAATAAAATTATTATGCTGTCTGTCTAGCTATTATTGTCATGTATGCTGGTAACCATAGACCTGCTGCACCCGTGGCAATGACTACGAATACTTGGTATTCTGTCAGCAAACCACTTAAATGGTGGCATCAGGATAGAGGTTACCACTCCAGTTGCACACAGCACAAAACTCATAACTTAGGGAGCTTGACTAAAGCGTAAGTTATATTTTTTTCTGTAAAGCCTTGCAGTTTCTGATCTTCTTCTAATAGCAGTTGTATGACAGTGCCACTCTGAATATCATACATTCAGACAGGTTCAAAAAAAATAGAGAAGATAGGTACAAAACAAGCAATTTTCCACATGTAGCCTGTAATGGTTTCTACGCTGACCTGAAAGTAACTACATCAGAGGTCATATGACTGCAGCAAGTTACAGTGTCATAACAAGTGCATTTTTTCAAACATCCTCCTACTCAAAAAAATGCATATGCTCTCATTTGTAACTGCAAATCTCCTATTATAAATGGTTATTGAAGAAAAGTATCATTCATTCTAGTCTGTACTTCTTTGTTACTGCATATGCATTGCATACATAATCTTTACTGTTCAAGTATTCAAATGGTGTATGTGCAAACTCTTGTTGAATGTTGGTTTAAGTTTTTGCTCTTTCTTGGGCTCCTTTACCAGGAAATGTCTTTTATTTTGCAGTGATAACACGGGACATAAACAGCACTCATATCTTTGTCACATGAGGTTACAAGTCCTGTCTGGCTAGCATCACACTGCAGTGTGACTTATTTACTGACATTGTAGTGCCTTCATCCTTTGTATCCCAGGCAGTAAAAACTCTTACCTTGGAAAGTCGAGACAATGTTTCTTCAATGGCTGGTGTGAAATAGTGATGTCTCATAGATTCATAACTATTTACAGTGCAGAAGAAGGCCATTCAGGCCATCGTGTACATGTTGGTTGACAAAGATCTGACTACCCATTCTGCTGCTTTTGGCCCATAACCCTGGCAACAGGGGTAAATATCTAAATACTACTTAAATGTTACATGATTTCCTGACTCACCCACCCCTTCAAGCAGTGAGTTCAAGCCTCCCACCACCTTCTAATAAAATAGTTCTCCTCAACTCTCCTCTTAGTCTTCTACCTCTTAGCTATCCCTTGTTATTGAACAGTCGACTAATGAAAAGATAGTATGAATAGGAAAACAATCTATCACTTTCATAATCATATACACTTGTATCAGGTCCCGTCTTAAACTTTTTACAGTGATATACCAACAAATGAATTAGGAGCAGGAGTAGGCAATTTGGTGCCCCAAGAATACTTTGCCATTTAATGTGACCATTTCTGGTCTGATTGTAACCTCAATTCCACCTTCCCACCATCCTCTGATAACGTTTTATCCTCTTGCTTACAAATAAACTACCCACCTGTACCTTATAAATCTCCAAAGACTCTGGTTCCCTGTTGAGGAACGTAAGTTTCAAAGACACGTCAATCTCCAAGAGAAAAAAAAACACTCATTTTTGTTTCAATTAAGTGACTTCATACTTTTAAACAGTGACTCCTGGTTCTTGTTTCACCCAAAAGAGGGAATATTCTCTCATATCTACCCTCTCAATATCCCTCAGGAGCCTACCTGTTTCAATTAAATCATGAAAATGAATGGGTCCACGTGTTGTATTTTGCTGTGTTTGCCAGGTCTTTTCCCATTTAGTCAACCTATCCTACATCCTTTTGTAATTTGCTTATTTCCTCTTCATAGCCTACTTTCCTATCTATTTTTGTGTAATCAACAAAATTAGCAATCATACTTTTTGTTCCTTCATCCAAGACTTTTTTTATAAATAGTTAAAATGTTGAGGCCCCCACAAAGATCACTATGGCATACCACTCATTACATTTTGCCAATCGGAAAAGACCCATATATGATTTCTCTCTGTTTCTTGTTAGCTAGCCAATCGTCTATCCATGCCAATCAGCATTGCTGTGCACCATCAGCCTTAATATTCCACGGTAAGTTTGATATGGCACTTATCAGAATTCTGGAAATTTAAATCCAGTAAATTCACTGTTTTTTTTCACTTAATTGACAACAATTTTATTCCTGCAAAGGATTTCAATAAATTATTTGAACATAATTTCCCTTTGTGAAAAGCATGTCAAATGTGCCTGATTACCTTTGATTTTGCAAGTGCTTTACTATAATGTCTTTAATTATAGCTTCCAACATTTTCCCTATGATATATATTAATTTAACTATTGTTTTCTGCTTTCTGTCTCAATCCTTTCTTTGAATAATGGAGTTACATTCAATGTTTTCAAACTAATGAAACATTTTCCAAATCCAGGAAATTTTTGAAAACTAGATCCAACCCATTAATTATCTCACTGGTTACTTAATTTAAAACAGTAGGATGAATCCATCAGGATCCAGGGACCATATAAACCCGCTACTTCAACAGTTTGAGTTGTAACAGAACAAAGCAGTCTGCTTGATTGGTGCCTCAAACATAAATTCAGTATTTCCCCCCTCCACAACTGATACACAGTGGAAGCACTGTGTACCATTGACAAGAAGTACTGCAGGAGATAGAAAAGGCATGTAAGAAAGGCATTACTACACTAATCATGGGGCTGTCAACGTGCAGGTGGACTGGGAAAATCAGGTTGATAGTGTATTCCAAGAAAAGGAATTCATGGAATGTCTGCGGGATTTTTGATTTTAGAGCAGCTTGTTGTAGGGCCTACTATGGAACAGGCAATTCTGGATTTGGTGATGTGTAGTGAGGCAGATTTGATTAGGGAGCTACAAAGACACGAGGGACGAGCTGGCCAAATGTGATTGGAAAGGGAGCCCAGCAGGGAGGGTGGTGGATTAGCAAAGGCAGGAGTTTCTGGAGGTAATTCAGGAGACACAACAAAAATTCAACAGACATATTAAGGGAAGGATGAGGCAACCATGGCTGGCAAGGGAAGTCAGGGACAGCATAAAACCAAAAGGCAAAGCATACAATGTGCTGAAGATTAGTGGGATTCCGGAGGATTGTGAATCCTGTACAAATTAGCAGAGGATAACTAAAAAAGCAATATGGGGGCAGAAGGTGAAATATAAGGGCAAGCTAGCTACTAATATACAGTTTGAGGATTCAAGGTAGACCATTTAGACAGAGATGAGGAGACATTTCTTCATCATTTCAATTAAATCATGAAAATGAATGTGTCCACATGTTGTATTTTGCTGTGTTTGCCAGGTCTTTTCCCATTTAGTCAACCTATCCTACATCCTTTTGTAATTTCCTTATTGCCTCCTCATAGCCTACTTTCCTATCTATTTTTGTGGGAGCCTGTGGGATTCATTGCCATACTTGATGCTAAAACATTTAATGCATTCAAGAGGCAATTAGATATCGCACTTGGGGCGAATGGGATCAAAGGTAATGAGGAGAAAGCAGGATTAGACTATTGAGATGGACGTTCAGCCATGATTGTGTTGAAGGGCCAAATGGTGTCCTCCTGCTTCTATCTTCAATGTCTATGTTTCTATGTATATTTATATGATTATAAGACATTTTTGTAGATATGTTAAAGGTGAGAGAAAGCCATTGAGAAAGGTGAGAGAAATGAGGCTGGAGAAATGGTAATGGAACACAAAGAAGTGGTGGAAGAACTGAATCAGTTTTCACAGCATAAGATATTAGTAGCATACCAGAGCTTCAAGGGAGTCGGATCAGTAGTAACCATCACGAAGGAGAAGGTGCCAAGGAAGTTGAAAGGTCTGAAGGGGAATAAATCACCTGGACCAGATGGACTACACCGCAGAATTCTGAGGGAGAAAGTTGAAGAAATTGTGAAGGCGTTGGTGGTGATCTTTCAGGAATCACTTGAGTCAAGGATGGCCCCAGAGGACTGAAAAATGGCTATCATAACACGCCTATTTAAGAAGGAAGGGAGGCAGAAGAAAGGAAATTCTAGGCCAGTTAGCCTGACCTTAGTCATTGATAAGATTTTAGAGTCCATTATTAAGGATGAGATTGCAGAGTACTTGGAAGCACATGGCAAAATAGGGCTGAGTCAGCACGGCTTTATCATAGGGTCATGCCTGACAAATCTGTTAGGTGCAAATACTGGCATGGATAGAGGATTGGCTGACTGGCAGAAAGCAGAGATGAGGAGACATTTCTTCTAAATAAAGTTGTATAAAGGGATAAAGTGGTCCTTCTCCCGGACCCACTTTCTATAGGATGAGCGCTCACTGTGCTAACTTCTGTTTTTAAATAGTTATAGAAACTTTTACTACTGCTAACATGCTGCCAATCTAGTTTGTCAGAATCTCACTTTTTTGGCTATTCTCTTTTTTCCCTTTTTATCTTTCAGATTGGACTTGAGGACAGTGAGAACTCACCTCGACAAATACTTACTCAATAAAACGTGGAGCTGGAGGAGCACAGCAGGTCAGACAGCATCTGAGGAGCAGGACATTGTCTTTCCTGTTCCTCAGACGCTGTCTGACCTGCTGTACTCCTTCAGCTTCACATTTTATCGACTCTGACTTCCAGAGTCTGCAGACCTTTCTATCTCCAAGTTGACAAATACTAAGTTGATTACACACTCTCAGTCGCTTTGAGATGATATATACCAGAAAGACATCCAGGAGATGTGAAAACAAATTTGTATTTTTTTTTAGGATCTGTTCAGCAGATCTTAGTGCAAATAAAATTAGCAGTCATAGATCACCTGAGTTGATTTCATTTTGCATAATGTCTACTACCTGGGAACTGCAGATCTTTATTTATTTCAATGCATCAGGCTGTCATTTTGTTTGTCCTTTCAGGATGAGAATCATTCCAACATGTAGCCTGAACTTTACTTTCATGATATTGTATCCAGGGCCATGTCTATATGAGCCTACACTTTCACTTAATACTGCCCTTCTGCAGTCCCATTCTAATAGCTATGGGCAATCTATCATCTTGAGACTGGATGGTCTAAACTGTTCCATGGTGCAATGTAATTTATTAGAATAATTATCTGAACGTCTCCATCAGCCATCATTTCAAGCTTTACATCTATTCAGAAAAATACATCTATGCAAAGATTCTCACAATTCTGCAAATATATATTTTTTCCTTCCTTTTTCTGGGTCATGCTGCTACTTGGTCATTGGGGTGGCACGGTGGCTCAGTGGTTAGCACTGCTGCTTCACAGCAGCAGGCACCCTGGTTCAATTCCATCCTCACTGTCCGTGTGGAGTTTGCACATTCTCCCCGTATCTGCGTGGGTTTCCTCCAGGTGCTCCGGTTTCCTCCCACAGTCCAAAGATGTGCAGGGTAGGTGGATTGGCCATGCTTAATTGCCCATAGTGCCCAGCGATGTTTAGGTTAGGTGGGTTAGACGTGGGAAATGCAGGGGTAGGGGAATAGGCCTGGGTGGGATGCTCTTTGGAAGGGTGGTGTGGACCTGTTGGGCTGAATGGCCTGTTTCTGCACTGAAGGGTTTCTATGATATAAACACATACTGTTGATAAATAACATTGGTAGAGAGTTCAATATGTGCCTTTAAGGGCTTCAGTGTTACGCCAGTCTAGCTTTTCTGCTTAGTGAAGTATAAGATACAATACAACTTGTAACCAGCATTTTTAGCAGTGTCAATGTTCTTATTTGTTTCAGTTTTCTGCTTATCTCATATTTCTGTGATGGAGACCAGATGGAGTTCCAATTCTGTCTGAAATTTTCTTTCATCTCCACAGGAACGGGGATGGGAAAATCTAGCGTCATGTTGATTCATCCAGTGGCACAGAGCTGCGGTCTGAAGATTTTAATTAATTTCTCGGTGTTTGTCACAGTATCTTACTCTCCTACATCTCTCGGGACAAGCTATTTCAGCTGCACACTTCTGATACCATGTTCCATGTGCAGGCTTCCCCCCATAGACAGAGAGCAACTACCTCTGAGACACAATCTTTGTCACATCTAGAGATGCATATAAGCATTCACTTTAGGGGCAGGAGTAGGTCATTTGGCCCCTTGAGCCTGCTCCAGCGTTCAATGACAGAAATCACATGACACCAGGTTATAATCCAACAGGTTTATTTGAAATCACAAGTTTTTGAAGCGCAGCTCCCATGATTCAATGAGATCATGACTGATCTAATTGAGATCACAATTTCATATTCCCACCTCTCCTTGATGACGTTAACACATCTTTGTTAGTTAAGCACATTTACCTCAAAAATATTCCATAGAGAAAGGTTTCCAAAGAATTGCAGTCCTCTGAGACCGAAATTCCCCTACCCCTGCATTTCCCATGTCTAACCCACCTAACCTAAACATCGCTGGGCACTATGGGCAATTAAACATAGCCAATCCATCTACCCTGCACATTTTTGAACTGTGGGAGGAAACCGAAGCACCTGGAGGAAACCCACGCAGACACGGGGAGAATGTGCAAACTCCACACAGACAATGAGGGTGGAATTGAACCAGGGTCCCTGCTGCTGACTGTAAGATACATCATCTTCAAACTGTGACCCTAGTTTTAGCTTCTCCCATAAGAGGAAACATCTCTGCAACAAGCAAGTCATCTCAGCATCTTATATATCTCAATATGATCACTTATTATTCTTCTAAACCTCAATATATACAGGCCTAGACTTTCCAGCCTTACCCCATAAGATAATCTCCCCATCCCAGGTATCAGTTGATTGAACCTTCTCTGAACTATAGTCATAATATTTTTATTTTTCTAATGTATATATTTATATCCTTTTTTAAAATTAGGAAATAAAAACTGTACAAAATACACCAGATATGGGCTCAGCATCATTTTGTATAACTGAGCAAAAGATCCCTTGTTTTGTATCCCATTCTATTCCCCTTGCAATAAATGATCACATTTCATTTGCTGTCCTAGTTACTTGCTGAACATGCACGCTGACATGACTGAGGCAAGCTGCATTTTTCAATGTAGAGCTGCACTTCTCCAAACAGATGTGATGTTTGGTCAACGTAAAGATGAATCTTTATATCACAGATACAGAAAGGCATAATGGTTGCTGAGGTAGGTCAGAATGAGATTCTCTATACCCTGCCTTGCACAGCTCTTAATGCTCCTTGCCTCTAGTGTAAGATGGTCATCATTCTGTCCCTCCTGCTTTGTCACCTCCTCTACACTCAATGAGGCTTGACATTTATAAATGCCCTTATAAATCAAGATCTCGTGTCTGAGCAGCACTTGATTGTGCACAACACTGAGACCCTCACTGCAGCATGCTGCAGCACAGCAAGGACTAGGCACCTGAATCTCATCTTTAGATGGGCAACTACTTGGTCGTTAGACACTTAGATTTACCCATGGCAGGCATTGTAAGTCTCCCCTGCTGTGATGCAACAATTTCTCACAGTGAGTAGTCACGTTTTCAAAGGGTATCCATTGTCACAGAGGATCCAACTTTGAATATGGGCAGGGGACTGCAACAGCTCAGGCACCTAATACTTCTTTAGTGTGCAGGCTTTATGACTGCACTGAGAACAGCTCGTTGGATACAGATGGGATCGAAGCTCTTCTTGTTAATAAAGGCTGATTCTGGTCAGAGTCCTGATGGACACATACTTACAGTTGACGACATTTTGCAATTTTGCACTCATGGGAGCCCAGCAATGGCCTTCAAACTTAAGGAAGTCTCTGCCTGGCTGTCAGGATCAGCCAAGTAGCAAAACTAGTCAGCAGTCCACCACGTGCCTTCTATCCTACTGTTGAGGACTCCCTAACACTCATAAATAAGACATGGAGATTCCATTGCATGAGAGAGGCTTCCCCTACATTTGCTATGAGGTTACATTTGAGTTCTATATCTGGACTGGTTGCATATTTGGAGTAAAGCTGGCACAATGTGGAATTTGATAGCTCATTCATGAATAAAGCAAGGAGAGCTAGCTAAAAGGCATCAATGTAGGTAATATTGTGTGGAATGAATGGGAGAATTATTACTGTGGGACCAGAAATCTTCCTGGTCTCATATTATTCATTTCAACACTTTGAAAAAATTGGTGTGACAAACAAGAGTCTGTTTAAAATCTTTTCGCATTTAAAATCAATCCGCTTCTGATTGGACGACTATATATTGGGTACTGGTGTATAGAATATGCACAAACATAGTAGGCTGTTTGCTATGACAAAATTTCATTGGAATCTTAATAGAATCACTGTAATTCCACTGGATAATGAAGTATGCTTCTGTTTCTGACAAGAGGCGAAGTTATTTGTTTCAAGGTTCACAAATAGCTCTGACTTCAGCAGGAATGGGACACTATTTATGCAAACCACTTCAAACATGGTAACATGCCTAAAACACCGTGATGAAAACTGTCCCTGTGGTTGAACTTAGGAGCAGATATGTTTCTTGGAGAAAACTCATTACCAGAAAATAACATAACTCGAAGTGGCTTGTAGGACAGAGAAATGATTTTCCATTCACATTCTACTGAAATCTACTGCACTTCAAGATAACTTCAATCTCTGGTACGCTGATAAATGATAGCCTTTTATGTTCATAAAATGGAATGGGTTTTCAATGTGTGTTTTGAGTGGAACGTGAGTTTGCTCAATTCTTTCTTGAACCTTTGGGAAGCTTGTCACAAATTACAACTTATCCTGCACTTTGTGAACAATATTTTGCTCATCTGTCAACCACACTCCCAGTATTCCATCCTTCCCAAGCTCCACTGGTTTCTTATTACCTAAAAAAAAGCACTATAAAACTTTTGTGCTCATGTTCAAAAGTTTAAAAAGACAATGTACTAAAAAGTCAGAGCCAACTGGCAAATCAATTGGTTTGTCTGAAAATGACAATCTGTCAAGAGGACATACAGCAATACATTTGTGCTATTTTTACTGGACAAGTCATGAGTATTAATGTCTTGAGTGTATCATAAAGTCCTTACCAAACAGAATATAAACTTCCTTCCTCCTGCATTTGTACCAAGTACATATGGTTTTTAATGAAGTAAGTGTCACAGAACAAAATACGGTATTTCTGTAGCCCACTAGTGAAATATTGAGGAGAATTTTAACCCTCAAGAATGGGTGTGCTGTGGTCAGGTGGAAAAAGGATGCCTGACTGCCACCCTGCTGTAACCCACTTCCAGGGTTATTAAGTCTTACTTGGCTGTGCGTGATCAGCCTATCTGCTGGAGTCAGAGCAGTCACTAGGCCAAGTAGATCATTATTCACATTTTATAATGAAATATATTTGAATTGAATAAAAATACATTGAATTTACTGCCTCCAGCATTGGTCTCCTGTGATTCAGCAAGCTTGTCAGCGAAAAAGAGATGAGTCTGAGTTGTGATGCGTAGGTTGGGGAGGCGTGAAGAGTGGCGTAGCATTTAAAGGTTCAGAATGCTCAATCTCTGCAAAGCCTTCGTGCTTGCAACTGCTTCAACTTGCTCAAACAGAGTTCTTCTGAGGTTGTGAAAAGTTTTCTGCCTTTAAAATATATATCAGCAGGGTGTGGTTGCACCATGGATGTTTTCTTGTCAGTGCATGGAGTGTGGAAAACAATTTTATGTGAGTGTGAAATCAGTAGATTCACAGCAGAAATTTTCACAGGAAAGAGGAGCACAGGACAGAACATTTAAGCGAGAAGAGCACAAGAGAGAGGTGTAACAGAGAGAGGCATATGGGAGGGAACAGCAGAGCGCAGAAGAATGGTTCACAGAGGAAGATGTACAAGAAAGATGTACAGGTGAATGGTACACAGAACAGGGGGAGATAAACCTGTGAGACCTCCTCAGTTTAAAAGATACATAGAGCCATGGAAAACAGGAAGGAAGAGCACAAGAGAGACACATAACAGCAAAGTGAAGATCACAGAGGCGAGCAACAGACGGACAAAGTTTGTAGGAGGAATACCTACATGGAGGAAGCTAAGTAGAGGGGCTTTTTTTCTAGAACTCTTGAAAAAGCAATACTTCCATAGATTTAGATTCACATGGGAGGCGGTCTCTAATACCTGATGCTTCCTTCAGGGAGAATTGCTTGCTACATGACCTTGTGGCAATGCACTGCCCACTACTGTCACACATGCAAACATACAAACTTATGAATTAGGAGCAGAGGTAGTCCTCTGACATGCTCCACCATTCAAAAGGATCATGGCTAATCTGATGAATTTCACATTCCCAGGTACCCTTGATAGCTTTTGATTTCATTGATTAACAATTTATCTGCATCTGCCTTAAGAATATTCAATGAACCTACCTTCACCAGCTTCTGAGGCAGAATTCAAAAGTTGTACGAAATCCAAGAGTAAAATATTTCTCCTCATCTTGGTCCATCCTCAACTCTTCTGTTTATGACTCCCTCCAGTGAGCTAATGAAGGCTTGACTGGGCTTATTTGTTCAGCTGCCTACAATTGTATAAAAATGTAGTTTACGGTCAGTGTGATGGCTTATGTTAAATTCCATTGTGATTAAAGTAGTCAAAATCAGTTGACAATCACATTTGCTTGTCCAGGTTCCCAAAGGTATTGCTTGTACTCTTGGGATGTTCCTAGGATTATCATAGCAACCAGGTGGATGTATCACTGCAAGCACATCATTTCCATTGAAGTGCAGCTGTTGGACAATCACAGTAAGAAATTCATCTGCATGTGCAGAAGACATTCTGGAGCTGTCATGGTGCACTCAACCTGTGGCAGTGCAAAAATCCAGATCTTTTTTCTTGCTGGAAACATACTTAAACTTTGATAGGAGACAACGAATACCTCCCCTAACCTTGGCTTATGGTACAAATGGTATCAATGAGAACAGTGAAAACCATATGTCTACCAAGTATATCATTCTTATACGCATTTGACTTGCTGAAGATGCACTTCAGGTGCCTAAATAGGTTCTAGCGTATCGTGCAGTACTTACCAGTGAGAGTAATCTGCTGCAGCAGAAAGGATTCCAGGTGGACAATAATAATTAGTAGTTTTAATTAGCATTTTCTGAACAGAAAAAAAACTATTGAAGAACGGGAGATGAGAAGCAATATGATGATGGGACAACGGACACAACAGTAGCTGAGTGCGTTCCCATATCAGGAAAATCTTCATAAGTCTAAAATTTATCATCACTTATTCCAGCAAGGATATCTAACAAGGAAAAGCCACCACCACAATTCCATACCATGAATTTTTTTTTTCATTTGTCTTTGCACAAAGTAGCCTCCAGAAGCACACTCATACCAATTACTGTCAGGCAGGGAGGAAGTGGTCGAGCGAGGGAACCGTGGTTTACGAAAGAAGTTGAATCTCTTGTCAAGAGGAAGAAGGAGGCTTATGTAGAGATGAGGCATGAAGGCTCAGTTAGGGCGCTTGAGAGTTACAAGTTAGCCAGGAAGGACCTAAAGAGAGAGCTAAGAAGAGCCAGGAGTGTCATGAGAGGTCTTTAGCAGGTAGGATCAGGGAAAACCCTAAAGCTTTCTATAGGTATGTCAGGAATAAAAGAATGACGAGAGTACGATTAGGGCCAGTCAAGGACAGTAGTTGGAAGTTGTGCGTGGAGTCCGAAGAGATAGGAGAGGCGCTAAATGCATACCTTTCGTCAGTATTCACACAGGAAAAAGACAATGTTGTCGAGGAGAAGACTGAGATACAGGCTATTAGACTAGACGGGATTGAGGTTCATAAGGAGGAGGTGTTAGCAATTCTGGAAGGTGTGAAAATAGATAAGTCCCCTGGGCCGGATGGGATTTATCCTAGGATTCTCTGGGAAGCTAGAGAGGAGATTGCAGAGCCTTTGGCTTTGATCTGTATGTCGTCATTGTCTACAGGAATAGTGCCAGAAGACTGGAGACTAGCAAATGTTGTCCCCTTGTTCAAGAAGGGGAGTAGAGACAACCCTGGTAATTATAGGCCAGTGAGCCTTACTTCGGTTGTGGGTAAAGTGTTGGAAAGGATTATAAGAGATAGGATTTATAATCATCTAGAAAGGAATAATTTGATTAGGGATAGTCAACACGGTTTTGTGAAGGGTAGGTCGTGCCTCACAAACCTTATTGAGTTCTTTGAGAAGGTGACCAAACAGGTGGATGAGGTAAAGCGGTTGATGTGGTGTATATGGATTTCAGTAAAGCGTTTGATAAGGTTCCCCATGGTAGGCTATTGCAAAAAATACGGAGGCATGGGATTGAGGGTGATTTAGCGGTTTAGATCAGAAATTGGTTAGCTGTAAGAGGACAGAGGGTGGTGGTTGATGGGAAATGTTCATCCTGGAGTTCAGTTACTAGTGGTGTACCTCAAGGATCTGTTTTGGGGCCACTGCTGTTTGTCATTTTTATAAATGACCTGGATGAGGGCGTAGAAGGATGGGTTAGTAAATTTGTGGATGACACCAAAGTCGGTGGAGTTGTGGATAGTGTGGAAGGATGTTGCAGGTTACAGAGGGACATAGATAAGCTGCAGAGCTGGGCTGAGAGGTGGCAAATGGAGTTTAATGCGGAAAAGTGTGAGGTGATTCACTTTGGAAGGAGTAACAGGAATACAGAGTACTGGGCTAATGGTAAGATTCTTGGTAGTGTGGATGAGCAGAGAGATCTCGGTGTCCATGTGCATAGATCACTGAAAGTTGCCACCCAGGTTGATAGGGTTGTTAAGAAGGCGTACGGTGTGTTAGGTTTTATTGGTGGAGGGATTGAGTTTCGGAGCCATGAGGTCATGTTGCAGCTGTACAAAACTCTGGTGCGGCCGCACTTGGAGTATTGTGTACAGTTCTGGTCACCGCATTATAGGAAGGATGTGGAAGGGTGCAGAGGAGATTTACCAGGATGTTGCCTGGTATGGAGGGAAGGTCTTATGAGGAAAGGCTGAGGAACGTGAGGCTGTTTTCGTTAGAGAGAAGAAGGTTAAGAGGTGACTTAATAGAGACATACAAGATGATCAGAGGATTAGAAAGGGTGGACAGTGGGAGCCTTTTTCCTCGGATGGTGGTGGCTAGCACGAGGGGACAAAGCTTTAAATTGAGGGGTGATAGATATAGGACAGATGTCAGAGGTAGGTTCCTTACTCAGAGAGTAGTAAGGGCATGGAACGCCCTGCCTGCAAAAGTAGTAGACTCACCAAATTTAAGGTCATTTAAATGGTCATTGGATAAACATATGGGTGATAAAGGAATAGTTTAGGTTAGATGGGCTTCGGATTGGTTTCACAGGTCGGCGCAACATCGAGGGCCGAAGGGCCTGTACTGCGCTGTAATGTTCTATGTTCTATGTTCTACTCCATTGCCTCATGGTTCTTTGTCATGTTCTGACATTCATTGTGAAATAAGTAAAAGGGTAAGTTAATACTCAGGGCCCAATAATGAGTAAGAAGTGGAAGAAATGTCAATAAATAAATTGTACCTTACATTATATATAGAAAAGTAAACATTGACAGATTGTTAAACAACCATGTGCATACATTTAGTGAATTGTGATTGCTTTCTCATACACCTCCTAAAACATCAACATGGTACAGCTTGTGTGGCTATAGCAGAAGGAGGGTAAAGCTGCTCATGTCATTCTGCCCATGGATGAAAAGCTTTCTGCTTAATCTGTTTCAGAACTGAACCTCTTCTGGGCCAGACAAAGACAGTTGCACTTGCACCTATGCAGGGTCATACTCCTCCTTTGGGAGATGGAGTGGAATGTTCAGTACTAGCTGAGCTGGGACCAACAATGTAGGCATTGGGGTGGCCTTGAGTGAAGTAGTTATTTGTAAGCTTGTTTTTATATCTTGGCTCACAGCATGTATACATATGGTTCTTTTCAGATTTGGGTAAATATAATGAAGAGAAGGCTCGACAATAGCAACTTGCTTAAACATGAATGTTTATTAAGCAAGAATAAATGATTATAACGGCAAGAATAAATGATTATAGTGGTAGTAATAAATGGAAAAGAAAAGCAAACGAAGCAAAATGTCTTACCTCTTTCTAGATGAAGCAACAAGTCTCCTGTTCTAGATAACACAGCGTGGAGCTGGAGGAACACAGCAGGCCAGGCGACATCAGAGGAACAGAAAAGCTGACGTTTCAGGTCAGGACCCTTTTTCTGAAATCTCATGTTCTTCTGCCTTTCAGGGACCCCTCAATCGATGGCTGGTCTGGAGGCTTAGGTTCGTTCCTGGCACCGTTCATGAACCTGGTCTGAGATGAAGACCAGCAGAAGTAGCAGCAGCGTGGAATGAAACTCTCTCTCTTTTATACAGTGTGACAAACAGCCAGCATAATAAAGCAGATACAGCAAGACAAAACTGCTGACTGGCACAGGCAACACAAGGTTGGAAAACAAGTGCGGGTGTCATCTTCGGCTTGTAAAGGAAAGTTCACAGGACTCACTCAAGGTTATGCAGCTTGTTAAGTATTATTGTAAACTTTCCCAGCCTATTTTCTCATCCCGTATAATCTATTTTCTCATGCAGCTGTCAAATATCATCATTAACTTTTATATCTTTGGCCCATCCTCTACACTTTATTTCCATTTTTCTCCTATATCAGTGCACCATTACTCTTTGTATCTGCTGCCACCTGCTTGATATGAGATGAAGCTATCAATAAAGTATCTGTCATCCCAATTCCACATGACTGTGGTCAAGAACTTATTTGAGAGCATTGTTGAGGATCAATGGAATCGGCCATTCTTTCCATGGAAACATTCTCACAAATTTCTATGCCTTCAATCCACTACTGTTGGGTCTGAACAGGTTCATCACTTGTGGAGAGTTTGTGTAGCACATTTGTCAGTAGAATTGATGATGAACCTCTCGTATTCTTCTTAATAAATGGTACAGCGGTTCATTACCTGTGTACAGCTGGATATCACACGGAAGGTATTGTCCTTTTTTTGCGACTCTACACGGTTGTCCCTGTCACCATTCACATTGTAAATCACTGGGTGAAGATCTTCTAACTTTCAAACTGGGTTCACCAAGTGTAACTATTCGTCCTGGTGTAAATCTGTACATCCTCCGAGCATACATCATTGGACAGAGAAAGGCCGTCCAAGAAATAATCCACATGCATTTAGAATCATAGAATCATAGAACCCCTACAGCATGGATGCAGGCCATTTGGCCCATCGAGCCCATACCAACCCTCCAAAGAGCATCCTACGCAGAACAGCTCCCCCCTCCCCACCCTATCCATACAACCTTAGATTTCCGAAGGCTGATCCACCAAACCTACACATCTCTGGATACTATGGACAATTTAGCACAGCCAATCCACCTAACTTGCACATCTTTGGACTGTGAGAGGAAACCATTTTCTGTATGCGTGCAAACTATGAACAATAAAATAAACACAGCTATACCTATCCTGGAATCTTTTAGTGTGCAATTGACCAAGTCAAAATCAATTTAAATCTATTGAGTCTTTTTACATCTTCTTTTCATTAAGTTAGGACACCACAGTACCAGCTGACTCCAGTGTAATTTTTAGGTCTGACATCCTTTATGTCAATACTTTTGCTATGGTTCTGACATGCACATCTGATGATTTGTTCCTTTAGGCATGTCATATACCCCAGTTCACGATTGGGTCCAAAGTTAGTGGGGTGACTTCATCATTGCTGCCTAAATATCTTTTGTCAAGACATTCTACTGATTGCATAGCAACCCAGTCTTTTTTCCTTCATTATGAGCTGTCTTTGTCTGACAGGCAATGTTTGGTTACATTCCTCTGTAATCTGTTTCTCACTTTCAGGCAAAGTAAACAACAGGTAGCAACATTGCAACTCGCTGTCATTTATTGGGGATAATTAAACAGGTTTTCTCCTCACTGCTTAGCCACTAAAATAGCCTTACATAACAAACACTCTGTGCAATTCTGCTTGCTGTACAATAAGAAAGATGTGATTGCACTGAAGAGGCTGCACAGAAGATGTTAAGAACTGAAAAACACTGCAGATGCTGTAAATCAGGAACAAAAACAAAGTTGCTGGAAATGCTCAGCAGGTCTGGCCGCATTTGTGAAGGAAATAACAGAGGTAACATTTCGAGTCCAGAAGTTCCTCAGTTCTGAGGAAGGGTCACCAGACCTGAAACGTTAACTCTGTTTTTTACCTTCACAGATGCTGCCAGGCCTGCTGAGCTTTTCCAGCAACTTTGTTTTTACACAGAAGAAGTTGCCTAGGCTGGAGCCTTTCAGCTATTGTGGAGCATTAGGCTGAAATTGTTCTCCTTAGAGCGAAGAGGCTGCAGGACCATGTCTGGGCTCTTGATTGGGAAAAAAAATTCTGAAGAAGGGTCTAGGCCCAAAACGTCAGCTTTCCTCCTCCTCTGATGCCGCTTGGCCTGCTGTGTTCATCCAGCTCTACACCTTGTTATCTCAGATTCTCCAGCATCTGCAGTTCCTACTATACCAGAAGTATTTACCTTTCTCCCCAACCAACAAGGCAAGTGTCTGGAAGTTGGCAAGATAAGTGGCCATTATTTGAGCATTTGAAGGCCCCTATTTTTTGGTAAGTTGAAAAATTCACCCATGGACTTTCTAACCCAACATTTAATTGATTGGGTTTTGAGAATGGAGTGAGTTTTGTTCCAATGCTAATTTGCTCAATTGTTTCCCCAGATAACCGTGCCCTTAGCATTATTCTGGAGAATCGACTCTCTTTACTCCTGTGAAACCAATGAGATGCAGTATGCAAAACATAATGTGGTATTCTGGACTGAGTCTCAACAAGGTCTGTACAGCTGAAAAATCCACTTCCCTACTTCTATTCCAGCCCCCTTGAGATGAATGTTAATTTTCCATTAGTCTCTCCTAATTCCTTGTTTGTAACTACATTAACTAGTGATATGCACATATGGACAATGAAACATTTTTTGCTCTTCCATAGCTCTTGTTCTTTCACTATTAAGAAAATATTCTGTTTTATTTGTATATTTCATCTAAAATTGTATCTAAAGCATGTTAATCTAACCAAAAGATCATTTGACAGACCAGAGTGTTATTTCAAGGTATGGTACTTTGGTGATGGCCTTAGAAAAGCAAATGACAGGCAGCGACATTACATCTCACTGGCAGTGTGCTTTTATGTGGAGATGCCAGTCTTGGACTGGGGTGGTCAAACATAAGCTTTCGGAGCTAACAACTTAAAAGAAGGACTGAGGTTCCAAAAGCTTGGGTTTTCAAATAAACATGTTGGACTATAACCTGGTGTTGTGTGATTTCTGACTGTCAGTACGCTGATATTTGGAGAAGTAGCTGTGAAGGAAAAGGGACCATTTAAACCACACTGCAGTTAGGAAAGGAATTTTGGTAAAAGTATTGACATTTCCATTAGTTTGTTGTAATGATTCATACTTTTAATCTTTAAGTTAGACTCTGAGCTGAAGGTCTACATGTTCCTGTACTGCCACCCAACGGTTTAGTAATGCAATTGAATGCACACACATGTTCACTTTCAGGGCTAAAAGAGAGTGGAGTCTTTCTCATCTAACGTTATGTGACAGGTCATTTGATGTGATTGGCATTCTCTACAATGCACACAATAGAACACGTACAGGGAATAAATATCGTCACTTTTATAATGATCTACCAAACACAGGAGTTTTCAGTGTATTTTGATGATAAACATGCCTGCTCTTCTGTCACTAAGAAGATGTAGAGGGTGATAATTTAGTCTTAGCATTATGGCAGGAGAAATATTGATTTTTGTGAATAGATTTGCACGTATAATTGTATGATCTGACCAGTTGTGTAATATATCATATGATGAATTTCCTATCACAGAACCTCTACCTAAGAGCATGTTACCCAGCACCAGTGCATCTAAATGCATGCTGCTATTGATGGGCTTTAATAGTTGCAGCTTTATCAAAATGGTGAATAGATGAATTTTCTAGTGCCTGCTGCAGGAAATACTGGAGTACATGGTGATCATTTCAGAGAGAAGGGCATCATCTTCATAAGATTAGAAAGTGAGAAATGTGGATATATGTAAAAGTGAAGTTGGATCCTGTTTCATCTCTGAGCAGATCCTCTGGGAAAATAAGGAAGACTTTTCCAGCCTCAGAAAGATCAGTTATGAGAAATGCATTTAATGATTCTAACTTGGAAAGTGGGGAGGTGGAGGTGAGATAGTAGAGTTGTTGGGCCAGTAAGACAGAGCTCAGATTAACATTCTATCGACATGGGTTCAAATCCTACCATGACAGATAGTGAAATTTGAATTCAATAAAATTTGTTGAATTAGAAAAAAGCTAGTCCAATGGCGAGCATTTTGTTCATTAATGTTCTTTAGGGAAAGAAATTGTCATTCATGTTTGGCCTGCATGTCACTCCAGGCCCACAGCTTTTAATTGTCCTGTGAAGTGGCCTTTGAAACCCATTCAATCCAAAGGCAGTTAGGGATGGGCATCAATGTTAGCCTTTCAAGTGACGTAAGCAAACCATTGCCATGCCCTTTCTCTTAATAGTGATCAAATCTAGAAACAGCATTCAAAGTGCAATCATGCTAAAGTACTATTTGATGACAACATCCTCTGATTTTTCAAATCATATTCCACTAGCTTAGCCATGCCGCTCAGCATTCAGTAGGATTTCTGCTCTGCATTAATTGGATATTTAGATGACTAGGTCTATTTGGATGTGCTGATCAATCTAATCTTTTGTGATTTTGAAGTTACTCCAAAATAGTATGTTCTGTTGCCTATTGTTATTTATGTGTGATACTTTAAACTTCTTGTGTTAAAATTCATCTGCTACGGTTTATCCTACTAGCATGTTTTGATTAAGTCATACCATGATTTCTCAGCTGCTTTCATTGACTTCAATGCTCCTCCTAGTTTGATAGAATCTATAAATCTAGCCAATTTGCAATAGGTTTCAGATCATCATTCCTGTGAATTTGAAGCACTGAAAACCTCAACACTGAGCCATGGAAAAATCTTGCAAATAATTACCCTTATCCCACCTATTTTCCCCCCAGCAGAACATATTGTGGTCTAAATTGAGTTTTATCTGAGACTATTTGACTCATAAGACTACTGGTCTGGAGTTTTGCTGGGCTGCTATAATTTCTTTTCAACATAGTTCTCCCAAAATTGGCCATGTTTAATGTAAGTTTAGTGCAAATCAAATTTCTGCTAGTTTTAAAAATGTTGTGTTTAATCTGTTAGTCACATCTATTGTATTTACACATGAAGGTTCTTAAAATTGAAATTATTCTTGAGTGCAAGGACACCAAAGATTGAATTAAAAGATTTTAAATATAATTCTGTTTAATTTATTAAGAAGCTGACTAATTTACAAACCATACTCCGTACAGATTTGTAAAATCATTTTCAACTTTTGAAAATTCAGTAAGTCACAGGTGACAGGTATCTGAGAAAAACTGCTTATTTATTGCAATAAGTCTATTTTCAGCTGTTTTAATCAATGTTTACCAGGTTGACACTCATCAATATATTAAGGAATATTTTTAAAGTAACACCTTTTGAAAAAACATATTTGCGCTAACACAATGCCTTGATTGCTCTGATACATAGCAGAAATTCTACTCACTGATATGCAAATATGTTTGAGCTGAAAGGTTTGAAATAAAAATTCTCAAAACTAATTTAATTTTAGCTGAAATTTTAAGTTGAATTGTTAAATGCTCTGAAAGTGGAATTTCGACCCCATCATTTTTAATTCTTGAACTTTCCAAGGAGTGGTATTCATTGTTGGATATATTTCCTTTGATTCAAAGACTTTCTGACTCAACACTACTCCGCATTACTTAAGCAATCGTATAAGCCCAGCTTCACCAGAAATGCATAGCACAACCCTGAGAAATCTCAATGAAGCAGAGTAGATTCAGGGTAAATACAGCACATGCCCCTTTGCAAAGACACAAACCAACTTATTGTGTTTTCAAAATTTCACTGGGGAACATAGGATTTGTGTTGTGTTCTCTGTCAATAGCCAGGCAACTTTAGGGAAGCAATTAGTCCTACCTATAGACTGAATTCCAAGACAAAATTAGTGAGCTTTCACAGAGCCCAGTTGTGGAATCCCAGTTCTCACAAAACACCTGTTCTCTACAGTGAGTAACTTTCCACCTTTATAGAAATAAAGCAAGCTTTCTGAAACTCATGATTTAATATCAAGGACCCATCAGTATCAAATGAAACTTATTGGGATGTTTGGCCACCAAACACATCCAACATCATTTGTTTACAAATGGACTCAAACTGGAAATGAAGAAGCAGGTGACTATTACATCATGGCTTTGATCTAATGGAACACTCCCCTCATTCTAAATAAAAGCCGTACAACCTAAGTCCAACCCAACAGTGTTAATTCAGCCATTTTCTTACACAATTCAGTTTAGTGATTGCTTTCTTGCAAACATGTACAAACCTCCAAATATCAGGTAGGAACAGAATGTCCTGCCAATACAATCTCATCCATCCACCAAATCTGAGAGTTCAACTGCCACCAAATTGACTGATGTTATTTACCATCAGACAGCGACAGTGAGCAGCTCTTATAGAGGACTTCCAGAAACAACCTCAGCTGACACATGAACCCAAGGGATGAGGAACATTCCATTCAGTTAAATGGGGTTGGTAATATCCATCAGACCTGTATTGGATCAGTACCCTGATAGACAACGCTCAACCAGCGCAGTGTCTATTCTTAGAAAACTTTCTACACAGTCAATACAGGCCAGCTCATTCCCATTAATCTTTTCCTTCCAGTAATAAATAGTGCAAATAAGATGTAATGGAACTTCCATAAAACAGTTTGGCTAAAAGACAGCAAGATCTTATATTGCACCATTCTAAACATTCCTGTTCATAATGTACCTATGGAGGAAACAGATATCCGCTTTTGGGATGCCATAAACAGCCTTCTTTAGTGGCTATTAAATGAAATACTTCCGTGACTTAATGCAAAGAGTGCATCACTCCCAGAGGAACATGATCTCATCTGGTTACCCTGATAAAACAGACGATATGATTGAATCCTGTGACACTGAATACTATGTTAAATAGGAGGAAACCACAGCAGAATTCAATTTCATTCATCTTAGTTGGAAGTGCTGGAACCTAATGCACCACATTGGAGCAGGCTAAAAATAACATGTTACTAAATTGTCCATCAGTTACCCTAAAACTAGTGGATGGTCATCTGCTTCATGTAGTGAGGAAACCATTGGAAAACAAAATCAAAGTATATCATCATAATGAAATGAAAAGGTGTGCAAGCAACATCCAAATCATATCCGTGCTGATTATATGAAAACGACAGAAATGTAGAAAGTATTAAATATCCGAAAAGTGGCAAAGCTGTAAAGTATTGCACATTGTATCAGAATTTCAGAAACAACTTGGCCCCTTGACCAATTGTATCTCATAGCTGCTTACAATACAGTACAACAGATTGTCCTGCTCCTTAAGCTGTACAGAATGCTTCCAAACTGGTGCAACACTTGTTAAAACATTCCTTCACAACATTGGGCACGGGAGAAGTGCACACAGAAGATTAACAAATGGATTACCACAGGGTTCAGAGCTCACCCAAATCCTGTGCCACAAAACTACAAATAAGCTGCCAACAAAAACGTCCTGCAATCATAAGGCCACTACATCATTAGATATAGGAGTTGAATTGGACCATTCAGCCCATCGAGTCTGCTCTGCTATTCAATCATGTTTGATGTGTTTCTCAACTTTATTTTCCTGCCTTCTCCCCAAAACCTTTGATCCCCTTACCAATCAAGAACCTGTCTATCTCTATTTTAAATATACTTAATGATGTGGTCTCTACAACCTTCTATGGCAGAATTCCACAGATTCACTACCCTCTGTCTGAAGAAATTCCTCCTCAACTCAGTTCTAAAGGGTCTTCCATTCACTCTGAGGATGTGGTCTTGGGTCCTAGTTGCTCATATTAGTGGAAACATATTCTCTATGTATTCTTTATCCAGGCCTCTCAGTATTCTGTAAGTTTCAATGAGATATCCCCTCAAGCTCCTAAACTCCATCAAGTACGGATCTGGAGCCATCAACTGTTCCTCACGTGACAAGCTTTTCATCTCCATTCATTCTTGTGAACCTCCTCTGGCCCCATCCAAAGCCAGCACATCCTTCCTTAGATATGGGGCCTGCATGTTAACCTTAAGAGAATTGTGAACTAGAATTCCTAAGTCCCATTGTGATTCAGATTCCTGAGCCTTTCTCCATTTAGAAAATAGTCTATGCTTCTACTCTTCCTACCAAAATGCGTAAACCTACACTTTCCCACATTGTATTCCACCTGCCACTCCTCTGCCCACTCGCTTAGCCTATCCAATTCATTCTTTAGCCTCCCCATCTCCTCAATTCTACCTTTCCTTCTACCTCTGCAACTGGATCCTCAGCTTTCTGACCCACAGACCACAATCAGTGAGGATAGGTAACTGCACCTCCTCCACAATAACACTCAACACAGGTTCCCCCTCAGGCATGTGTCCTCAGTGCTAAGTGCAAATTGGGCAATGATGCCCTCAGCTCCTTTGACCAAATGCCTACAGTCAATAGGTAATACAGTATGTAAGTATTGCTGAAAAATAAAGAAACATGCAGTCACAGCATTTTCTCTTGTACTAATCAAGATTGCATTGAGGAATATCAGATCACAAAGGGAACTGCATGAGAAGAGGATGATGATTTGTTGTTTTTGAATGGCATAGGTATTACCATGAAGAATTCGTTGGAGAATAGTTAACTACTTATCTTTAATCAAAGTTACAACTGGAAAAGCTCACTTTGATTATTCCTTTGATTATTGTGAAGGATACTTCACAAAAGAAAGTACATTGATGGTCCAAGACTGTGGAAGACTGTTTCTGGGACTGCTTGGAATTGATGGACCCTGGACCGTGTTCAAGTACGCAGCGGAAAATTTAGATGAGTACATCACCATGGTCATGGACTTCATTAGCAAGAGCATGGAGGACTGCATGCTCAAAAAGTCGATCCGAATCTTCCCCAACCGTAAACCTTGGATGAACCAGGAAATCCACTTCCTATTGAAGACCAGCATTCATGTCAAGTGAGCCAGACCAATACAAGAAATCCAGATATGACTTCCGCAAAGCCATCAGCAAAGCAGTACCAGACCACGTTAGAGGCCCAAACCTACCAAACAGACCCCTGCTGCCTATGGAAAGGTCTAAACAACATTACGGGGCACAAAATGAAGCAAAGCAAGATAGCGAACAAAGGCTCATCCCTCCCTGTTGTGATCATTACTTTCTATGCTCGGTTTGAGCAGAATTCCAGCGACGCGGTGATACCTGCCCCGATAGCTCCGTACACACCTGTTCCCTCGGTCAACGCTGCAGACATCACACCGATCTTCCTGGGAGTCAACCCAAGCAAAACAACAGGCCCAGACGGTGTCCACAGCTGAGCACTCAGATTCTGTGTGGACCAGCTGGTGGAAGTATTTATCGACATCTTCAACCTCTCCCTCCTACAAACCGCAGTCCCCACCTGCTACAAGAAGACCACCATCATCCCCATATCCAAGAAAGCACATGAAACGTGCCTTAATGACTACCACCCAGTGGCTCTGACCTCTATAATCGTGAAGTGCTTCGAGAAGCTGTCATGGCCCACATCAGCTTCAGTCTCCCAGCCTGCCTCGATCCCCTGTAATTTGCCTACCAATGTAACAGATCCACAGCAGACGCCATATCCCTAACCCTGCTCTCATCCCTGAAACATCTAGACAATGAGAACACCTACATCAGACTCCTGCTCATTGACTACAACTCCGCCTTCACCACCATTGAGATCAGCTCCACACCGATCTCAAAACTATGTGACCTTGGTCTCAGTTCCGCCCTCTGCAACTGGATCCTCAGCTTTCTGACCCATAGACCACAATCAGTGAGGATAGGTAACTGCACCTCCTCCACAATAACACTCAACACTGGAGCCCCCCAAGGATACATCCTCAGCCGCTACTATACTCCCTGTACACCCATGATTGCGTTGCCAAATTCCGAACGATCACCGTCTACAAGTTCACTATGACACCACCATAGTGGGACGGATATGTAACAATAATGAGTCAAAATACAGAAGGGAGATAGAGGGCTTAGTGACATGGTGTAATGAAAACAATCTGTCTCTCAACATTGGCAAAACTAAACAACTGATTATTGACTTCAGAAAAAAAGAAGAACACGCCCCCACATACATTCAACAGAACCGAGGTTGAGAGGATGGAGACCGTTAAGCTCCTTGGAGTGACAATAACCAACAACCTGTCCTGGACTTCCCACGTAGATGCGACAGTCAAGAAGGCACAACAACGCCTCTCCTTCTTCAGGCATCTCAGGAAATTTGGCATGTCCACAAGATCTCTCACCAACTTCTACAGATGCGCCATTGAAAGCATATTGTCTGGGTATATAAAGGTCTGGTATGGCAACTGCTCTGCCCAGCACTGTAAGAAACTACAGAAGGTGGTGTGCACAGCCCAGACCATCACAGAAGCCAACCTTCCATCCATGGACTCCATTTACATGGCTCACTTCCGCGGGAAGGCGGCCAATATCATCAAAGACCCATCACAACCTGGTAATGATCTCCTACAACCTCTTCCATCAGGCAGACGTTACAGAAGCCTGAACACATGTACCAGCAGGTTCAGGAACAGCTTCTTCCTGGTCATTATTAAACGATGAATGTACTCTCTAGCTTCAAATAACGCTGATCTTGCCTTCATTGATCTCGCCTAGCGCACGCCCTGTGCAACATAACATGCATGCCTCTGTCTAAGTCTTTTTACAACCACTGATCTGTACAAGCTTGCCTACTATGATCTGCCTGTACTGCTCATAAATAAAGCTTTTCATTGTACTTTGATAAACTTGACAATAAATCAAACAATCAATCAATACATTGCCATGAGGAATGCACCAGGAAATGACTGCACCCCAAGCTGTGTTTAGTTGAAAAAGGTGCAATGTATGGAGATCTTCTTTCTGTTTACAAAGGCCAGGGCCATGCAGAGACTCACCAAGAGCAGCAGAAATCCACATCAGAAATTCAATTATTCTGGATAATTCCCTTGCAGGTCAACACATCAGGATGTCTGCAGGGTCCTGCTGTACATGTCTAATCATAGACTCAGTCCCTGATGATCCAGACACCAGAGGATTTGCCCCATTTTAATTTATAGGCTGTTCCTTTTGATTCCACTGCTCCTAGTTTAATATTGATCATTTTGAACAAACAGCATTTTTGGACGCTTTGAAGACATTCTGTGACATATAAAATACTTTAGTGGGTAAATTTGTTCAACCAACCTTTTTTGCAAAATAGTCACAAATTCTATATAAGACTGTCTTGGAATAAATTGGAGCAAAAAAGATCACATGCTCAATGACAGTAAAATCTGGCCTGATACATGTTACACAAATATAAACGTAGGGCCTTGTGGTGTTGAGGCAGGGTCCCTGGGCTTGAGGTCCATCTGCCCCAGACATGGGTTTGTAACACACCTGAATATGTTGGTTAAAAATATCTACAAATAAAAAGGTAATTGTTTGTCACGACATAATTGCAATTTTCTGAATTCCTTCTGCGGGTGAGAAATTTAACCTCGTGCTCTTTTTCCTTAATGTTCACCTACTGTCATTGTCAGGAAAGCTTTCTTTCTTTGTGACTTCTAAAGATTTCTTAAATCAATATTACATTTTTTTTACCTTTGTAATAATTATTTTTTAACTATTGTTCTGTGCATTGCGATCAATAATGTATTTCTGGTATACTTTAGATAATTTATTACTATTTTATTTATTAACTTCTAAAACATTCACACTCTGCCATAATGAATTTGCAGCAAATGTTGAAAAGATAGATAATATAACAATCCCTAGACTCCCTTTGCTCTTCAGCCATGTCCTTTTTGTTAAATTTTCAATGCTCACTGCTGTTTGTCATTCCCTGTGGATTTTCCACCAGCCTTTATCATCAATTCTAACACTTTTGTAGGACATCTATTAATCTTGAATTCTGTCAAATGTCTTCTCATAATCTATGATGCATAGATACACTCCTCTTCATTATTTGTTTGGCCTGCTCACCTATCATTCTGAAACCATTCAGCAGGCTGCAAGTTGCCTACAGCTGAGAAAACATCTGAAATTAAATAACTTCTCTTGTTTCATGCATCTTAAAGCAAGCATTCAATTTTGTTGCCTGCCAGTGATTCTGTATCAAGACACATCAGCCTCGAAATTGCCATGAGTGTGCTCTTATTGCTTGTTTATTGAACCTTTTACAGAGAATTTTCACCTGAATATTAACCCTGATGTTGCTGTTTTCAGTAGCATGTGAAAAATGTGTAACCTTTTAAATTAAAGTGGGCTCTAAGATGGTGCATCAGGATTGACGAGACAAAAGATAAGTGCACAGATGGACCCAATAGTCTTTCAAACCCCTCCATTTTCCGAAAGCAGAGCAGCCTTGGGATTAATGCAATCCTATTCCAGTAGTATGAAAGCTGGTTATGAACTAACTAGGTGCAGGAAGAACTTATTATGAGCACAATCAAAAGAGTAGGTCAGTCAGTTCTTCAATCTTGTTCTGCTATTTAATTAGACCATGGCAGACTTGTATCTTAACTCCATTTATTTACATTGCTTCCAGATACTGTAACAACTTTGCTTAAACTCAAATCCATCAATCTCCGTTTTCATGTCATGAAGGAAAGTTGAAATGGTCGATTTTTTAAAAATCAACCTGTTCATGTGTGTTATAGCACAGTTCTAGAGCAGATGGGACTTGAAACCACGTCTTCTAACACAGAGACAGGGACACTTCCACTGCGCCACAAGAGACCTTAAGTTGGAATAATGTACAAAAAACACCCAACTCAAACTTTTGTTAGTTAAGTGCACAAGCAGATTGTAGATTGGTGTAGCAAGTTTCATCAAAAAAAAACTGTGTTTCTTTCATAGATTCTTTATTGGATTTGTTTATGCTTGTTATGGTATCACAATTTTAGGATGATGTGGAGATGCCTATATTGGACTGGGGTGGACAAAGTCAGAAATCACACGACACCAGGTCATAGTCCAACAGGTTTAAAATCATAAGCTTACATAGCCCTGCTCCTTTGTCAGGTGATGTGGAGGGAGGCACACAGGTACAGAATATATAGAAATGCCATTACCTCTCTGCTTGTATATTCTGTGCCTGTGCACCTGCCTTCACTTTGCCTGACGAAGGAGCAGTGTTTGGAAAAGTAGCGATTTTAAATAAACCTGTTGAACTTCCACTAAATGTTAGGATGAGTACAGGTAATTGTTTCTACAAACTGTATGAAGCAAATATTATATGTGGACCTTCACAAAACAGGGCAAGTATATTTTGAGAAAGTCTCTATGACTCTAAACTCTCAACACAAACTTGGTCCTTGAAACATTACTTCTTTCATATTAAATATATTAACATAGAAACTCCATTGAGCTCAGTATTTCTTTGGGCTTCAGATAGCCCGTTAAAGTCAACCACAGGTAGACCATTTAAAGTTCTTTGAAGGTATGTTGAAATATGGGATATATTTTAATGTTTTCTCTCCCAATTATATTGAATAGACACTGTCAAATGTGTACAGTCTTTAAAGTCACTGGAACAGATTGATTCATTACAACTTGCGTTCAAGACTTTTCATGATCTGGTAGCTGGGCCACTATCAAACAAAATGTACATAGAGGCTTTCACACTCCCGTTTCTCAGCAAAAACTTAGTTTGGCATTACTCAGTACAGAAGTCAGCACTTATAATATGTAATATTTCTGATTCTATTCCATGCCCATTCTCCAATCAGAGTGCAGGTTAAAATTAACTCCTCACTGAAAGTTCAGCATTACTGCAACATTTTTCATCTTTGTTCAACTGTTATACCATCACCATGATTTATATGAGTTCACTTTATATAAACAATTGCTCAACAAATCAGGAAAAATACTTCTGGCAAAGTATTTCCAAAAGTACCAAAGAACTACAATGTTCACAAGTTGAAAAATCATACTCATCTTTTCTGCTGACACACCATTACACTATCTAATTTAGACACAATGCTTTCCTGGCTGCTTTAAATATCTGTCCATAATCCTGAGCACATGAAAATACAATTAGACTATAGTTTATGCTTTGACAATATTGACTGAAATGTATGTGTTCCCTGATATAAAACAATACAGTTAACAATCAAAAATCAAACAGCCCAGCATTCATTCATGTCAGGGGTTTGAATTGTGCAGTTATAAATGCAGACTAATGTAAATAACAGATGAATCATAGAATTCTTACAGTGTTGAAGCAGGCCATTAGGCCCACCAAATCCACCCTGACCCTTCAAAGAGCACCCCACCCCACTACCCTATAACCATGTATTTCCCATAGCTAATCCACCTAACCTGCACATTTTTGCACTGTGGGAGGACCCAGAGGAAAACAACGCAGACACAGGAAAAATACGCAAACACCACACAGATAGTGACTTGTGGGTGGAATTGAACCAGGCTCCTCACAATGTGAGACACCATCATGCCAACCCAAAAAGATTTAATGTTTATATTCTGTACAATCTCCTTATTTTTTAAAGCATAACATGAAACTGGAACAAGCCAATTTCTGTTCCATTCAAATTTTGAATACAAATTGAGGCACATACTTCTTAATTAGCTTTTTGTTTTTATTGTTCATTTTCTCTGTTTATATTTTTGATTAGGTACATTCAGTAAAGAATAAGAGACAGAGAAGAGATTTGTTCACATAGTGCCGTTTTTGATGTTGACCATAAGACATCTTGTTGCAGCATTGCCAGGTTCTAGGGATACAACACTAGGATCCACTTGCACCAGCTTCCATTCCATTCTAAGAGCAATTGTTGAGGACCTCATGGTCCTCTTCAGGACAAATGCGGCTCCCCACCTTTCCATCTTCACTTCAAAGTCTCAGGCAGCCATTAGTCTGGAATCCTCTGCATATCTTCCTTTATATGTATCAGAAATTTTCATAATGCCATCTTTTTCCGTCTTCCTTTGAAGAACCAGCCTGACTTCATGACTAAGCAAGTTGCCTGAACTACAAGATCATCAAGAAGTGCCACAGGTACTACATGCTACCTGTCCAGTTTAGTACCAATATTATGAAGAGAGGCCTGACACCGGGGACCCAAGAACTTGCGCTATAATCATGCAGATGAGCAAAGTATGTTAATATTGAATCTTAATTATTTGCCCTGAAGGTCTGTGGGTACACCACCTTCACCTCATCCCCATGCCCAGAATTAATAAATTTTGTGTCCTAATACCTTTAACATAAGTAGTAGTCCTGGAAAAATCACTGTTCTCTTGAGGTTTTCCCATAAAAATGATAATACAGGTCTGAGTTTCTGAACAGATGGAAAAAGTTTCCAACTTAATAAAAATGACACAGGAGGCATGAATCCAAGCCTCCTCCCCGCGAACTTGGCCCCACCATTTTTTAAGGGTGACGAGGAAGGAATTAAGTTTTAATTTTCACATTGGTGCTTCACAGAGGTGACTCATTGTGACAAAGAGCAATTACTTTCAGTCAGATTTGATATTCGCCCAGCGGGATATCGAAAACATGACGTGCGCTTTGGACCTGGAGAAATCTGATCTAAACTTACCGGATGTTGTTTGAAGAGATAAGTGCTCTTTTCGAAGAGATAAGCACCTTTTAGGATTGTGCATAAAGAATGTGCATAAAGAGTGAATAAACTTTTTAAAGTGTTAAGTTAATTGGAGTTGTCAAAGGGAGCTGTCAGCTTACCAGCGCTTTTGAATATTTAGTCCTTTAAATATTTGGAAGAAAAGAACTGTCTGCAATTCTTTCAAAAAAAAATCAGTTTATGCTATTTTACTTTTGACACAAGCCTGAGGGCTATCATAATAGGATAAGCACTCCCATTATCAGAGTGGCATTTGCTCTGAGTGCTTATAAAACGTTTGAAATGGTGCCTATAAGTTTCAAATGTTTCAAGTAAGTAAAATGTTGTGGGTGAGTTTTTCTCAATAAGTTTGCTTTCTTCTGAAATAGTGAAGTAGATATTTAAGAAATTTATATAATGTCAGAATGGATCCTGCAGTCAGCCATGGCTGGTGCCTCATGAGTGGGCACTGAGCGTTAAGGGCAAAGGCTGGTGTGTGTGTGATGTGGTCAAACTCAGGAACTATGTCAGCCCCATTTCCACAATCAGCCCTTGCAACCAAGTGTCCCTGTGGCTCCGTCTACACTCTTTCCAGGATAGATGGAGCCAACCGCCTTTAAGCCACCTCTCCCTAAAACCCAGAATGAACATACAAACTTCCAGGGCACTTTTCCTTAGGACAGGTTTGCAAAGCCCAGGACTGTTCTAACTTTGCATTACCAACTTGGGCGTGGAAATTCAGGCCACATTCCCAGAAATGAAGATAAAATCTTTATTGACAATATTCAAAGCATAAGGGGCATAATCTATGACAAGAGTTAGTTAACCACAACTTTCTGGTTCTCCTTACAAAGTCTGCACATAACAATACGCAAAAATAGTACTAAGTAAACAGTGTTAATGTAATGACTTTTTCAAATATTTTAAATTAAATGCAACATGATTTTGATTTGTTATTTTTGTCACACAATTTTAAATTATGTGGAAACAGTGTTAGTTTAAGGCACTTTCAGATGATTTCAGTGTAATGGTTTGAAAATTTATCATCCACAGTTTTGGGGAGAAGGAACTTTGATGGATTGCTAACATAACCTTTAGTGCGATCTTAATATTCAGCTGAGTATTCAGTAGTAACTTTGAAAAATTCTCCATCATCGAACAGACTTACATTTGATTAAATCTAACATTCAGATCAATGCGGAAGAAATTATTTTCTGGATTCAAACTAAATTATTGCAGGTTTGGGAAAAAAATCTTCAAAGCATTCATTTTTGTAACGCCACGCTTTGAGAGCGTCAGTTGCAAAAATATAACGAAACTTCTGAAATACCCTATATATTCATTTCCATGTCGATAGAGACACTCAGGGGAATTTAGTCATAATTATACAAACTACAAAGGTAGTCTAGAATGCTTCAAACCTAGCAATTCATCATCTGCTGCCAACAAACATTTCCAATGCAACACAGCAAAACACTATCTGGTGTGTATTACATTTCAAATTTAAACATACCATAAATTTCAAGAAAGGATTGGAATAGAGTATGTCTGTAAAAAACCAGGAGAAAATTGCAATGACTGTGGAATCATTTTCTTGCTGCTTGAAATGAAACATTCAGGTTAAAAAAAAAACAAGATTTGGTGACTGTAATCAAAACAGAAATTGAGTCGGTAGGACAGAGAGTGTCTTCGAGAGACAAATAGTTGCTTGGTGGAATCTTGTGAAGACAGTTAAGGTCTGGGCTGTCAGTTGCAAAGCCAGCAGGAGTTCTGAGTCACCACCTCTCAGAAAGACCCGTCATTCCTTGTTCAACTCAGGCGAAGGGATGCTAATGGGTTATACATTTGTACGGAATTGAAGTATTACACAAAGTGATCACCCAAGCAATTCTTTGTCTCTCCATTATAAATGAGTGGCTTTTAAGTGCTGAAAATAATTTTCCTAATTGACAGCAACACAACTAAAGTATCCATGTCATTATCTCATCTGTTGCCACTGTACCTTCACTGTTTTTTGTTGATACTTGTTTCAATAGACAAGGCCTGATGGTTTTCTTGGGAATGAGTTTTGAAAGAATCCTTGTATGTTTCAGAGTCACAGAATTGTTACAGCGCAGGAGACCATTCAGCCTCCCATGTCTGGAGCAGCTCCCTGAATGAGCATTATGAGATCATGCCTTTCTTCTGCCTTTTCCATATTGTTTTCATTCAAATTATTATTGTGTTATTTTGAAAGCCTTGAGAGAACCTATCTCCACCACATGTCCAGGCAGTGCATTCCAGATCCTAAATATTCACTGTATGAAATAAAAGTGATTGAACTCTCTCATGCACTATTCTTTTATATGTGAAAACAGTTTCCTGCTATTTACTCCATTCAGATGCATTATGCTTTTTATCTATTCTGCTCTCTGCTTTTCCTCTTAGCCTTCTCCTGTCCAAGTAAAACAGTTCCCAACTTCTCTGATACAACATTCCCAACTTCTCCAACTTCTTCATAACATAGAGTTCCTATTCCTGGAACAATACTTGAAAATCACTTCAGTAACCTTTTCAATGCAGTCACATCCCCTTTGGAGGGTGATACCTAGAACTGTACCCAATACTCAATTGAGGTCTAATAAGTATCTTATACGAGTTCAGCATAATCTCCTTGCTGATGTATTGTGCGCCCTTATTAAGAAAGCCCAGAATTCTGCATGTTATGTCAACTTGGCTCTTTACCAGCCCTGGCGCCTTTAACTACCTATCCATATGTATACCCTTCTCTCTGCTCCTGCACACCATTTAGAGTAGTATCCTTTATTTTATATTGTCTCAACATGTTCTTTTTTTACCAATATGTATTGCCACACACTCTCTGTATTAAACTTCATCTGTCTCCAACATAATAGGGAATTAACATTCTTCAATACTTTGCGCAATAGCATAGATGTAGAAACATAGGAACTTGAGTAGGGCAACGTCTCCACTATTCGGTGACACCATAGCCAATTTGTGACTTAACACCACTGTTACACATCACCGGGGTAATGCACTGGAAATCAACTCCTGCTATTCATCACAAATGTTAAAGAATTTGTCAAAGTAAAATAAATTCCCCAATTTACCTGTTTTTTCGACCCAGGTTCACAGAATGCATGGATTAGATTTTTGTTTTTAACAAGAATTACTATTGATTAAAAATAAATAGGTTCCACCTCCATGTAAACATCTATGAAATGTCGACATGTAACTCTACCAGTTAAGACTCTAAACTCCTTATAAAACTCCTTCTAAACTCATATGCAGACAGGTAAAACAACATTGGTATTGTGGGTGGAAGGAAAACTGAGATGGGAGCCCAATGGTCCCTGTCCACTAGGTTTACTGAGGTGGAAAATTTAGACAAAAATTTGGGGGCTCAACTTTGGGATCTGGATGGTTCAAGTCTGGGATCTGGATGGATTTAAACAGATTGAGTCTGGGATCTGGACAATTCAAGTCCAGGATCTGGATGGATTTGGACAGATTTAAACAAACTAGAGGATCAGTGTCCTAGATCTTTAAATTAAGCTTGAGCATGGAAAAAAAATCTGTTTTAGTTTGGTTACTTGTGGTAAGTTAAATTAAAAGTAAGGGAAAAGACTCCTAACATTACTAAATAGGTTCTGGGGTTTGAAGATGTTTCCCAAATTTGCCAAGAAAGAGAAAGAAAAGCTATGTTAGAGAATAAAGAAAGGGAGAGAAGGTTCCAATGCAATTGGGACAACACCAGGATCCTGGGACAGGCAAAGCAGAGACAAGCACGGGAATTCCTAGAAGCCTGGTTCTCCACGAAGAAAGCCATCAATGAAGACATCAAGCTAGACCCTGTATACGCTCCAAAAACTGGGAGTGAGATAATCCAGCTCAATGGACACCAGAGTTTAAATAACAGGCGGGAAAACGCAACAGCGCTTCATACCCAGCAGGGTAATGAAACATCTGCGGAACAATGAACCAGCTCGGCGAGCCAACCAACCACAACATCCACAACCCGAGCTACAAATCTACTCTAAAATCTTAGAAGGTTCTTAGCTGAGTTAAAAGAAAAAGAGAGCCAACTGTCATCTGAAAGAGAGAGACAACTGCCACCAGCCAGAGTTAGCACCATTCAGCTCTCAGAGAAAGCCCATCTAATTAATCAAAACTATCTTGGTATTTTAGAAAGTTTAGCTTGCCAGCAATTATTTTTCCTCGATCTCTCTCCTCCAGATACTTCCACTTACTTTAAAGAGGCACAAGGTGACTCATGACTCACAGAATCTCTGACTAATTGGTTTAAAGCACCAGCTTACAACAATTGGTGATGGAAAATAAACTGGTCTTCTTTCAGGTTTATAGATTTTTTTCACTGTAGAATAAAAGGATATCACTTCCCTTTCCACATATCGAAAGCCATCTGGATATATCGTTCCCACCCCTACGTTATTCAGCTACCTGAAAGTCAGTCATATAGATGTTAGAAGGCCTTTGTCATCAACAACTTATCATCACTCCACACACCAATCAGCTCCTTGTTGCCAGCTGAATCTCACCTTGCCCACAGTCCCTGGTGTTAGTTCATCTATAGTACTTCTGCTCCTTTCTCCAAAGCATTAATAGTTGCAGTCCCAACAGTGATCCCTGTGAAATTCCACTAGTTACAGGTTACCAATCTCAAAAGGACCCCTTATCCCCACTTGCTGTTTCCTACTCATTAGCCAATTTTCTATTCTTACCAAAATATTACCTCTAACACCATAACTCTTATCTTAACCTTTTGTTAGTTGCCTTGTTGAATGCCTTCTGGAATTCCTCACATAACACATCTATTGGTTTCTCTCTATCCACTCTGGTTGAGACTTGCTGACTCTGCTTGATTAGGCTGTGATTTTCCAAATGTGCTACTATTATTTCCTTAATAACTGATTTCAAAATTTTACAATAATAGATGTTAGGCTAATTGGCCTGTAGCTACCTGCTTTTTGCCCCTCTCCTTTTTTGAAAAAGGGTGTCACATTGGCTGTTTTCCAATCCTCTAATACTTCTCCAGGATCCAAGGATTTTTGGAAAATTATGACCGAAGCACCACTATCGCTATAGCTAGCTATTTCTTTTAGGATCCTATGTTTTAAAAACACAGAATCTCTGACTGTGCCAAAAAGATATGAAACGCTACAACACAGGATGCGTAAGACTAATCTATCACCTTATTTTGAAGGACTTTGGGCAACTAACTGGCCACATGAAAAGACTGTTGCTTGCCTTTATAAATAACATTAGAAGATGATCTGATCAGACAAACACCATGAATGATAATATCTGAAACATCATTTGAAAAGTCATTAAATAAGCATAAACAAATCACACAGACAAGGTAAAATGGCTTCACCTTGAAGGTGGAAGAAGGAATTTCCCCCAACCTATTCCAACTCTAACTTCACCTGAAAGCTGACCTCCTGGCAATTTGACAACAATAACTGAAAATCTCTACACCTACCAGACATACACTCCAGCTAAAGCATAACTTCAGCTAAAAAACTACAGTTGTATTACAAAAGAGACTGAAATCATTATAATTTGTAGTTGTGTTTTTTTTTGCATTTTGAATCTAATCTTTGCATGCATGTTTACGTGTGTGTGATGCTGCATTAAAACTTTCTGGACAAACATGTAACAATAAATCATTTCCTTTGTTTTTTTTAATGCATAAAACATGTCCTTGGAAATTACTTAAGTTGGGATAAACCACTCTGAAGGAAAGAAAATGCACAGTCCCGATACATAAGAAGCCTTTGATCATAGACAGCAAGAAGAAAAAAATCTGTGACAGCTTTTAAAAAAAGGTCAAGCGATCTAGCATCATATGACATTCATGAAAGAGTTTCCAACTTCTACTATCCTTAGTGTATAGAAATGTTTCCTAATTTTACTCAACTAAAAAGTATGACTCTGATGTAGACACAATGCTTCTGACACCTAGATTGCACAACGAGTAGACATAGCTTTTCTCTATCCATGTGATCTGTGTTTCTTAATATAAGGGGTCGGTTAACTCAGTCGACTGGTTTGCCATGCAGAGGGACACCAACAGCATGGATTCAATTGCTGTGCTGGCTGAGGTTACCATGAAGGTCCTACCTTCTCAACTTCACCCCTTACCTAATGTGGTGAATGTCAGGTTAAACCACGACCAGTTGTTTCTCCCTAATGAAAGAGTGGGACTGTGGACTTTACCTTTATTTCAGTAATACCTTGAAAACAAAGGGAAATGGCTGTGGTGTTGAAAGTCAATCATCTCAGCCCAAAAACATAACGCAGGAGTTCGTCAGGATACTGTCATAGTCCTAACTATCTTCAGGTGCTTCATCAATGACTTTCCCTTCAACATAAGGTCATAAGTGGCGATGTATGCTGACGGCTGCATATTATTCAACTCCATGGATGATTGCTCAGACAATAAAGCAGTCTGTGTCTATATGCAGGAAGACCGAGACAACATCCAGTCCTGAGCTAATATATGGCAAGTAACATTCACACACAAATGTGCCAGGCAATGACCATCTCCAACAAGAGAGAATCTAACTATCACCACTTTGGTGTATTATTACAGTAAAAGTTGTGTTGCTTTAAACACTGAGTATGCTAATAAATCAAGTAACAGGAATGACACCACATAGTCAGGAGCCATGAGGACTTTGAAAAGCAGCACGCTATACTAAGTGTATGCACGTAAATTGCTCTGTAACTGCAAATTATCAGTTTGTCTATTAAACATACCTCTTTGAGAATCATAAAGAAATTGAGCCAATTCTACTCATCAATCCAGTATGTGAGTGTTAAGGAAAAACATTGAATCCCTACAGCGTGGAAGCAGGCCATTTGGCCTATTGCATCCACACTGACCCTCAGAAAAGCATCCCACCCAGATCCAATCCCCCTACAACCCAAGATTTCTCATGGCTAATCCACCTAGCCTGGACATAATGGACAACTTAGCATGGCCAATCCACTCAACCTACACATCTTTGGACTGTGGGAGGAAATTGGAACTCCCAGAGGAAACCCACACAGACAAGGGGAGAATGTGCAAAGTCCACACAGACAGTCACCCGAGGGTGGAATTGAACCAGGTCCCTGGTGCTGTGAGGCAGCAGTGCTAACCACTGAGCCACCATGCCACCCTAGAACATGAGAGTATGACATGGTGATCAGTGGTGATCTTTCCTAAATACAAAAGGAAGGCACCAATCTCTACTTGAAAACCACAGGATAAAGGCACGATATAAAGCAATTCAGAAGTTACATTTCCACCAGGACACCAAGAAAACAAAACAGTATAACAACTGCATTGACTAAACCGTAAGTAATAATTTATGATCTTGGTCAGGTTAGTAATGCATGTGGGTGGTGAGTTGGCTCTGAAATGAGCAGAAGAAGCTTGAAGGCTGTTGAGGCAACCTTTTGAGCCATTCTCTAGCAAAAAGAAAATGAACATAAAATGAAAAGTTTGAATCAAAGCCAGAAATAGCACAAGGAAGATTTTTCTTTTCAGAAATGCAGAATAAGAAGAACTGCAACCACAATACTGAAAGTCTGTACATCAATAACACTGGCAAATAATAGGTAACATCAAAAAGATAACTACCAAACTTCATAGATTAAATTGAAAGGCCATGGATGTCCTATTTGACTTCAAACTATGTATAATAATGTTGGATAAATTTTTTTTTTAGATTTAGCCATTGCAAAACTCGATAAACAAGCAGGGAGAAAAACGAAAATTGAGCATGAGAAATGAGGTGTTGCACAAAGTCATGCTTCAGGCCTGCATGCAGAGCACCAGAGTGATCCTGCTAATCAATGGGAAATGATGGAGGATCTGCTTTGTGTAAAAATGAATTTTAAAATTCACCATCTACAGCTGATGTTGTACAGGAATCAGCTGATCATTAGGTAAATTAGTGCTGTTACAACAGCAAGGACTGTGAACTTCTCAGAGGCTAAACTATCGAAGCAGAAAATGCAGCTGGACTTCAATGGCTATCAAAGCTTTCCAAACAACTTTGGCAACAACTGGAAAAAAAATGAGAGTTAATGACTTCAACAAACTTATAAAAGATAGCAGAAAATATGAAGCAATTTTAGACAGATAACAATATCAGAAAGCATTAGGTACTGTTACCAGGATTGGCATGGTAGCCAGGATGAAGAAGGCAAGCAAGTTCTATGGATGTTGTGTTCTGTTACATGCAGCACCAAGCTATCATGTGTTGCAAGGCCTTTGCAAGTCATGCAGCACAAAAGGGACTCTGGTTACACCTATGCATGAAATGCCACAATAATCAAATGCTGTAATAGTTTGCAACCAGACAAAAACCATGAGCAGCATAGCAGCAGCGAGAATGTGTGAGGTTTTCCAACATTAACAACCACAGCAACACAATGATGGCCTACTGTATGTTTACATAATACATAAAGTATTATGTATTTGTATAGGAGATAGTAGGAACTGCAGATGCTGGAGAATCCGAGACAACAAGGTGCAGAGCTGGATGAACACAGCAGGCCAAGCAGCATCATAGGAGCAGAAAGGCTGACGTTTCGGGCCTAGACCCTTGTATAGGATTTATATAGGAAGAAGCAAGGTAAATGTCAATGTTATACTAATTATGTTGTTTTAATATCTTATAAAATTCACTGAATTCAATGAATTTCATTTTGAAAATTAGTCCTTTCTTTCAGAACTTGCTTTGATACGTTTAACTTGAAGGGTTATCTAAAATTATGAGTCATTTTCAAATGGAACACATTAGGTCACAAGCCGTCCATGAAGGACTATATGTTAATTAGATTGTCACTATTTCTGTAGAACTTGGCACATGCATTCAATTTTATAATGTAGAAAGATTAGGAAAGTAATACATTCCATATTCAAAAAGTGAAGTTATATGAGCTGGTAAGTGAAGTAAGTAAGAAAAGTTTGATTAAATGAGTTTTTCATATGTTTACTGCAGGGTGAACATTTGATACGATTTCTGTGTCAAGCTCAAACACATAACAAGATAAAAGTAATTTAGTTGATTTTTTTGGTTCAGCACACTTTAGAAATTCAGTTTTCTTTTTAACTGTTGTTATATTTTGAAAGCAGAATGAGGCTGATAATCCTCAAAGGAGATTTTCAACAATATGCCTGAGATAAAAGGCACACAAGTAATTTGCTCACTATTGTTCCTAGTGGAGTTCTGTAGCTATATTGCAGAGCTGGAGCATGGATGGTACTGATGGCTACTTCCTGTGTCTTTATCCTGCGAAAAGTGACTATAGAAGCACACACATGTATATCCCTTGTGTGCACCTCAAGAGATTGTAAGAATGAGATCAAGGTGTTTGTTAAAATTAGCTAATGATCATCCTTAATTACCCAGGAATCAATACATATTTGCAAGTAAGATGATGCAGATCTGGCGGCTTTTAAAGGGCATCTCAACTCCAAAAATTTAACTCTGTTCTCTCTCCACAGATGCTGCCAGGCCTGGTGAATTTCTCCAGCATTCTCTGTTTTTACTAACCTTGCACATGTGGCTCCTGGCTGATAGCTGTCATTGTGGACTATCAGTGCTCCATTAAAACATGCAGGTTCACATAGTTGTTCATCATTCTCTGCTGCAGCAGATTATTAGATTACTGGCTGCCTCCTGGAGAGTGGCTGTGTGCCAGTGTGCTTTGGTGATGTGCCTACCATTGTTGAACAGCCAGAAGAAGGTGGAAACAGTGAGAGGTGTGTGCTTGCCTGGCATAGTTGGAAAGTACTTATGGCACGGTGGCTCAGTGGTTAGCACTGCTGCTTCGCAGCACCAGGAACCCGAGTTTGATTCTATCCTCGGGCGACTGTCTGTGTGGAGTTTGCACATTCTCCCCATGTCTACGTGGGTTTCCTCTGCGTGCTCCAGTTTCATCCCACAGTCCAAATTTGTGCAGGCTAGGTGGATTGGCCATGCTAAATTTCCCATAGTGTTCAGGGAGGTGTAGGTTAGGTGGGTTTATAGGGGAATGGGTCTGGGTGGGATGCTCAGTTTGTCGGTGTGACTTGTTGGGCCAAAGGGCCTGTTTCCGTACTGTAGGGATTCTATGATCTATGAAATGTACATGAAGGATACAATGAGTGGACCTGAAAGTCAGGATGAGTGCTGGGGGTTTGTGGTGAATTGATCAGTGTGAAAGTGTAATGTGCAGATGTATTCACTTACCACGGCAAATCTTGCGCATTCATTAATGTTTTTTTTGACATTGCTGCCAAGTTCCTAGTTCCTCTTGTTATGGACCAGATCAGAACCCATCAATATATATCAAAAAGATAGCCTAGATCCCAAATTTTATCTTATTTAAAGGCAAATGTAAGGTGCTGCATTCCAGATGCGAGCTAACAAGCTAAACTATCATGCTTTAAGCAAAACACACTTTATTCTTATACCACAGTTAAAATACAATCAAAAATTGCATTGGCATAACTTTAATTCCGTTCAAATACTTAACAGTATGATATATTATTTAACTACCACTCATAAACTATTCCAATATAGCAGCATCCCATAAATACACCCTTGGCAGAGGCAACTTCAGCAAGGCAGATATTCTTCACTTGCTATCTTCTCTAGTCCAGGAGAAAGCAATTCTGAAAGAATGAATATGGCAGCAGAAAGAGAACACAAGCTTTCTCAGCAGCAGCAGCAGAGAAAGGGAGAGCTGGATCAAGTAGCTTCACTCCAAAACCCGAGCTTCAACAACTGAGAGTAAAAACTAAAACCCTGGGCCTGTGTGAGCATGACTCCACCCACTCATGCTTCTTTTTTATGATTAAAAAAAAACTAAAGCTATTTACACTGCTTTCCCTGGAACAGACAACTTGGCACCAGGAATTTTTTGGTTTGCTTTTCTGTGGCTGTGTCCATCTTTGGAACATTTTCTGAAAGTGGCCTATTCTGGGCACAGTTTATACTTGTGAGGTTCTTTCTTTGTCTGCATTAGGAAGAACTTTTTACTGTTTGATATCTATCCTTTTGTTGTTTTGACTCATCACGTGTATGTTTTATTGTTCCATACCTTAAAAATTGTACGGATTCTGAAGACCTCCTATGCCAATTTGATCTTGTCCCCAATGTGTGTTGCTTCTGGACCTCTATATCACTCATTAACTGATTGGCTTTATCTTCTTTGGATTGTAAGGAATCTGACAGAGGCTCATAGAGTCGTAGAATCCTTACAATGGGGAAAGGGAAACGTTAAAAGTCACAGTAATTCAAATTTCAGTTCAGTGTTGCTGCAATAACACATTGATACCAAGGGTTTAGTTCCTTTATGAAGCCATGACATCAGAAATTTGTCAGGAAGATTTAATTTCAGAAGTGGGCCAAATAGAGTACAAGATTAAACATGAGCAGAAAACATTTCTTGAGGTATAGATAAACTTCTAAGCTGGATGCTAACTCAGAATTTCAAAACAACTGGAAAGTTTGCAGATGACACTAAGCTTTTGGAAGAATTGTAAACTGTGAGGAAGACCTTGAGGAATTCCAAAAGGACATTGACAAGTTGGTAGAGTGGGTGGATATGTGACAGATGAGGTTCAATGCAGACAAGTGTGAGGTGATGCACTTTAGTCAGAAGAACACTGAATGTCATGGCTTCATAATATGCTTAGGTGTTGTATGTTAAATAATGATTTTTTTTTCCTGTAATAAAGGTTCTCCCATGCTTTGCTGCTGTACTGAAGGTTTATTTTCCATACTGTGCAGATTTACTAGCAGATTCACGTGGTTTTGCAGCTGTAATGGAGATTTGCCTACCTTCTGCAGCTGTAATTGAGGGCTTCACACCTTTTGTAGATGTTGTGGAGGTTTTCCTGCCTTCTGTGAAAGATTTGCCACCCTTGGCACGTTTAATGGAGTCTACTAGAAAAATGTTTGTGTTCAAACTGAATCACTTACTTCTTTAAGTTGGGCAAAGCATATCTACATTAAATGACTGGGATTGGGATGTCCCTGGCACTCCCAGATTGTGCGAGCTTTCCTTTTGATACAGGTTCAGTCTTTTTGTTGAGCTAAACATGCGGTATCAATGTATTAGTGCAGCAATACCTAACTGAAATGTGACCTTTTTTTTAAAATTCTTACCACATTTGCATAAATTACTGTGACCTTTAAAGTTTCTCTCCTATACCAGGGTGTTTAATTTTGAATCATGCAATCTCCAGTGTCTGCTTGCTCACTGGTTGAAGTCAGAAAAGCTCTCATAAGCCAGCATCTCACAATGCAACATATACCTCTGCCTCGGAGCTGAAGTTTTTTTTTCTGTTCCAACACATCACGTATTAGGTTTGAAATACTTCCTGTCAGTCTTAGTGATATTTCTCAGTGTTGAGTTTTGACACTTTTTCTTTTGGTTTCTTTTATCTTTGGCCATTTGCAGTATATATATATTTAACCTTGAAGTCTTCTGGGTTAACACCATGCTTGCCTTGTGGGGACTCAAACTGCTGAATTAAATCTTTAGATCTCATGTTGATTACCATGTTGTGCACACTGCTATTTGAATCATCCATGTGTCAGTGTTCATTAAGGGCTTGCATGATTTAGTGTATGCAAGGTGATCTTCTGATCTAATGAGAAGAGTCTGGAAGAGTCTTGAAGAGCCAACAAGACGCAGTCTATTGAATCTCTGCAACTATATACTAATTGAAAGATTAGATTCTACATTATGAGAGAGAATGCTGGGAGGACATAGGGCTGACTCCCATGAGATCCAACATTTACCTTCTCACCAAATCCTTATGACTTCATCACAGTGCTTTTTGCTCTCACTCAAGTGTTAAAGTTTTCAAAGCCTATTAGAACCATCTACTACATTATTAAACTAAAACAACAATAGACAGAGCATCACAGAAATTTGAACAACATGTTAAGCAAATATACAAACTCAGAGCAGGAGTGGGTGATTTGGCCCTTAAAAACTTCCCTGTCACTCAACATGATCATGGCTGGTCCTCTATCTCAAAACTGCATTCCACTTTTTCTCTATACCCACATATGTCTTTAATATCTAAAATAAATCTGCCTCATTTTTAAATATACTCAGATGCACAGCATCCACAATCTCTGTGATACCAAATTCCACAGATTCACTATCCTTTGAGTGAAGAAATGTTTCCTCATCTCGGTCCTAAATGACTTGCCTCGAATCCTGAGACTGTGACCACTGATTGTAGACATGCCAACCAGGGGAAAAACCCTCTCTGCATCTAATCTGTCCAGCCCTGCTAGAATTTTATGTTTTTCAATTAAATCCCCTTTCATTCTTCTAAACTGTCGTGAATACAGGTCTAGCGGAACAAATTTATCCTCATCCAACAGTCCTGCCATCCCCATTATCAGCCTAGTGAAGCTCTGCTGCATTCCATTACGGCAAGTTTCTCCTTTCTCATGTAGGGAAGCCAAAACTACACGCAATATTCCAAATGGAGTCTCACTAAGATTCTGTACAACTGCTGCAACACATTCCAACTTCTGAATTCAATTCCTCTTGTAATGAAAGCCATTATACTATTTGTTTTTCGACTTACTTGCTGCAACTGTCTGAGGTCTCTTCCCCATGTGGAGGTCTTCTTTGTGTTTGTTGTCCAGGTATTCAAGCAGCCTGGTGGGCAGTCGCGTCCAGAGGTGGCGATCTCAGCCTGGCATGGCAGTCTTCTTTGGCAGAGGCTTCTGGCCCAGTATTCCATCAGCCGGGCATTGCGGTCTTGTCTCAACTATTTTCATGGCATTCCACTGTTTCTTAACCAGCTTTCCCCAAGCCCAGGAGCTGTTAACTGAATTGTGATGAACTTTGTCTTAATTTTACTTTTTTAAAATTATTATTATGCATGACTTCTGTCATTGATGTAGGCACCTTGGTGGGTAACTTATAAAACTGCTCACTGTAGGTTTCCTGTAAAAGTACACGTGATAATAAATTTCTAATTCTTTCAGAGATAGTAGGAACTGCAGCTGCTGGAGAATCTGCGATAACAAGGTGTAGAGCTGTATGAACACAGCAGGCCAAGCAGCATCAGGGGAGCAGGAATGCTGACGTTTTGGGCCTAGACCCTTCTTCAGAAAAATTTTGCCACATGTTTGCCCACATACTCAACTTGTCTAGATCACCCTGAAGTCTCTTTACATTCTCTTCACAATTGACAATCTCACCTAGTTATTTATCATCCGCAAACTTGGAAATATTGTATTTGGTTCCCTCATCCAAGTCATATACAGATATCATGCATAGCTAGGATCCAAGTGTCAATGGCTACAATATATAACTAGATGATTGTCAGTTTTTTTTTACCCCATTAACTCCTCTAGCACCACTCTCTTTTGGCAGTATAGATTTTCTTCAATTCTTCCTTCTAATTAAACCATTGGTTCCTAAACATTCCTCGGAATTGATTTCTATTCTCTTTAGTGAAGACATGAACAAAGTATGTATTAAATTCTTCTGCCATTTATTTGTTGTCCATTATAATTAATGCCATGTCTAACTGTAGGCACTTAATGTTGGTCTTTACTAATCTGTTTCTCTTCATATATTTATAGAAGCTCTCTCAGTCAGGTTTTATGTTTCTTACAAGTGAGCTCTCAACTCTATTCTCCCTCTCTTTACCTTTTTATTGCCCTCTTTTGCTGAATTCTAAACAGCACCCCACTCCTCAGACTATCTGTTTTTTTCCTGGCAATTTTGCATGTCTCTTTTTTGGATCTAAAACTATATCTGTGTTGTTCACAGACAGACAGCAAGGAGAATAACAAGTGGAGGGTAACAGTAATATGGATGAAGATAAAATCCCAGCGTTGAAAGCAGAATTCAAATTTGGAGATTTACAACTGGTTCTCATTATTGATACACTGCAGTTTGTCATCTTGGGATTAAAGTAGATCTTCCTAAGCCATATTTCCAATATCAGCATTTCAGTGTTTGGTGAAATCAGTGCTAAAGTGAATTATGAGGATGCATCCTATTAGAGTCATAGAGATGTACAGCATGGAAACAAACCCTTGGTTCCAACTCGTCCATGCTAACCAGATATCCTAAATAAGTCTAGTCCCATTTTCCAGCATTTGACCCATATCCCTCAACACTCTTCCTGTTCATATACCCATCCAGATGCCTTTTAAATGTTGTAATTATACCAACCTCAACTACCTCCTCTGGCAGCTCAGTCCATACACGCACCACCCTCTGTGTGAAAGTGCCTTTTAAATCTTTCCCCTCTCACCTTAAACCTATGCAGCCTAGTTTTGGACTCCCCCACCCCAGGGAAAAGACCTGTGTATTTACCCTATCCATGCCCCTCATGATTTTGTAAACCTCTATAAAGTCACCCTATCGCCTCAGTTTCCAATGGTCCAGGGAAAATAGCCCCAGACCATTCAGCTTCTCAGACTGAGAAATTATCCAATCCAAGTCTCCTTTCTTACCCGTTCAAACAGAAGAAAACAGCCAACAAGCACATGCCAATTTATTTAGAGTGGAAGGGGAAGAGTACTTTTTGTTGATTGATAGAAATATCAATTGGATACATTTTGATTCTATTGTTAATAGTACAAGTGCCAAAACTATTGAGTTTTGGGTCCCTTATCTAAGGAAGGATGTGCTGGAAATGGAGGAGGTCTAGTGGAAGTTTACAAGAATTATTCCAGGGAGGAAGGGCTTGTCATATGAGGAGTGATTGAGGACTTTGAGTCTGTACTCAATGGAGTTTAGGAGGATGAGGATGAATCTCATTGAAACTTTCACAATACTGAGCAGTCTGGGCAGAGTAAACGTGGAGAAAATATTTCTAATAGTAGGAGAGACTGGGACTCAAGAGTGCAGCCCTAGACTAAAGGGGTGATCTTTTAGAACTGAGATGAGGAGGAATTTCTTTAGCCAGAAAGTGGTGAATCTGTGGAACACATTGTTACAGAAGGCTGTGGAGGCCAAGTCATTGAGTGTATTTAAGACAGAGATAAATAAATTCTTTATTCGTAAGAGGATCAAGAGTTACAAGCAGAAGTTAGGCGAATAGGTTTGAAAAAACATATCAATCAAAATCAATTGATTGAACAGCCTGAATAGAACAAATGGCCTAATTCTGCTCCTATGTCTTATGGTCTTAGGTTGAGAAGTCAGTTTTCAAGTTATGTTCTGTACGGGTATATGCATTAATTAACTTTTCAGTATATGCCAGATAGGTTTAAAATATTTTGAGAAAGAACTGCATCAAATGCACTCTAACACCACCATACCACCAATATCAAATAGTGTCAGTGAAAGAACTATACAAATTATGAAGCGGTATTTGCAAGAGTTATTTGCTCAGTGACAAGCTGGGCATTTTTTTTAAACAGAGGTTAGATACTTTTCTGTTCTGTTACAGACTAACACTAATGTAGGTCTTAAGATCTATAGGATCTTTAGGCGAGATGGAGGAGGGTATAAAAGGGGTGGTGACGTAGCACTATTAATTAAGGAGTCAATTACTGCAATAAAGAGAAATGATTTCTTGGAAGAGTCCTCAAACAAGACTTTTTGGGTAGAACTTAGAAATGTTATGGAGGAAGCTACTTTACTGGGAGTGTACTATAGACCCCTAAAGAGGCAGCGGGAAATAGAGGATCAAATATGTAGACAGTTCAGAAGGTGTGTAAGAGTAATAAACCACTAATTAAACTAGGGGATTTCAAATTACCCAACATTAATTGCAATAGTCACAGTGTCAAGCTTCTAGAGGGGGCAGATTTCTTGAAATGTATGAAGGGGAGCTTTTTGTATCAATACATAGAATGCCCAACAAGGGATAGCACAGTGCTGATCTGGTTCTGGGGTAAGAAACCAGACAAGGGTTCGATGTGGCAGTGGGGGTACATTTCTGCAATAGCAACCACAACACGGCATGGTTCAAATTTGTTCTGGACAAGGAAAAGGATGGACTGCAAAAGACAGCTTTAGATTGGGGGAAGGCAGATTTTATTAAAATAAAGCAGAATCTGGCCACAGTAAACTGGGAACAGCTCCTTGCATGTAAGTGTACAAGCGGAGAAATGGGGTGGGGGTGTGCAGCATTCAAAAAAGACCTGAGGAGAGTACAGGCCCAATATGTACCCTTTAGAGGGAACGTAGGAGCAATAAATCCAGAGAATCCTGGATGTCAAGGACAAGTCGGGACTGGATGAGGAAGAAAAGTGGGGCTTTTAGCAAGTCCAAAGGGAACAATTTAACTGCGGCCTTAGAGGAACACAGGAAGTGCAAGAAAGAACATAAAAAAGCAATTAGAAGAGCAAAAAAGGGTGCATGAGAAAGGACTTGTGAACAGCATTAGGGAGAATCCTAAGATATTTTATAAATACATTAACAGGAAGAAGTTAACCAGGGAAAGAGTAGGGCCTATTAGGGACCATGGGGGCAACCTGTGTGTGAAGCTGTAGGATATTGGAATGGTGTTAAATGAATATTTCTCTTCACTCTTCACTCTGGAAAAGGAGAACTTAGGTAAGGAATTCAGGAAAAGGAACTTTGAGGGACTTGCACAGTTTGACGTAGGAAATGGAGAGCTTTTGGAGGCTCTGTCAGGCTTAAAAACAGACAAACCCCCTGGCCTGAAATGAATCGCATCCCAGGTTGCTGCAGGAGGTGAGGCAGGAAACTTTTTCAATCATCCCTGGCCATGGACGAAGTGCCAGTGGACTGGATGACAGCAAACATGGTTCCTTTTAAGAAGGGTAGTAGAGATGAACCAGGAAATTACGCACAAGCGAGTCTCACATCAGTGGTAGGAAACCTATTGGTGAAAGTTCTGAAGGAGCAAATTAATACCCATTTGGAAAGGCAGAGGTTAATTAGAGATAGTCAGCATGGCTTTGTCAGAAAGAGGTCATGCCTAACAAATTTGTTAGAATATTTTTTGAAAATCTGATCATGTGTGTAAATAAGGAAAATTCAGTTGATATAGTTTATATGGGTTTTAACAAAGCTTTTGACAAGGTCCCACATAAGAGACTGAGAGGGTTAAAATACATGAATTTGAGGAAAACTTGGCGAAATGGACCAGAAACTAACCTAGTGATAGGACACAAAGGGTAACTTGAGTGACTGGAGTTGGGTGTCCAGCGGCATACCGCAAGGATCAGCACTTGCTTGTTACATACATTAATGATACTGATAAAAGATATGGGGGGAATGTTGAACAAATTTGCAGTTGGCACCAAGACTGTTAGAGTGGTTAATAGCGAAGATGATGGTTATGGGTTACAGGAAGACATAGATGGGTTGGTCAGATGAACAGACCAGTGACTGATGACATTTAACCCGGGTACATGCAAGGTGATACACATTGGAAGAAACGTTTGGTGCATTTAATGAATGGCAGGACACTGGGTATATTAAAGGAGCAGTTATTCACAGATCCATGAAGTCAGCAAACCACGTGGTTAGGACAGTTGTGAATGCATATGGGATATTTGTTTTCATCGGTGATGCTATAGAGTATAAGAGCAAGGAGGTGATGTTGGAGTTTTGCAGAGCATTGGTTAGGCCACAACTTGAGTATTATGTGTAGTTCTGATCACCTCACTACAGGAAGGAAGTGATAGCACTGGAGGGAGTAGAGAGGATGTTGCCTGGGATAGAAAAATTGAGCTATAGGGAGAGGCTAGGCTGGCTTGGATTGTTTTCTTCAGAGCAGAGAAGACTGAGAGGACGCATGGTTGAGGTCTATAAGATCATGAGAGGTATGGACAGGGTGAATAGAGAGCAGCTGTTTCCCTTGGTGGACGGGTCAATCACGAGAGGGTAAGGGGCAGGAGATTTGGACGAGATTGGTGAAAAAAAACTTGTCATCAGCAGGTGGTGAGAATCTGGAATGCACTGCCTGGGAAGGTAGTGGAGGCCAGAAACCTTACAACCTTTAAAAAATATTTGGGTGACCACTTCAAATATCATAACATTCAAGGATATGGGATAAGTGCTGGAATCTGGGATTAGTGCACTCTTATTGGTAATTATATTGGTGCAGAATCGATGGACCAAACAGCCTTTCCTGAGCTGTGTGCATCCATGAATCTATGAATGTCTACAACAATTTGTTCAGCTAAAAATTAGTATTCAGATGTGCTCCAAGGGTGAGACTTGTTTCTTTTTTATGCTTAGATATCAATAGTCAGAAACAAAAGAAAGATGAGTTCATGAAAACCTCAAAACTTTGATAATACAGAGTTGGCCATAAGGTTGTGCTGAAACGTCTTTGAGATGATAAGAAAAATGTGTTTTAGAGTTGTTGTAAAGAGCCTATGGGCATACACATATCTAGTATAGATTGGAGAGAAACTCAGTCAGTGTCTTGAGGATCGTTTCACTAAATCACAGAACTATTACATTCCAGAAGGAGGCCATTTAGCCCATTGTGTCTCATCAACTCTCCGAGCATTTGGATTTAGTGCCAATCTCCTACCTCTTCCCCATAATCCTGTGCAATGCTTAAATAGAGACAATCATCTTATACTCTCTTAAATGCTTTGACTGAACCTACATCCATTGGTGGATTCCAAATACAAACCATTCACTGCATGACAAAAGTTTTTTTCATTTCACATTTGGTTCTTTTACAAGCAGTACACTTTATTCTAAAATGTGATGCATAGAACAACACACAATATGTCAGCTGAAGTCTAATTAGTGTCTTATGTAAGTTCAGCATAGTCTCCCTGCTCTTGTACTCTTTTAATGAAGCTGAGAATACTGTATTCTGAATTAACTACTCTTTCTACCCGTTCTGCCATTTTAATGGTTTACATATCAGGTCTCTCTGCCCTTGCATCCTCTTTAGTTTATGTTATCTCTCCATTTTCTTTGTACCAAAATGTATCATTTAACACTTCTCTGAATTGAACATCATATGCTATCTATCCGCCTACTCCATTAGAATGCCCTTTAGAAGTTCTGCAGTTTCCTCCTCACAGTTTACAATTCTGCCAAGTTTTGTATCATCCACAAACACTGAAATTGTCCTCTGTGCCTCAAGAGCAAGATCATTTATACATCAGAAAAAGGAAGGATCCCAATACTGACCTCGAAGGAACTGCACTGCAAAGGTTCCTGCAGCTCAAAAAATAGCTATTAACCATAAATCTATACTTTATCTCCCTCAGTCAATTCGTTTCATGTTGCTGCAATCCCTTTTATTCTATGATCTATTGTTACCCCCACAAGTCTGTTCGGCGGCACTGTATTGAACACATGTTGTCACATCAACAACGGTTCCTTCATTGACCTTTTCTGTTACATCTTCAAAAAAAAAACTCCAGCCAGTTAGATATTATTTTCCCTTAACAAATCTGTACTGACTTTTCAGGATTAACTCATTTTTTTCAATGAGCTTATTATTCCTCTTCTGAATAATAAATTTCTGAAGTGTCGTTGTCAACAAAGTTAAGCTGATTGGTCTGTAATTGCTGGGTTTAATCTTTCTAATATTTTTGAACAAAGCGCATAATGATTGCAAATCTCCATCCTGCAGCACCTCAAGGAAGTTGAAAGATAGAAAGGTCATTGTTAATACCCTGCAATTTTCACTCTCAGTCCCTTGGATGCATTTCATCCACTCCCAATGGTTTAAATTTAAGTACTAACAGCTTATCCAATTCGTCTTCCATATCAATTTTGATACTTCCAGTGACTGCATTTCCTCTCTGTGACTGTGATTTGAGCAGCAGCTGCCTTGCAGGTGAACATAGATGCAAAATATTAATTCCTCAGTTATGCTTAATGCCTCACTGTGTAAATCCATTCTTTGGTCCCTAGTCAGCCCTACTCCTCCTTTTACAAACTTTTTTTCTATCTAGAAGATTTTGAGATTACTCTCCACATTATATTCCACTCTTTTTCATAATCCCTCTTATTTTATTTGCTTTGTTACCTCACTTCTGATGTTTCTGTATTGAGCCTTGTTCTCAGTCGTATTTTCTGCTTGACATCTGTCATAAGCATACTCTTTCTTCTTTGATTTATTATACCTCCTTCATGATCCATGGAGTTATAAATCTGTTTCCCTTACCTTTGCCTTTTGAGTGAACACACCATGACTGTCCCCAATCCATCTCCACTCTGAAGGTAGCCCATTGTTCACCTACTGTTTTTCTTTCTGCAATCCTTTTGTGACACCCTATCCAGCTCAGGTCAGTCCTTGCCCCATTGAAGTCAGCTCTCCACAAATTGATCATTTTTAGCCTAGATTGTTCACCATCATTTTCCATGATAATTGTCAACTTTATGATGCAGTGACCAATGTCCCCTAAAAATTACTCCATTAACACTTGGTTTTCTTGGCCCACCTCATTCCCAGTGCTTCCTTTTGGACTGGATACATAAGAACATTCACCATTCACTGCCATTTACACTACCATTATTCCAGTCTGTATTTGGATAACTACATCCCCTGTTATAACTACTCTATGATGTTTGCATCTATCTGTAATTTGCATCTGCATCTGTTCAGCTACTTCTTTACTTCTAGCAGATGGTCTATGGGTTACACTAAGCAATTGAACTTCTTTTGGTTCCATAGCTTTTGCTAGATTGAGTATGTCCTTGAACCCTCTGGGATGTTCTATTTCTTCACATTCTCAACTATATATAAGTGACTTGGATGAGGAAGTGGGAGGGTGAGTTAGTAAGTTTGCCGATGACACAAAGGTTGGTGGAGTTGTGGACAGTGTGAAGGGCTGTTGTAGGTTGCAACGGGACATTGACATGATGCAGAACTGGGCAAAGAAGTGGCAGATGGAATTCAACCCAGAAAACTGCGAAGTGATTCATTTTCGAAGGTCAAATTTGAATGCAGAATACTGGGTTAATGGCAGGATTCTCGGCAGTCTGGAGGAACAGAGGCATCTTGGGGTCCACATCCATAGATCCCTCAAAGCTGCTACCCAAGTTGATAGAGTTGTAAAGAAGGCATATGGTGTGTTGGCTTTCATTGGCAAGGGAATTGATTTTAAGAGCTGCGAGGTTATGCTGCAGCTCTATAAAACTCTGGTTAGACCATACTTGGAATATTGTGTTCAGTTCTGGTCACCTTATTATAGGAGAGATGTGGAAGCTTTAGAGAGGGTGCAGGGGAGATTTACCAGGATGCTGCCTGGACTGGAGGACAGGTCTTATGACGAAAGGTTGAGGGAGCAAGGGCTTTTTTCATTGGAGCGAAGAAGGATCACAGGTGACTTGATGGAGGTGTACAAGATGGTGAGAGGCATAGATAGAGTGGATAGTCAGAGACTTTTTCCCAGGGCGGAAATGACTATTATGAGGGGGCATAATTTAAATGTGATTGGAGGAAGGTATAGGGGAGGTGTCAGAGGTAGGTTCTTTACACAGAGAGTGGTGGGAGCGTGGGATGCATTGCTGGTGGTGGTGGTGGGGTCAGATACATTAGGGGCTTTTAAGCGACTCTTGGATCGGCACATGGAGGATCGTAAAATGTAAAGTATGCAGGGTAGATTGATCTTAGTAGGATAATAGGTCGGCACAACATCGTGAGCCGAAGGGTCTGTACTGTGCTGTACTGTTCTATGTTCTATGTTCATATCTATACCTCTCACCTCTTGTTTATCAAGAATAGATCTTGCTCTGCTTTGAAAATATTCAAAATCTCTGCTTCCACTGCCTTTTGAGGATGAAGTTCCAGAGACTCACATTCTTCTATGAGAGAAAGATTCTCCTATTCTTTGTCTGAAATGGGCAATCCCTCATTTTTAAATAGTGACTTTTAATTCTAGGTTTTCCCACAAAAGGAACACTTTTGCCAGATTCAACTTTTAGAGACCTGTCAGGAACCTATGTGTTTCAGTCCGTTTCAGTCAAATTGCCTCTTCCTCTCTTAAACCCCAGCAGAAATTAGCCTAGTGAGTTTAATCATTTCTTACAAAACACCTCACTCACTCCTAGTAAACCTACTCTGAGCAGCTTCCAAAGCATTTACATCTGTTCTTACATAAGGTGACCAAATCTATACACAATACCCGAGATGTGGTCTTACCAATTTCATGTGTAACTGCAGCATATCCTCATTACATTTGTATTTAAATACTCCCACAGTAAATGACAGCATTCAATTTAGTGTTTGTTTTCCTAATTACTTACTATACGTCTATAATTCTTGTTGTGATTCCTATACTTGAACATCTAGTTTTCTCTGTATCTAAGAACACTGCAATCTCTCACTATTTTACTTTTATTACCAAAATTGATAATTTATACTTACCTGTGTGATACTCCATTTGCAGAATTTTGCTCACTCATTTAACCAATCTACCTTCCTTTCTATGCATCTTATGGACTTTTCACAATTTACTTGCCTTTCTATCTTTGTGGTAACAGAAAGTCTTATGAGCATGCCTACGACAAGTCATAAATAAACCTATGTATAATACAAGTTGCCACAGCAAATGTCATTGATATCTTGAGTCATTGTTTAATTATTGCCCATTTTACCAATTCAAACACCTCATGTTATTCATAACCTTGTGAATAATGTCACTTTTCCAAGTACAAACTATAATCAGAAATATATTTGTAGGAAAATTTGGATCAAGAACAAAAACGGTCGCAAAGATTGCACTGTGAGATAAAATCATGCTCATTTATTCCGATGCAGGCGGTATTCAAACTTCATGTTGTCTTTTTTTAATTCATTAACGGGATGTGGGCATTGCTGGCTAGGCAGCATTTATTACCCATCCCTAATTGCCCAGAGGGCAGTTCAGAGTCAACCACATTGCTGTGGGTCTGGAGTCACAGGTAGGCCAGACCAGGTGAGGATGGCAGCTTCCTTCCTTAAAGGACATTAGTCAGCCAGATGGGTTTTTCGAACAATGGATTCATGGTCATCATTAGATTTTTAATTCCAGATATCTTATTGAATTCGAATTCCACCATCTGCCAAAGCGGGATTTGATGTTATCTGGATTAACAAAGTCTAGCGATAATGCCACTTGGCCATCGACCCCAACATGATATTAGCATGGTTGCAGGATAGGGCAGGAGCTGAGCTTGTTGCTGTGTGGTAGCATAACTGACGAGGTGGTACAGAATCATGAAAATCTAATACAACTTGCAAGCTAGCTTGCCTTATTTATAAGAAAAGTATATATGGCTGCAGCAGAGGCTGGAATTCAAGTGGCTTTGACCTGAGAAAGACATTGTATAATGTAGTGGAGAACAAACTTTAGGGTTCTCCAATGTAACTTTAGAGAACTTGGTGCAGGAGGACAGCAGGATGATTGAGATAGTCTAGTAACAGTATCTGTAAAATTCTCCCAGAAAGCAATAGAAACTGTTAGCCAACCACAGCAATGTCAGCAGAGTAGACCCAAAGACCTGAATGAAGTGTGAAAAGAAGTTCTTCGGATCCCAGCAAAAATCTAAGCAAGGGAGTACATCTTTAAATGTGACTTTCTACCAGCTTCACCAATATCCTGACATACTAATCAGTGCATCACACCTACATCACTGATATACAAACAATCTCCAGTAATCACAATGTATGCATAACATTCAAAGCTTCACATCATTTGGAATTATTTAGCACTGTCCCAAGTCTTGCATACATATACATAAACATGTACAGCACCACAACCATGTAAACATTCACAAAATAACAATGATGAAGAAGATAATGAAAGTAGACCAAAACAAATCCCCAGGGGCAATTGGTTTTTTTTTAAGAATCCCTACAGTGTGAAAACAGGCCCAACAATTCCACACCGACCCTCAGAGCACCCACCCAGACCCATCTCCCTATAACTCACCTATTCAGTATTTGACAAAAGAAGGCAAGAGCATTGCAGATTGCCAAAGTTTAATATTTCAAAATGTCTTGATTTTTGAACTAATTCTTTAATACAACAATCAGTTGGGAAGGTAACCGAAATGTTGATATGTATGCAAGGAGGATGGAGTTGAAGAATAATGAAGTCTTGCTATAACTATGTACGACTTTGGTGAGACTGCACTGGAATACTGTATAAAGCTCTTGACTCCATTTTCAACAAAGCACAAACTTGCTTTGGAGATGGATTCTCTTATGATGAGATGCTGAGTAAATGGAAGATGAATTCTGTGGAGTTTAGAAACACAAGAGGCGATCTCATTGAAACATTCAAAATTTTGGAATGGTTTCTTAGGGAAGATGCTCAGAGATTGGTTTTCATGGTTGAGAAATCTAGAAATTGGGGACACGGCCTCAGAACAAGGGGTTGACCATTTCACACCAGGATGAGGGGAATTTTCTTCACTCTGATGGTTGTATATCTTTGGAACTCTCTACACCAGACAGATGCGAATGCTCCATCATTGAGCATATTCAAGGATGTGAAAGCTAGAGAAACAGACAATAGCAGTAAGCAGAGTCAAAACAAAATATTTGCCATGATTGTATTGAATGGTGCTGAGGGTTTGAGAGCAAAATCTTTTTTCCCAGCTTCCCTTCCGTATATTCTTATAGGATAAATACATGTAACATCACCATTTAAGGAAAGCGAAAAAGCAAAAACTAGGGAAAATATAGACCAATGACAGACTGGGTGGGAGATTGGTTTGGCATGGACATGTGTAGAAAATAATCAAAAAGGCTAATCAAATCCTGAGTTTTGTATATTAATGATAACACTGTTAGAGATTCTATTTCTATTGGTTGCAGAGTCTGGGCAAATAATCTAAGAATTAGATTTGAGAGTTTTATGAGTGAACTTAGGAAACACTTTTACACAGCAAGTATGAAATTTAATGAAAGCAGAGATGCACCATTTGATGGACTGGAGGGCTAGGGAAAACATCCCAATAGCTGTGTCTAACACATGTCTATCAATCATCAGACATTAACTGCTTGGAATTGGTGCTTCTGTACTTTCAAGACAAAGTTACCCTGTTCCAAGAGCTGATGGCCAGACAAAGGACTGGCATTTTGCATCCCCAGCAGCACCAAGAGGAGCAGTGTCCGTGCTAGAACTACAGCTGATCTGGACCAGCAAGCAAGGAGCAGGCCTGGTAAATGATTTGGGTTCACTGAGGCCTCAGGTTGGCAGACAGAGAACTTTCTAATGCCACTTGGGGAGTAGGCAAGTTGAGAAGTTGTGGTGTTGGGGAGTGGGGGCTTCACAGGTCACAGTGTGCCTAATCAGCAGGCCTCATAAGTCCTCAGTTATCCTCTGATCAGGAATATTGTCCTCCACTGCTCTCCTCCAATGCCTTTCCTTGTCATGTTACAGCCATTTCCCACCTCTCAACCTTCTCTCAACAAGCATCAACAACTGAGAGTTGATGCTCAGTCAGTTGTTAATTTTCAACTGAGATTAATATATTTTTGTCATCATATTAAGGGATGTGGGACAGTATTCTGTATCTGGTTTGTCAAGTTAAGGTGAGCGGAAAAAGTTTTTAGAAAGAACATGAGGCACAACTTTTTTACACATAGAATGGTTACCGTGTTGAAAGAACTACCAGAGGAAGTAGTGGATGCAGGTACTGTTAGAACATTTAAAAGAAATTTCGCTAAGTACGTGAATAGGAAAGGCTTGGAGGGATATGGACCAAACACAGCAGGTGGGACTAGTTTAGTTTGGGAATATGGTCAGTATGGACTAGTTGGACCGAAGAATCTGTTTCCCTGCTGTATGACACTATGACTCTATGACTACGACCCTATGACCTTATGCCCCTATGACTCTATGACCTTATGAATCTATGATTCTATGACTCTGTGACCCTATGATTCTATGACTCTCTCTGACTCAATGACTATGACTCTATGACTCTATGACGTTATGACTCTATGACTATGACTCTATCTTATTCTGGGATATACTTGAACACACGACATTTACATCAGTTTCCCGTGAAGCACATTTCTGTTCAGATGCTAATAATTCCTGAGGATGACTAATTTTCTATGTTCACCACCAAGCTTTACAGCAGAAAAATAGTGTATGCACTGCAGTCTGCTCAGAACTGTGGAAGTATAAACCAGTCAGCATCCTTAGTAAGGAGGAAGGGAAAGGTGGAGCAAGATATTCTTTGAAAATATTTGCACTTGTCAAAGCAATTGTTATGATTTCCTTAATTTCCCACCCAAAAAAGTTAGTTAAAGATAAGCGACTTGCTCTATTTCTTGTTCAATGATAACAATTACCTTGTAGCTTGAAATAGTTTCCTTTATCATCAGAAGCACTAACTAGATGTAGCACCGTTAGGTATTATAATGGCATTTCTACTGTAAACATTTGGAGGATTTAATCTGTCTTTTACGGTTAATAAAAGTAAATTTATATTAATTTACAGTTCTAAACCTATATGTTCTATTTTATGATCATTCTGCTGTTTAATTTGTTTATAAAACTGCAGGACTGTTTACGCAAATCAATACATTCGCTTCAGAACAGAGTAATCATTTTCAGCTGCATACAGTATTCATTTGTCCAGTTTTTTGATCTGAAGCAAAAAGATAAAGTATTTGCAAATCACTGTGTTCTGAGCTATTTGTTATTCTATACATTCAGCACAACCGAATCATTCATGATTTGATTGACATGTAAGGAATCCAACAATTTTCAGTTTTTACTGCCAGCTGGTCAATAAGCATGTTCTCCATGTTTTCTGAATGCTTACTCTGTAGTGGGAAACAAAATAAATGCAGTAATTTTGAAATGAAAATATGTTTTGCAGCTGCTGCTTTGTTTTGAGAAGCTAGTTTCAGCTAGAAAGTAACTAATGTCATCAACATGGAGTAGGGCAAGGCAGCTACACTTAACTAACATCATGGAATGAGAAATTAGGGAAATCACAACAATAGCGTTTACAAGTGTAACATTTTCAAAGAGTATTTTCGCCACCTTTTCCTTTCACCCAAACTAAAGGTGTGTACTAATTTCTGGCCTCTACACCTCTTCAAAACTAATATGGTGCAATATGCAGCGTGTTAATTTAATTCTGCTGATCTATTGTCACATGATTGGTCAGTTTGCCTTATATCACAGGATGTGCAAAGGTTGACAATACTCAATGAATAGCCAGGCTGTGAGAATTCCAAGGCTAAACATTTGCCAGAACCTTATGTCAATGACTATGGTCAAAGTCTTTTTAAAAATTATTTCCCAAGATGTGAGCATCTCTAGCAAGACCAGTATTGTTTGCACATCCCTTACACCTATGGCAAGGCTAGCACTGTTTTCATATCCCTCAATACCCATGGAAAGTTAGTGGTGAGCAGTCTTTTGAACCATTGCAGGCACATTAACATAGTTGTAGGAAGGAAGTTCAGTGATTCAGTGATTCAGTGAAGGGACAGTAATAAAGATCCATGTCAGGATGGTGTTACGCTTGAAAGGGATCCTGTAGGTAATGTTGTTCCCATGTTGTTGCTGTCCTTGTCCCTTAGGTGGTAGAGGTCACAGGTTTAAAAGTTGCTTTTGAAGAAGCCTTGGCGAGCTATTGTAGTGCATCTTAGGCATGATACACACTACTGCCACTATGTTATCAGTGTAGGAGGGATTGAATGCTTGAGGCACCGGATGGGGAACTAATCAAGCAGAGTGGTTTGTCCTGGATAATGTCAATCTTCTTGAGTGTCGTTGGAGCTGCTCTCATCCAGGTAAATGGCGAGTATTCAATCACATTCCTGACTTGTGCATGTAGATGTTGGATAGGAATTGGTGAAACAGGACATCAGTTACAGAGCACATAATTCCTAATAACA
>NC_063335.1:16479897-16523031 GCF_021869965.1 Rhincodon typus
GTATTCATATAGATTTCTGATTTACTTTTTGATCAATAGTAATCCCTTTGGACATGGTCTCTGTCTTTGATAGCCCTGTGATCATAGCTGAGGTGGATAGAGTTGGAGTTGGAGCATGAAAGGTCTGAGACAACATGCGGGAGCTGGGAGTGGGGTGAGAACTCCTATTCCCAATGACCCACAAGGAGTGATTAGCTTTCCTAATTCTGGAAGACATGTGCCGCAGTAGTGAGTTTTAAAACAGATTATCAATTGAACTTTTGGAAACCAATTGGAATAAAATAAATATGAGTCCCTCCTGCCATTGGTAGGACTCTCAGCCCAGCCCTGTGTCTGACACCATAACAAAGGTGTGTTATGGATGTGTTACTTTTATTTAACATTTTATTCCAATTCTGACCTTCGCCTGTTCATCATAACAATGGATTGGAGTTAAACTTGAGGCTGGAATCTTTTAAGTACTTGCCTACCTACCTTACCATTACCATTTGGTTGTTGGTTGGTGACCATGAGCTTTACATGGAACACCTACCTTAACATATATGAAGCCTGATGAGGTGCCTTGCATTTAACGTGACAATTGAAACTCCTCTGGATGGCATTTTTAATGGCTTTCAGTTGATATGTTTGCATTAAATGTCTTTGAACATTGTTATTGAAACCATTAAAACATTTAAAATAAAGACTAGGAGTTCAGGTAACAAGGTGTAGAGCTGGATGAACACAGCCGGCCAGGCAGCATCTGAGGAGCAGGAAAGCTGACGTTTCGGGTCTGGACCCTTCCACAGAAATGGGGGAGGCGAAGGGGTCTCTGAAATAAATAGAGAGAGGTAGAGGCGATGATAGAAAGTGGATAGAGGCGCAGATAGGTGGGAGAGAAGACGGACGGGTCAAGGGGGCAGGGATGAAGCCAGTAAAGGTGAGTGTAGGTAGGGAATTGGGATGGGGGTTGATCAGTGAGGAGGGAGGGGCAGGTAGGTAGGAGGGAAGACGGACAGGTCAAGGAGGCAGGGATGAGGCTAGTAGGTAGGAAGTGAGGGTGGGGGTTGGTCAGTGAGGTGGGAGGAGCGGATAGGTGGGAGAAAAGACGGACAGGTCAAGGAGGCGGGGATGAGATGGGCTGGTCTTGGGATGAGGTCAGGGGTAGGGAGATTTTGAAGCTTGTAAAGTCCACATTGAGACCATTGGGCTGCAGGGTTCCCAGGCGGAATATGAACAGCCTACTCCTGTTCATATTTCTTATGATTTTATGGTCTTATAAAGTTGTTACCAGATGTGCCTTTCAGAGGATTTGTTCTGTCATTTTTTTTTAAAGCAATTGTTGTAAACTTGAAGTCAAGTAGTCAGCTCCAAGCTAATAAAGTAAGAAAGCTTGTGAGGCCGTTTTTTTTTAAGTTGGAACAAAATAAACAGAATGAATGAGTGGGGTCAAGCACCCACAAAACCAGAATTTTTAGTTTTAGCATTCTGCAGTTCCTGGGGTCTTGAAGCTGGATATGGAACCTATTATTCCTGTCTCTGTTGCAGCTAAAATCTTGGGTTCTCTTCCTGCGACTAGAATTGCATTTGAGACAATCTGTTTTACTGAATTTGCCTATGCCAAGGGTGAGTTTATGGGATGTTACTATATTGGAACAGTTGTTGTTCAGTAGTTAAACAATCTATTATTCTGTTAAGTTTTCCAACGGAGTTAAGTTATTCCAATTCTTTTTTTTTTCTTTTGTTTGTGTTTTAACGATACTGTAAAAATAAAGTGTGTTTTGCTTCAAGCCTGTCAGTTTGACCAATCAAATTGCATCCAGAACACAACGCCTTGCACTTGCCTTTAAGAATAAAATAGTAGTTGGGATCTCAGCTATCTTAATATATTTTGAGTGGAGTTTGGTCTGATCTATAACAAAGTGCAAAGCACCTCCTCAGGTTTTGGATAGCAGGTGCATGGCTTATATTGACCTTGGAGTGCAGCCTTCTAATTCCTTGAAAGCGGAGTCACAGATAGATTGGATAGTGAAGAAGGCATTTGGTACGCTTGCCTTTATTGGTTAGTGCATTGAGTATAGGAGTTAGGAGGTCATGTTACAGCTGTACAGAACACTGGTTCAGACACGTTTGGAGTATTGCATGCAACTCTGGTCTCCCTCCTATAGGAAAGATGTTGTGAAACTAGACAAGTTTCAGAAAATATTTATGAGGATGTTGCCAGGGTCAGAGGTTCTAAGCTCTCAGGAGAAACTGAATAGACTGGAGTTATATTCCCTGGAGCGTTAGAGGCTGAAGGGTGACCTTATAGAGGTTTATAAAATCATGACGGGTATGGATAGGGTAAATAGGCAAGGTCTTTTCCCCAGTGTGGGGGAGTCCAAAACTGGAGGGCATAGGTTTAAGGTGAGAGGGGAAAGATATAAAAGGGACTTTAGGGGCAACTTTTTCATGGAGAGGGTGGAGTGCATATGGAATGAGGTGCCAGAGGAAGTGGTGGAGGCTGGTACAATTGCAACTTTTGAAAGGCATTTGTGTAGGTATATGAATAGGAAGGGTTTAGAAGGATATAGGCCGAATGCTGGCAAATGGGATTAGATTTATATAGGATACCTGGTCAACATGGACGAGTTGGACCAAAGGGTCTGTTTCTATGCTGTATATCTCTATGACTCTATGACCCTACACAAACAATGCTTTTGAAGAGTGGGATGATACTGTGCCTTAAACAGATATGTTCTGCCCTGTTTCTCCTACAGAGGGATGTTATTACTGCAGTGCCAAAACGCCCGCTTCAGACAGGCAGTTGGTAAACAGCTTAGAGTTCTCCCTGGATGTTTCTTTTTAAGAAGGACAAAAGAACCATAAGTGGGCAGGGTCAGGCTCAGACAGACCCAAAAGGACTTTAGTTTTGCTTTCAGTTTGTTGGTGTTTTTGTTGGCTGCTAGGATTGAAAGCTTGTTTTCTCTGCTAGTAGGGTGAAGTCTTAGACAGAGAAGCTTCCTCTTAACAATCAGAAAGAGCAGATTGTTTTTTTTTGATGTTACTTTCTACTGGACTAGAGAGAGACAGCGCATGAGAATAATGGGATAACACAGTGTGGAGCTGGAGGAGCACAGCAGGCCAGGCAGCATCAGAGGAGCAGGAAAGTTAACCCCAAGGGTCCCAACCCAAAACATTTTCTTTCCTGCTCCCCTGATGCTGCCAGGCCTGCTGTGTTCCTTCAGCTCCACACTGTGCTATCTCAGACTCCAGCATCTGCAATTCTTACTATCTCCACATGAGAATAATAATTGTGTTGCTGATCTGCCTTTTCCAAGGGTGTATTTATAGTATACTGCCTACATTAGTACAGTTGATGATTAATGGGTAAATGATACATTATCTTGTTAAGTATTTCAATTGAATAAAGTTATGCTGATTCTTCTTTTTGTTGTGTTTTAACTGTGTTGTAAAAATAGAGTATGCTTTGATTAACACTTATTGGTAGACCAGTCAAATCATACCTGGGACATAGCGCCTTTAAAAAAAAATATAAAAGCTAGGGTCTAGACTATCTCTATACTATACTTTGGGGGTCTGGTCTGGTCCTTTACGAGAAGAACTGAAGAATGTAGGCCAATTATAATGAAAAAAAAAAGACTACCTTTTGTGTGGCACGTTTAATGATCCGCCATTCAAGAGTTCTTTATAGTCAATGATACACTTTTGAAGCATTTATTGCCCATCCCTAATTGCCAAGAGGGCTGTTAAGAGTCAACCACATTGCTGTGGGTCTGTCGTCACATGAAGGCAAGACCAGGTAAGGATGGCAGTTTCCTTCCTTAAAGGACATTAGTGAACCAGAGGGGCTTTTCCAGACAACTGACAATGTATTTACAGTCATCATTAGATTCTTAATTCCAGAGATCTATTGAACTCAAATTCCACCAGTTACCATGGCAGGATTTGAAACCAGGACACCAGAAAATTCCCTGGGTCTCTGGGTTAACAGTCCACTAGGCTGTTGTCTCCCCACCCAGAATACTCCAAAATTTGAGTGTAAGTTTTAGAACTTCAAAAAACATTTTACTCAAAGGGTAATAAATATTTGAAACAACATGCCAAACAAGACATAAGAGACAAAAGTTTTGGGAAGAATCAAATGTGAACGACAAGACAAGGTACTTGGGAGATGGGTTTTGATGGAGTAAGTGGTCTTTATTTATTCTGAACTCCACTTATGCTCTTATATAATATTTTCTATTATCTAACTTGCCACCACGTCCTCATATTAGAACACTTTACCAACCAATTTAAGCACTTTCTTTTTCATTAAATATATTTCTGCCAAGTCTATTTCTGTTAAACGTTTAGACAGTTGTCTAAAAATTCATGGTACACAGAGAACCCCAGCTCCACTAAATGCTTAGCCTGCACCTTGTAGGAATTCCAAGATCCTTCTCATCCTGGATAATTACCTGTGTAGCAAGTACCATCAGTTGGAGGAACTTGAGTGTCAGGTATTGGAGCTTGAGCAATAGTTAATGTCACTGCAATGCAAGTTATGCGGACAGGCCTTCAAGAGATCACCGACAGCTTAACAGTATGCAAGCAGAAAGAGAATGAGTACTACAGATTGGATAAGATATCCCGAATGCATCTTACACTCAAACTGGTATTCAGTTCAAATAGAGCTCAAGACATTCTGAGCAGTATGATCGCCATGGCAACATGGGTGATTCAGGTTTATGGGGAGGGAGGAAAAAGGTTCAAAAAACAATCCTAACAGGAGAGGCGATGGCCCAGTGGTATTATTGCTGGACTTTTAATCCAGAGACCCAGATAATGTTCTGGGGACCTGGGCTCAAATGCCACCATGACAGATGGTGGAATTTGGATTCAATTGAAAAAAAAACTGGAATTAAGAGTTTAATGATGACCATTGTCAATTGTTGGGGAAAAACCCATTCAGTTCACTAATGCCCTTTAGGGAAGGAAACTGCCTTCTTTACCTGGTCTGGCCTACATGTAATTCCAGGCCCACGGCAATGTGGTTGACTCTTTACCTGCCCTCTGGGCAATTAGGGATGGGCAATAAATGTTGCCCAGCCAGCAGTGTCCTTACCCTGTGAATGAATCAATTAAAAAAAGAGTCAACTGAGGCATTTCTGCAGCCACAGACATTTATTCAAGATGTTACGTTGCTTCTGTGGTGCCAAGGTCAAGATTATCACTGAATGTCTGCAGAGTATTCTTAAGGGGAAGGCTATATAGCAAGATGTTGTAATTTCAATCATTATCAATGTTGAAGATAGAATCTACCATTTAACAGATCTTTTTTGGGAGCTTTGAAAGATATTAAAAAGTAAGACCTCAAAAATGGCAATTCCTGGATCTATCCTAGTTCCATTTGTTCATGATAACAGAGGTAGGAGGAAAGTGCAGGTAAATGCATGACTGAAGAAGTGTTTCAGAATGGAGGACTTTAAACTCTAGGACCATTAGGATTGGTTTGATGGGGATAGGATTTGTACAAGCTTGAACATTACATTTCAACTAGGTTTGCTTGTAATTGTTTACCCCTATTAGTATTTTGGTTTCTATATTTTCCTGTATAGTATTATTGGGGAGGTTCTAAACTAGCTTGAAGGAAATGGAAATCTGAGCACTTGTGTAGAAATGAGAGAACGAAACATGGTGATAAAAGTATTATGTTGGGAGCTATGGTGAGACTTGTGGCAGAATCAGACAAGTCCGACAAAGCTTAGCACCACAGCGTGAACATCTTGCTGCACCTATGTTTTTGTCAAGTGGTGTGGGGAGTTTCTCACTGGGCAGCGGTGAGTTTACAATTAAAGGCGATTAGAACTTGCTAGCTGCCTTATTTACACTGCAACTCACATCATTAAAAGTCAGCGTTGTCTCTGATTAAATGCGTTGAACAAGCTAGAAGTCAGAAATTCTCGACACTGATGTCAGAGCAGGTACACGAGACTTCAACTCACTGCTGGTTCTGGCCAGTCTCCACATTACTTAGGAACAAGCAGTATATCAGAGTATGATCCACAGATAATGCGACATCCCTCATCCAAAGGCTTTGGCAGCCAATATTTGCTACCCCTCACAGCCATCATGGCACTTCTCTATTCATTTGCAGGGTACTCAGGATGAAGAGACCTGCATTGCCAGGCTCACCAGCACTAACATTGAGAGGCTGCTGCAAAGACATTTTGCACACAGAGGGATAGAGCTGATAGATTGGACCAGGCTGTATCTCACAGCTGCTCACGTGATCTCCTCACACTTGCTCACTTAACTCTTAACTGCATGCACACAGCATCCTTTCCTTTTCTTGCTGTGCCAATTAGATTTTGATTTGATTTGAATTACCATTGTCACATGTACCTAAGTACAGTGAAAATTTTTGTTTTGCGTGCAGTGCAGGCAGATCATAACATGGAAGGACATACAGATCAAAGGGTGTTTAGACAAAGTGAGGTATACAAAGGTACAGCTGCACAGGAAGTGCACAAAAGCAAGGTCAACATGAGATTTGAAATTAGAGAACTCTATTCATGAGTCTAATAACAGCAGGGAGGAAGCAGTTCTTGAACCTGTTGGTATATGTGTTTAGGCTTCTGTATATTCTCCTTGACAGGAGAGGTTGGAAGAGACTATAATAAAGGTTGGAAGGGCATGTGATGATGTTGGCTGCCTTTCCGCAGCAACGAGAAGTTTAGATGGAGTCCATGGATGGAATGTTGGCCTACGTGATGGTCTGGGCTGTGTTCCCAACTTTCTGTAGTTTCTTACAGTCCTGGGCAGAGCACTTGCCATATCAAACTGTGATGCACCCAGATAGAATGCTTTCTACAGTGCGTCTATAAAAGTTGGTGAGGGTCCTTATGGACATGCCAAATTTCCTAAGCCTCCTGAGGAAGAAGGGGCATTGTTATATCTTTTTGACCGTCGCATCTACATAGAAGGGCCAGGACAGTTCGTTGGTTATCATCATTCCTAGGAGCATGATGCTCTTGACCCGCTCCACCTCAGCTCTATTTATGTTGATAGGGGTCTTTCCTCCTCCTTTCTTCCTGAAGTCAATGGTCAGTTCTTCAGTTTTGCTGACATTGAGAGAGAGATTGTTATTTTTGCATCACAACACCAAGCATTCTATATCCTTTCTGTATTCTGACTCATCATTGTTTGATATTCGGTCAGCAACAGTGGTGCTGTCAGTGAACTTGTAGATGGCAATTGGACGAAATTTGGCCGCACGTGGTCATGAGTGCCCAGGGAGTACAGTAGGGGGCCAAGCATGCATCCTTGTGGGGCGCAGGTGTTGAGGATTATGGTGGAGAAGGTGCAGTTGTCTATCTTCACTGATTGCGGTCTGTGGGTCAGAAAGCTGAGGATCCAGTTGCAGAGGGCGGAGCCGAGACCTAGGTCCCAGAGTTTTGAGATTAGCCCAGAGGGATAATGGTGTTGAAGGTGGAGCTGTAGTCAATAATTAGGAGCCTGATGTAGATATCCTTATTGTCCAAATGTTCCAGGGATGAGTGTAAGGCTAGGGAAATGGCATCTGCTGTGGACCTGTTGTGCCAATTTGCAAATTGCAAGGAATCAAGACAATCTGGGAGGCTAGTGTTGGTGTGAGCTATGACTGACCTGTCAAAGCACTTCATAAATTATGGAGGTCGGAGCTACTAGCATTGGTTGTTGAGGCACATTGCATGTGCTTTCTTTGGTATGGGGATGATGGTGGCCTTCTTGAAGCAGCTGGGGACTTCAGATTGTAGCAAGGGGAGGTTAAAGATGTCAGCGAATACTCCCGCCAGCTGGTCTGCACAGGATCTGAGTGCAGGACCAGGAACTCCATCTGGGTCAGTCGTTTTCCTCGGGTTCACTCTCAAGAAGGCCGATCTGAGGTGACTGAGGGAACGGGAGCGTCTGGGGTCATCGGGGCAGGTGACACTGCACTACCGCGTGTAAAAATCATCAGGGAGGGATGTGTTTTTGCCCGCTATTTCATTCTGCTTCATTTTGTTTCCCCTTATGTCATGTAGGCCTTGTCACAGGCATGTGATTAGATTGGTCTTCTAACATAGCCTGGTACTGCCTCTTGGCATCTATAATGTCCTTACGGAGGTCATATTTGGATTTCCTGTAAAGGTCTGGGTTGTCTGACTTGAATGCTGCATGCCTGGTCTTCAGTAAGCAGTGGATTTCCCAGTTCATCCAAGGTTTCCAGTTAGGGAACATACAGATTGACTTCGTTGGCATGCAGCCCTCCATGCACTTGCTAATGAAGTCCGTGACCATGGTGGCGTACTCGTCCAGGTTTTTTTCTGAGTTCTTGTATATGGTCCAATCCACCAATTCCAAGCAGACCCAGAGAAACTCATCCACTGTCCCAGACCAGCATTGTACTATTTTCTGTTCTGGGTCCTCACATTTCAACTTCTGCTTGTCAACTGGGAGGAAGAACACAATGTTGCAATCTGATTTTCCAAAGTTCACATGGGCTATGGATGGATAGGCATTTTTGACAGTTATGTAGTAATGGTGAAGGAAGTTTAAGCCCTGGTGGGGCAGGAGACACGTTGAAAGTGTTTTGGTAGCACCCTCTTGAGGTTAGTCTTGTTGAAGTTGCTAGCCTTGGGGAATTTCGTCTCCAGTGCATTTTGTAGTGGTATAAATTTCATCCACAGCTTTCTTCACTTCCACCTGGAGTGGTATGTAGACCTGCTGTCAGGGTGGCAGAGGTGAACTGGCTTGGCAAGTTGTAGGGACGGCCTTTCACTGTAAGATATTCTAGGCTGGAGGGAGCAGTAATTGCCAGGCTGAATCCCGCACTGTGGGGAGGCCTACGATCCATGCAAACCCACGCACTTAGTCTACCTAATTGTATCTGTCTCGGGGAAGGGATTTAAAGTCATAGAGTCACGGAGACATATAGCTACACACTTGCCTTGCCTGTCAGCAGTCCTCAGTCGTTGGGGCATACATCTTGCTGTACAACAGTGAGCTACGTCAATCTCATATCTGCACAATGTGCCAGCAGCTTATGCCTCAAACACACTACTTGCAAAATTTTCAAGAGACTACTCCTCACCAAAGCCCATGTAGACCCTATCAGTCAGAGTGTTTCTTGAGATAGCTACAAATACCATGTTGAAACAGAATTGTACCTGCTGGTGATTTTATTATGCACGCTATGTAATCTGATAGCTAATAATAATTCCTTCCATTGGAAATCTTTGCATAAATTACATGGAATTTCCAAAAATGTTACAGTCTGTTTGATTCCTGTCAATGTTGCTGTCATCCTCTCCGAAAGCAGTAGCCCCAATTCCAAGTTAATTCCCTGATTTGATGCTGCTTTATTCCTTCTCCCTTCAGCTGCCTTCAGAACCTAATCCTGAATGCCATTCTTGTTTCTGCTTCAATCCTTAACTGCAGTCATGCATTCTATGACATTCTACAAATCTCACAGTGAAGTTTCTCCTGCGTTCACTCCCAATTCTGTAATATTTATGTCTCCTCATTCTGGACCTGCCATTCATTAGGAAGAGCAGGGAATATTTTCCAGGCAAGGAGAGTTGGTTTGCATGTGTACAGGTTGTTAAATCCCTTCAAATTGATGTTGAATCTTGCAGTATGAGGAAGTCTGAGATACATGCAAACTCGCGTACTTAGTATGCCTAATTGTCTGTGTCTTGGGGGAGGGGATTTAGAGTCATAGAGTCATAGAGACATAAAGCTTGGAAACAGACCCTTCAATCTAACCAGTCTATGCCGACCATAATCCCAAACTAAACTAGTTCCCTGCACTTGGCCCATATCTCTCCAAACATTTCTTATTCATTTACTTGGTCAAATTTCTTTTCAATGTTGTAACTGTACCCACAGCCACCACTCTCTGTGTAAAAAATGTTGCCCCACATCTTTTAAATCTTTCGCCTCTCACCTTAAAACTATGCCTGCTAGTCATGAAATCCCCCACACTCAGGAAAAGACACTTGCCATTCACCTTATTTCTCCACTCATGATTTTATAGACCTCTAGAAGGTCACCCCTCAACCTCTTACGTTCCAGTGAAGTTGTATCTTTGTGTTTTGACAGCATCAATCTCTAAAAAACTCTGAAACAAAATACATTCTTGAAATCCTCTAGAAATTTCTGCTTATCCTCCACTAACTCATTATCTTCTCCCCTCAGGGCCCCTCTACGTACTTGACAATTCGCTTTTTACAGATAAAAAAAATAATTTTATCATTTTTGAAATTCTTTCCACATATTCATCCCTTATTTTCCTTATTTCTTATTTAACCACTATGTTTATTTTCTCCTATGTTTAATGGGCCTCATGCATCATTTACTTCAATTTTATTTTTTTTTCCTCAAGCTTGTGGTCAGAAACCAAAAGGAATTTCCTCCTGGAGTATGTTGATTCTGAAATATTGTAACTTATTTTTTGAAAAGTTTCTTTCTATAAATATATCAGAGAAATGAAAAGAGAATTGGACAAGGTGAATAATCGGCAGAAAATTAGCAACTGCTAATTATTTCCTGGGGTCTGAATTGAACGTCACCTCAAAATATTTATTTCTAGATCTTTTGTCAGTGAAGTGTGACCAATAATATTTTTGGAGTGCTGTCCTTTTCTATGTATGAATGCCATAGATTCAGTGGACCATGCCTTGTAAACGGAGAATGCTGTACTTTTCATGGAACTCCATCTGCTTCTCCAGCTGCCCCTGTATCCTGAGGGTCAATATAATTGAATCACAGACTTGTTGAGAAAGTGCCATGGAGATTTGGGTATCTCTGTGCACTGTTATAAACTGGCTGATTCTTGAAAGGTCATCTGCTAATACTACAACAGACTCTGCAAAATAAAATTTTAGTGTAATTTTTTATTTTTACTGCTCCTGGCAAAGATGTGCTGTCCTGTTGCAGATCCAATTCCTGTAAAAGGCACAGTACTTGAATGATGACCATGATTAGGTGAACATTCTTCACATTATATGCCTCAGTTATATTGAGATTATCATGTCGCTTGGGTGAGGAACAAAACCTGATGGGGGGCTTGTTTGTGCAAACTCAGACCTATCAGACTCTCCCTCTTGTATATGCTGCACCTAATTCTCCTCAGTTTCCTCTCTTTCATTCAATACATTCAGCATAGTGTTTAATAATAATTGATCTGTGTTTGATCGTGCCAGACCGTTTACTGATCTGTGGAATTGTGATCAATTGTTTAAGCTGTGAGTGGAGGTGGGGATCCCACACACACACAGAAAAAGATTCTAGAAAATATCTCGGCCTCTCTACAAAGGTCATATCTGTGTTGAAGCCTCTGCAAGGCCTAAGATGCCAGAAGTTCTGTCAATACACTGTCTGGATTTAGAAATCGAGTTATTGCTGCATTGCTGGAAGATTATTTACTCAGGTAAATAAGAAAAACAACAACTTGGTGAGTTCATATCAAATGGTGGCGAGAAGATAGAACATTCAACATGCTGAGGTACATCGTTGCATACTAAAGGGATGTAGAATCTCAGTGTTATGTAGCCTTGTTTGACATCTTTTATTCCTCTGTTTGCTGGTCCTCTGCCAGCTTTCCCTGCTTGACTGGTGACTTTCATTAGAGCATCACTAATACCAAGTCAGAATGAAGTCAAGATTATACAGATTCTTGTCATTGCTACTTAAGAAGCCAAAAAAAACAATTCATGTTGGGCCAGTGCTTTAAAACATTGCACCCCAAATTCAGCCAGAAGCAGTTTTCCGAGATTGAGTAAAGTTAATAAGTCTTGATGACGCACGATACATTAAAAACACTTCTGATCATTAGAACATCGGAAACATCAATAGAAGTCGATCATTTGCCACCCCATCCCCGAGCTTGGACTGCAAATCAATAAGATCCAGACAATCTGTTTGTGCTTTGAATTCCATATTTCCATCTAGCTTTTGATAACTTTTGATCCTGCTTCTATGCATTTTCTATGCATCTATGTTTCTATGATTCCTTGCTTAACAAGAATGTATCTATGTCTGTCTTAAAAAATACTCAATGACCCTGCTTCCATTGCTTTCTAAGACAGAAAGTTTCAAAGTCAAACAACTCTGGAAGACAAAAGCATTCTCTTCATCTCAGGCCTGAAAGGGTAATCCTTAATTTTAAGCTAGTGTTTTCGAGTTTTGGACGCACCCAAGACGAAAGATTCTTTCCACGTTCATCTTGCTAAGACCTTTCAACAAACATATACTTTAATCTAGCCACCCTTCTAAGCTTGAGATGAATCAATCCCAGTTTGTTCAATCTATCCCTTAACAATAAATATCAAACTAGTAAAACTCATCCACAACATATTAACACCAGAGTTATATTGAGATTGTAAATATATTTATAAAGCTTTTTTTCTGTGCAGAGTTTATAGTCAAGTGAGACCATAGAACCATAAGAAGATGGAGCAAAAGAAGGCCATTCAGCCTGCTGAATCTTCTCCACCATTCAATGAGATTGTAGCTGATCTGATAAAATTCAACCTGCCTGCCTTTTCCTTATAACCCTCGATTCCCTCAATGATTAAAAATCTGTCTATCTCAGCCTGAACATTCTCATCAACCCAGCCTCAACACCTTTCTGCAGAAACAAATTCTGTAGAATGATTGCCCTCTATGAGAGAAATTCCTGTCCATCTCTGCCTTAAATATGTGATCCCTTATTCCGAGATTTTGTGCCCTCTGGTCCTAGATCTCCAATAAGAGGAAACAACCTTCCTGCATCTACTCTGTCAAGACCCATAAGAATGTTATATGTTCCAATAAGGTTTCCTCTCATTCTTCTAAACTCCAATGAGTACAGTCCCAATCTACTTAACCTGTCCTAATTAGAAAATCCCTCCATACCGAGGATCAGCTGGGTGAACCTTCTGTGGACAGCCTGAAATGCCAGTATGTCTTTCCTCAGATGAAGGGCTAAGAAGTGTTCACAGTATTCCAACTGTGGTCGTACCAGTGCCTTGTATAATTTTAACGAAACTCACTACTTTATATTCCATTCCCTTTGAAATAAGGCCAACATTTCATTTTCCTTCCCTACTCCCTGCTGAACTTGGATGCTGGCTTGATTTGATTCATGCATGAGGATTCCTAAATCTCTCCGTTCTGTAGGTTTCTGCAGTCTTTCTCCATTTAAGCAATATTCACCTTCACAATTCATTCTGCAAAAGTGCATAAACTCATATTTTCCCACATTATATTCCATCTGTCAAGTGTTTGCCCACTTATTTAATCTGTCTATATCCCTCTGCAGACTCTTTCTGTCATCCCCATCATAGAAGATCATGCAATATTTATATAAATAACACAAAATAAATACTTCACTAAGTATTGTCTGAGTTCAGATTCAGTGTGGCCAGAGATATTCTATCCCCATAATTATTCCAACTGTAGCATATATTTGACACACACATCTACATGTAACATTTTCAACACTTTGCTTAGTTTTTTCTGATTTGTTCAAATAATATTTTGACTTCTGTGAAACTAGTGTGAATTACTTAGGTGCTAATAAATTGTACAAGATGAGGTGTGAGGGACTGCTATTGCTATCAATACAGCATTTGATGAAGTATGGCATCAAGGAGCCCTAGTAACAATTGAAGTTAATGGGAGTCAGAGGGAAAACTCTCAAATGCCTAGCAGAATATTAAATGTTTGTGGCTATTAGAGGCTAATCACCTCAACTTCAGAACGTTATTGCATGAATTACTCAATTCCCTAGTCCAAATCAGTTTCCTAATTCCAAGATCCTTCACCTACTTTTATCAATGACTTTCCAACCACAATAGGTCAGAAATTGCAATGCATTTACATCTCCTCAGTTAACCCCACAGACATTCAATGGTAGTACAAAATCCGCCATTTTCTCAAGTTGTCACCATTAACCAGAAACAGAACTGAACCAACCAAATAAATCCTGTAGTTACAAGAACAGGTCTCTAGATGGGAATCTTACAATGAGTGACTCATCTCCCACACACAAAATACAGGTCAAGGATACAATAGAACACTCTCCGCTTGCCTGGATGAGTACAGCTTTAACAACACTCACAAAATTCAACATTATCCAAAACAAAGCAATTGTACATGAGTATCATAAAAAAATCCAAGAACTGCAGATGCTAGAAATAAGAAACAAAAACAGAAATTGCTGGGAAAACAAATACTCAGCAGCTCTGGCAGCATCTGTGGAGAGAAAGCAGAGTTAACATTTCAGGTCCAGTGACCCTTCTTCAGAACAGAAGGGTCTAGGCCCGAAACATCAGCTTTCCTGCTCCTCTGATGCTGCTTGGCCTGCTGTGTTCATCCAGGTCTACACATTGTTATCTCTGATTATCTCCCTGTCCACCACCTAAACCGTCATCTCTTATATCACCAGGACAGAGTGGCAACAGTATGTTCTGTTGAAATATGCATCCAAACCTATGACCTCTACCACCAAGAAGAATAAGACCAACAGGTGTGTGGCAACATTGCCACCAAGTCATCCACAAGGTCACATAACATATTCACTTGAAACTGTGTAAGCATTCATTCTTCATCGCTAGATTAAAAGCTGGAACTCCAGGCCTAATAGCACCATGGCAGTGCTGGACCACTTGTGGAACTACATATACTGCAGTGATGCAAAAAGGTGTCTCACCACCTTTTCAAGGGCATTGAGAGATGGGCAATTGTAGTGATTGAAACCAGGTTGACCTCGTTGATTACAAGGTCACTGACTGGGGTTGTTAACCTGGGCCAATCAAGAAAGCCCTGGATGACCACCATAACCAAGAGGTTAGCATCTCCTCTGTTCAGGTGACTGACTGTGAGCTGTCTGGCCACAGCCGTTGTGCTGTACACAAGTAAATAAAGGCTGGCTTGGTGATGGGAAACCAGCCTCTGTGCAGTTATTTCAGCAACAGATGCTAGCTTTGCCAGAAACACCACCGTGACATAATAAAAAAAGGTTCTTTTCTATGAACACCAACTGGCTACAAAAAGACACGTCCAATACTCACTCATCTCAATCCACATGGACAAGGAGAACCATGACTTTGACTGGGACAGCACCAAGATCCTGGGACAGGCTAGGCAGAGACAAGCACGAGAATTCTTGGAAGCGTGACACTCCACGAAGCATGCTATTAATAAACACATTGAACTCGACCCCATATACATTCCACTACGAAGGAAAACCGGAAGTGAGGCAATCCATCTCAACGGACCCCAAAGTTTAAAAACCAGGCGGGCAAACACACCAACGCTTCATCGGAGGCTGCACTGAGGATGTTACCAAGCATGGTACGAAATGTCTGTGGAACAACAAACCAGTTCGGCGAGCCAACCAACCTGAAAGTTCTTTTCTTTCAACAGGTGCAAAACATTTACATTTATTGTCATAGAAATATAGAATCGTGCAATGCAAAAACAGGCTACTTATCCCACTGTATCTGTCTAATAGACAGTTTTTTTTTGGCTTTTACATGGAAAATTTCATATCACCTTCAATGCCTGTGATTGCTATACTGTTTACCAATCCATCCAACTTTTTTTTTGATATTGTAATTCATTTCTTTCTCTTTAATGAAATCCATTGCTGTTTTTATCCCTCCAGCAAGTTTCTTTCCAACTTTGATTTGGAGTCCTTTTGTTTCATTGATCAGTTGTGATGCTTCACCACTGAACCATCCACTTTTGTTGATTTCTGTAGTATATTTCTCATGGTTTTGACATTCAATCAGCAACTATCTGTTAGTGTGTGACTTTTATAAACAGGACTATTACCTTTTGGAATTGTCTATTTTACTACAGCTTATTCTATGGAACTCAAACCTTTTCCGTAACAATATTTTTATTATTGTCTGTTTCTCTTTTGTACATTCCTCCTAATTTGTATTTTTGCCAAGACAATGCAGCTCGTAATTGGGCTCTAGCTTCAGTTGCTTCGCACACTCCTATCTCACAGTGATAAGATAAGGTAACTTGAGCATTGAAGCACAGCTGAAAATGAGAGGAAATACAAGTCCCAAAGACAGAAGGAAATAAGATGAAAGAAACACAATTGACATGGAAATAGACTTATGCACTTATAGCAAGTTTTAGTTCTGTTGGTCTACATGAATTCCATGTAATAACATAAAAACAGTGATAGCAATCATCAAAACATTTTCCATGTAACTCAAATATAAATCTGGCAATGACTGATAGTTCTTGGTTCACTCAGATACATATTGTCTCAGGACTTCAGCTTCTTCAATTCTTTGTCTCAATTTATTTTGTTTCCAAATCCTTCTCTCCATCTTCTGCCCATTGCCCAAGTTTCCCAAGCGTATTCATGACCCCCCTTTCACAATTCACTGCAGCATGCATCTGTCAATCCTCCAAACCATGCCCCTAGTTCTGGGGAAGAGGAAACATACTCCCAGCATTTACTGTGTCAAGCCATCTCAGGATCTTATATGTTTCAATGAGATCAGATCTTACTCTTCTAAATTCCAAGTAAGCCCAAAATAACCTCACAAGACAATCCTCTCACCACTGGAATCAGTCTAGTATATCTTCTCTGAACTTCTTCCATGCAATATTATCACTCCTTAAGTAAGGAGACTATAACTTTACAGTATTCGGGTGGAACTCATCAATGTCTTGTACAGCTGTAACAGTTCCTTGCATTTATAGTTAATGCATTTCGTAATTAAGGCAAATATCCCACTTCATGGCAAATTGCACACATAACAACAAGTGCTTCATTTTACGGTAATTACTTCCATATGAAAAACTTTGAGACACGTTTCAGAAATGTAAAATAATTGTCGTTTTTATCTAACCCAACCCAAACAATACACGGTCTTACATTCCTCCAAACAACCATCCCACGTACCTAAAGTGCACTTTACTGCCAAGTCTCTTTATGCCAGTTTCTGGTGTGCCAGGTCATTAGAATTATTAACTCATAGGCCTGGCACAACAGGTCAGAGAACCCAAAATCTTCAGAATACCTTTATTAGTCTGTCCAGCAACCTTTTGAGATGCCTCTGCATTCTAATTGAACTAGAGTTTAAAGAGCCTCTTAAAGTCTTCTGAAACTAGATCCATTCCTTTGGATAATCCCCAGAAATTCTGAGCCAATTCAGATTCATTGATCTCTGTCGCCTTTCTTTTTCTCTAGCTATAACTACTGGGGTTGCTTAGTCAATAAAGTTTAGAAAAAGAAGATTCATCCTTATTGAAACACTAATATTCAAGAGGGAGCTTGACAGAGTGAATACGAAGGAATCCTCTCCTCTTGGAGATATCTGCAACTAGGGAGCAGAGTTTCAGAATAAAGGGTTGCTCATCAAAGGAGATGAGGAGGAATTTATTCTCTATAGGGCATTAAAGTTTGGACTTCATCACCACTGAGAGCAATGGATGTTTAATCATTGAATGTATTCAAGACTGGATTAGACAAATTTTTCAACTGGAAGTGAGTCAAATGACGTGAGTTAAGCTAGGAAAGCAAGAACAGATCAATCAGAATCTTAACGAATGACTGAGTAGGCTTGACAAGCAGTAAGACCCATCCCTGCTTTTAGACCTTAGGTTCTGTCTCTTTCCTATCCCAGTACCTGGCACCTGATTGTTTTCTAGGTATTTCAAACAGGAATATCAGTCCTTGCATCTCATCAAACGGTTTTTCTTCAAACTCTATACACTTATTCTCAACGTGTCTACTATCCTGCATGACAGCTTCTGCTAGCACCACGTTGGGTTCCAAATGTATATTGAAGCTACACAATTTTAGCTGTCTGTAACCGCACCTACTTATAAGTCCGTTATTGTATGACATGACATTTGGCTCAAGCTGAATATTAACAATTGAAATCATTATGTTTATCTTTCAACAACACCCACACATTTCCAGCTATGACTGAATCATCCTAAATGAAAACTTTTTTAAAAAATATGGGCTGAAATCACCACTGTGTTTAATATTAAACTGCGATTTTTATCCCTTGTCAGGATGTTTGGTAAGATCTTTTTCTTCTTTTTCTGAGCTTGCCTATTTATGATGCTAATTTGGCTCTCTCACATTTATCTACACCTTCCAAATCTCAAAAAATAGAATCCCCCAATTTAGCTTGTTTTCTTTCATCTGTCACAAACTTCAATTAATCCAAAACAATGAAAGTTTGCATCCTTCCCCATAGCAAGTCCAGCATATCCATCACATTTAGTTTGCAGTAAACTTCAATGGATTCTTGATCCAGCAGTGTTCTCTTTCTTGTCTCACATTGTTTTGTCTGCATATTTTCCACGGCTATATGTCACATATGCACATTCTTCTGACATTAAATTAATGATTATTCTCCGCTTCCTCCCACTTCACCATGACAAGTTCATCATTCAAATACTCTATCTGCGCTGTCTGAAATTACCATTCAAAACCTGTTGTCAAGCTATTTTCCGCCCACGGTAAAACCTCTATATTTCACTTCTCATGTGGAAAAGAAAATTCAAAAATGTACAATTGGCAGAGTGCTTCAGGTGCTAGAATCACAATATGGAAGCTTGGGCCTGTACTGTACATAAATTCCCAAAAATTATGTTGAATGGCCCAGAAATTATGACATTGCATTTCAAAATATCCAATGCTTACTCTCAGCATTAATCTGGAGTATCTCAGGCTGTGGATCTTTGCATAAACACTATCCCTCAGGCTGGTTGCTATTTACCTGTTTGCCTCCTTCTCTGTTCAACTCCTTACATACTGTAATACTTTATTTACATCAGTAAATCGTAGGTAATCAAATAGTGTAGTGTCTAAGTCGTCTTCCATCACATGCTCATTCTATACCACGGTTTTCTGTCTTACCAATACCACATTGTGTGATTGGCTATAGTATGATAATTTCTTTGAGACTTACTACACCATGGCTCCCACAGGTTTCTCACTACTGTTTACATTTTTCTGGTTTCAATTCTAATTACTTGCATAGTCTTTGTGATTATTATTGTCATTATTTAATGTTACTCTTATTATAACATTCTCTCCACTGAACCCCATTTTGGAGGTTGGAAAAATTTGTAACTCTCTCTGGACATCCCAAACCAGCTTACTTTAGTTTAACATTAGGTTGATGGAGTTGTACCGTGTCGGGAATTGTACCCATGTGTACATCATTTGATGTAGGTATGTCTGACGCACATCTTGTGATAATCAAACGCAGTCTCACTTCTTGATTCGAGTAAAATCAATGCCTATCCTTTCATCCTGAATGTCCTTACAGGCATTCTGACAATATGAAACCTCAGCTGAATAAAACAGAGAACTGCGGAGGCTGACGAGCTGAAACAAAAACAGAAATTGCTGGAGAAACACAGAAAGTCTGGCAGCATCTGCGGAAAAAATGTAGAGTTAACAATATGAGTTTAATGACCTGTTCTGAAGAAGGATTACTCAACTTGAAATGTTAACTCTGCTTTCTATCCACAGATGCTGCCAGACCAGGTGAGTTTCTCCAACAATTTCTGCTTCTGCTTAAAATCTCAGTTGATCTGTTTGGTGACTGTGACAGTTAACCGTTCATTCTGTCCTGCCTTTGCAATCGGCAGAATTTTTGCCCTGTGTCTCGAGTTATACCACTTATGAGATAGCAAGATCTGTAGATGCTGGAGTCAGAAACAACACAGTTGGAGCTGGAGGAACATAGCAGGTCAGGCAGCATCAGAGGAGCAGGAAAGTTGACATTTTGTGTTGGGACACCCAAAACGTCAACTATACCACCTATGTTATCTTTTGCTGTGGCCTTTGGCTATCTCATTGTGGCCTTGAGAGGTTATGCTTGGCCAGAGGTTGTGCAATCAAAAAGACTGCATTCATTTTTAACTTCCTACCCATTAGCATCTGTTGGAGTGCTCTCTCAATGGGAGAGGACCACCCAGGAATAGTGATGGTGGTTTCTGAGTCATTGTCTGTGAAGTAGGGATCTGTGAGCAGGACTGTTCAGCTATTGCTTGACAAGTCTGTGGGACATCTCCCTCAATGCTGATGAAAATCCCCAGATGTTGGTAAGGAAGTCTTTGCAGATTTTACAGGGCTGGTCTTGTCATTGTCGTTTCCAGTGCCAAGGTCATTGCGAGGTAGCCCATCCAGTTCTAATCCTTTGATGGAGTTGTTAGCACTTTGATATTACTGAATGGCTGTTAAGATTGTCTCAGAGTGCATTTAGGAGTCAACCAAACTGCTATGGTTCTGAAGTCTTGTGTTGGTTAGCCCAAGAAAGGAAGGCAGATTTCCTTCCTTAAAGGACAATAGTAAAATGTTCTGAAATTGTTAATGTTGCAGAATACATTAAACTGCACTCAATCTGATGTTGACATGCAGGAATGGGTGGAAATAAGGCAAAATCTCTTAGAAAGCCATAGAATGCAAGCATATATCCACAGATCTGCTTATAGTCTTTGTAATGATATTCATCTTAACAATGTATCATGTGCCAAACACTAAACTACATCTTGTTCCGACAAGCAGTTTTCTTGTTCTGACTCACTAGCGATACTCATTCTACCACACTAAACTAAATCAAACCTGTATGTGAAAGGTGAAACCACAATTTTTCCAGAGGACCAAAGGGCTACTCTCTCATTAGAGAGAGAGAGAGAGAGAGACAACTGGTGGTGGTTAAACCTGAGAGTCACCACACCTCAGGCAAGGGGAGAGGCTGAAAAGGAGAATCCTCCAGCCCAGCCTCGGCTGCTGCGGAATTTAAACCCACGTTGTTGGCATCGCTCTGCATCGCAAACCAACTGTTGAGCCAACTGAGCTAAGGAAAACAGAATAGTGGCAGTATTCCTTCCCCCACAAATACGACATGGTGTCAGTGGAGAGAATCATTGTTCAATACTACAGGCACAAAAGTGAAGAAATATGTGGACCCAGGAGTATAAGTTTCCAGGAGTCAAGTGAGTTTGCATCTTTGAAGAGTCTACTACTTTAGGATCTACTCAAACACTCAGTTGCTGCAAGCACTTGAGCAAACAAGCAGTCAGCATAAACTCATGGAAGGATCAACATGGGAGACCTAACACTCCAGGCTAAAGACTCTACTTCAGACCTGAGGGTAAGAAGCTCAAAATAAGCAGTGTGGTCTAGAAACAGCTTAAAGACCTGACACAAATTCCATTGGGAAGGTAGGATCTGTGAGAGCATTCCGACTTTGAGTTATGGCTAAGAAGTTGATGTGTTGGAGCTTCTTAAATAATGTTTAAAATCTCTGCTGGGTGAGGGAAAAATAAACTTTAAAGTAATTGTGTGAAAACAGAGACAAAGAAGGCCAGGAGTAAAACTAAAAGTGCCTATAGCTCACAATGAACAATACTGCCATGAGTAGACTGCACAAGGCACGCCTACAAGTTGGTGAATCTTGGGTCATGGAATTACTTTGTACTGAGCTCACTTCATTGGGAACATCACAAAGCAGAATTAAGGTGACAAAAGGGGCAATTTAAAAGTTACAGGAAACAGAGTTTGAGCAAAAACAAAGATACTCGCAAAACATTTGAGGCTGCAATAACTGCAGGAGACCCATAACTTAACCCACAGTTTTGGCGGGAAAAATGTATTCAGGCTGTAGGGATATAGTTTTATTTGCTCAGAGATAGTAGGAACTGCAGATGCTGGAGAATCCGAGACAACAAGGTGCAGAGCTGGCTGCTGCTATTTTGGATTTGCTTGCATATTAAGCTGTTAAATGTGGGAAATCATCCATTTTGCTGATTTGGAGATTTTAGTTCTCCTAGCTGTAAGCATGCATTATTTCATGCTTTAAGCTAATGCCCTTAACTGCCCAGTGACATACCAGCTTGGAGTATTTTAGATTGTGGGTATCTATGCATGTGCTGTCCCTGAGGCTATTTGCTCCTTGTCATTTATCACTTTTCATCAGAGTAGCATTATCTTTAAATTACTTTTATCACTTTTTATCACTTTTCAACTGCTTGTGCTCTGTATAGCCCTTATGTATCTGAGGCTTCTCTCCTCACTTGCTTGTGCAGACTGCTGTCTTTTCTCTTACTGATGTAAGAGTCATGCAATTAGTTACATCATAATTTATGTGAATCATATTATACTATTCCTTTGTCAATGACCAATAAAGTTCTCCACATGCTGTCTGACATTCACCCTTGCCTGATAAAACGGTGATATAATGCTTTAATGTAAACATTATATTGTGGTTGTTTCGCTCACTGAGCTGATCTGTTAGATAGCAGATGTTTCATTACCCTGCTGGGTAACATCATCAGTACAGCCTCTGATGAACCGCTGTTGTGTTTTCCTGCTTGATATTTAAACTCTGGGGTCCATTGGATTTGATGACATCATTTCTGTTTTTCCTTCGCAGTGGTGTATATATAGGGTCTATGTGTTTATTGATGGCCTTCTTGGTGGAGAACCAGGCCGATAGGAATTCCCATGCTTGCCTCTGTTTGGCCTGTCCTAAGATCCTGATGTTGTCCCAATCAAACTGGTGGTTCTCCTTATCCATGTGAATGGAGCTGAGCGAGTATTGGTCGTGTCTTTTGTTGCTAGTTAGTGTTCATGTACTCTTGTGGCCCATTTTCTTCCTGTCTGTCCAAAGTAATGTTGTCGCATTCCTTGCATGGAATTTTGTATATTATGTTGGTTCTGTCCACAGTGGATAAGGTCTTTGGTTCGAGTTAGCACGTGGCATAGAGTTGATGTGGATTTGTGCGCTATTCTTAAGCCCAACGGTCATAGGAGTCTTGTGGTCAGTTTGGATATGTTCTTGATGTAAGGTAGCGTGATGAGTGTGTTCGGGCATGCAGTATCTTCCTGTTGTGATAGGCACTTTTCCTGTATATTATGTAACCAGGTACTTGTCACAAGTTTTTACTCAACATGTATATAAAACTTTACCCCACTAATGAACCTAACAAACACCATGCAGTGTATGTAAGCAACCTTTAACCTATGAATAAAACTAACGGCGCTATATCCCCTCCCCCTTTTCTGATGAAGGGTCTAGGCCCAAAACGTCAGCCTCTCTGCTCCAATGATGCTGCTTGGCCTGCTGTGTTCATCCAGCCCTGCACCTTGTTGTCTCTGCTGTCAAAAAAGAGTTGCCTTTACAGTGTGAGGCAAATGAAATAGAAATACTTCATTGCAAGTACAAGTGTAAATGTAGTGCTACTTAAGAGCCAAGCTACAAATATTATCCATCCTGGCACATCTGTTGTTCCACCATTTTTCTGTTATCCCACAGCAACAGTGACGATAGCCCCTGCTATAGCTAAACCCATGGATGACACTTCCAATGAGCTATTGTTGGTGACATGGGAACAGCACAGCCCCTTAGTGGGCATTCCTTTTGATTGATGTTAGATTAATTAGTCAATTTGGTTAAATTGATTGTGGCTGGTTCAAAATTAAAGAAACACCGGTTGTTAACAATATGAACAGTCAGTATTTGCATTCCTCACACACTACAGTTTGACATCATCCTCTCTTTCATGAAACATGGAGCACTCTGATAACCAGGGCCATGGAATACCTCTGATTGGAACTTTGGTATAGAGACCTTCATTCTGATAAATGCATCACAAGCAAATAGAGTAGGAGATTCTAAGTGCTGCATGATTACTGATAACCTTGTCCTCCTACTGTCACATCATCCATGAAAAACAACATTGTATGTAAAAGCATTTTGAAACTTACAGTTCAAAGTCAGAGGAAATCAGCTCAATGCACTTGTGTAGCTTATAAGATCTTGGATTGTATTTGTTACTTGTGGCCCCACTGTTCAGGTCACCTGTGATTACTCTGTTTTAAAGATCACTATCTTCAATCTACAATGATCAGTGTTGCAGTCAAAATTCCTCATGATTGGGATTTGTATCACAAAGTTTGCACTTCAAGCACTGACAAAGTCAAGGTTCTATGATTACAAATAACCTCAAACTGTCTTGTGAAAGTAACTGATTAATTCAATTGCACCTTTAAGGGCCTCACATCAGTCCTTTCTTCCTCGTGTTTCCTGTTGACCCAATCAGTACCTATCTTTCACATGGTCCTGTGAGATCGTGTTCAAAGAACCAGACGACCAGGATCAGTGAGTGGCGAAAATAGCCTTTTTACTGTACATTCACAGCAGCACGATGTAAGCCGAAATAGAATCCCAAAATCATAGCTCAAAAGCAGCCATTTTATACAGAATTCAAGTATACACTAACATTCTAACACTTGAGAGTTAAGCAGTAGATATTGTACAAAAACTGTTTTGCAGGAAATTGGAGACGGGTTAAACATGTGCTAAGTGTTACTGGTTATTGTTGAGTGTTAATGGTTATTTTAATGAGATTAGAGTGTCTGTCTGATTTGTCATTGCATAATTCAAAAAGTGTTAGTCTTGTTATTTTCAAGGTTAGAATTTAAAGTTAGAAAAGGCATATGGTGTTTTTTAAATAAAAGTCCGAGTTCCCAACAGTTTTGATTGTCTGTGGTTTTTATTTGTTATCGCTTGTTCAGTTAGTTTCATGGCTGCGTCCATCTTTGGTTCTATTTACTATCATTCATTCGTTCATTCTTTCGGTTTTGTTGTAACACCTGTTGTAGTAATGCTGTCAGTTTCATTCATTCATTCATTTGAGGTCGTGCGGGTCTGGATATAGTGCCGTTAGTTTTATTCATAGGTTAAAGGTTGCTTACATACACTGCATGGCGTTTGTTAGGGTCATTAGTGGGGTAAAGTTTTATATACATGTTGAGTAAAAACTTGTGACAAGTACCTGGTTACATAATATACAGGAAAAGTCTGCAGGGAAGTAACTTTAAAAGGAAGAGGGCTATCCAATTACTACCATTGACTGACACATGACTTGGTAATAGCAGCTATTCAGTTAGATTTTAATATCAAATAACACTGCTTTTGATGTGGGGGTGCCAAAAGGTTCCATCCTGTAGTGTCTGTGCAGTTTTGTTAGCCTTCATGCCTGACTGCACCTTTGAATGGAACATCGGTCTTGTTTACATGGGGTTGTTTACATAGCGCATTATGCATGACTGCACTTTCAAGTGGAGTGTAACCACAAATTGAAGTGGTGTTGTTGCTGAAGTGGTAGTAATCTGATACGGTAGCGAGCCCCAGAATTAGTTTGAATGGGGGCTGGCTAGTACATGGAAATCTGCAGTTAGTATTATAACCACGAACTAATGGGTTAATGGATTAATAGACATGATTTATTGAGTTATATTAAAAATTGTTAACACCTTTGAACTCTGATATATCAGTCCCAAACACCTCTTGGAATTCTGAAACAAAAACAGAAGTTGCTGGGCTCATGTTGAGAGAATTTTTTCTTCGCAGATGCTGCCAGACCTGCATCTGCGAAGAAAAAATTCTCTCAACATGAGCCCAGCACCACAATTTAGTCCCCTGTCCCCAGAACACAAACCTCCCCCCAAAAAACTAAACTATTGAAGCCTATGTAGGGTGTGACCACTGAATCCCCCTGCCTCTACAGCAACCCATGTCCTTCAAAGCATTATTGTACCCTTCACTTATGTATTTAATTTCTACGCTACAAAATTATTCTTCCATCTTCATCACATTACACTGTCTGCAATCCACAGAATCGACTTCCCTAACCTCCCTACCAGATCAGTGGGCTCTGATATCCAGCACCACCCAGCCCCATTTTGACTTTGTGTGGAATAGACCCAAAGACTGGCTCCCACCACCAAGCCACTTCCACCCGGAAACTGAAATGTTAGTGGTACCTGCACTTACCAACCGAAGTTAATGATTTAATTATTTTTAACTAAACATTTTCTTTCAGCGGAACCAGGAATCTCCCCCATCCCTTTTGGGATTTAACTGAGAGCTCCAGAAATAAACATGTGGCCTGAAATTGATGGATCCTGATTGGTTGAGCTGCCTCGGTTATTCAGTTGAGGCGCAAGGCCCTTTTACATCAATTCTTAGGCTCCTTGCTTTTGGCACATAACTACCAAGACCAATTTCGAACTTCTCAATCAACAGAAGAAGCAACAAAAGTCAGCAACAGGCAGCTGTATCACATGTACAACTTTAGCAATGCTTTTCAGCTTATAGAAGCTATGACACAGAAAAATGTCCCAAGTTGGTTCACGGGATCTTTATCAAATTGAAGTTGACACCAACATGTGGAGACATTTGGGCAGTTTCCAAAAGTTTTTTCAAAGCTTTTAAGGAATGTCTTACAGGAGCAAAGACATGGAGATGCAGAGATGTTTAGGTGAGACAGTTCCAGAATTTAGCACACTGGCATTTTCTTATGATTCCAGTAATGCAACTTTTTGAAAAAAAAAATTCAAACTTCTTGTTAGCTAAATGGATAACATGATAGAATGCCATATTTAAGACTTTACTGTAACAAACAGCAAAAACACTTTTTGCTAAATGCTATTTTTGTGAGAAACTTGCATCTTAAACAACAGTGTGAACTTTTCATCTCAGCCAAATGAAAGAAGCACCCAAATGTATTTCACACATTGCACTATTGCAATTCAGTTCTCCCAAAATCAATTGGAACCAATTCCTAGCTCGTGAGGGTTTACTTCTGATCTCTTTTTTTGTCCCCTAGCCTGGAGACTTTTTAATCTGGAATTGTCATTTACTGTGCAAGTTTTTCTGGAGAGTTCTCACTCTAGCTAAATCTAGACAAATCTTCCAGCCTTGTTTTAACTCTGCAAAAATTTGGTCTTTCTTATGTAGCTATGAGCACCCACTGGAATTGCTGCATTGTTAACCACATCTCTTATTGCCTATAGCTGCTCTCTGTCTCCCTGTGTGATATTTGTAGTCCAGTCTTTATAACAGCTTCTGCACCTTTCCCATTCCGATGTGAATCACATGGGCTTATCATTCAGCTGGAGAACTGATTAACAATCCTCGAAAGCCAAATTATTTTATCTTAGAACAAAATAAACTCTTTAAATAAGAATCATTACAACCTGAGGTCCTCAACAATTCTCTCCACTGTTCTTACATAGGCCACAGTAATTGAATCGAAATGGAAACATGTTGCACCTTGCTCCGAGTAAAGCATTTTGGGTCCCTGATTGCTAACAGTCAAACTACCTAGGCTTATTGCCAGGCATATATCAAAACAAATTACATGACCTCTATCAATTTCTTGAAGTTAAAGACAGTCTGAAGGCATAACAGTCTTATGAGTTCCACAACAGTAACAAGTCAAAATCATGAATCCCACAAAGGAGGCAATTAAAATGAGAGGTGTAGAAGTAGTTGGAATTAAAGGAGATGCTTACAGAGGTAAGGAATGGTAAGGAGGAATTTGAAAACCAGGATGGGAAATTTAAAATGAACTCACTCCAGAAATCAGTCTAAGTCATTGTATAGGGATAGAACATAGAACATAGAACATTACAGCGCAGTACAGGCCCTTCGGCCCTCGATGTTGCGCCGACCTGTGAAACCAATCCGAAGCCCATCTAACCTAAACTATTCGTTTATCATCCATATGTTTATCCAATGACCATTTAAATTCCCTTAAATTTGGTGAGTCTACTACTTTTGCAGGCAGGGCGTTCCATGCCCTTACTACTCTCTGAGTAAGGAACCTACCTCTGACATCTGTCCTATATCTATCACCCCTCAATTTAAAGCTTTGTCCCCTCGTGCTAGCCATCACCATCCGAGGAAAAAGGCTCCCACTGTCCACCCTATCTAATCCTCTGATCATCTTGTATGTCTCTATCAAGTCACCTCTTAACCTTCTTCTCTCTAATGAAAACAGCCTCACGTTCCTCATAAGACCTTCCCTCCATACCAGGCAACATCCTGGTAAATCTCCTCTGCACCCTTTCCAATGCTTCCACATCCTTCCTATAATGCGGTGACCAGAACTGTACGCAATACTCCAAGTGCGGCCGCACCAGAATTTTGTACAGCTGCAACATGACCTTTTGGCTCTGAAACTCAATCCCTCTACCAATAAAACCTAACATACTGTACGCCTTCTTAACAACGCTATCAACCTGGGTGGCAACTTTCAGTGATCTATGCACGTGGACACCGAGATCTTTCTGCTCATCCACACTACCAAGAATCTTACCATTAGCCCACTACTCTGTATTCCTGTTACTCCTTCCAAAGTGAATCACCTCACACTTTTCCGCATTAAACTCCATTTGCCACCTCTCAGCCCAGCTCTGCAGCTTATCTATGTCCCTCTGTAACCTACAACATCCTTCTGCACTATCCACAACTCCACCAACTTTGGTGTCATCCGCAAATTTACTAACCCATCCTTCTACGCCCTCATCCAGGTCCCCTCATCCAGGTCATTTATAAAAATGACAAACAGCAGTGGCCCCAAAACAGATCCTTGAGGTACACCACTAGTAACTGAACTCCAGGATGAACATTTCCCATCAACCACCACGCTCTGTCTTCTTACAGCTAGCCAATTTCTGATCCAAACCGCTAAATCACCCTCAATCCCATGCCTCCGTATTTTCTGCAATAGCCTACCATGGGGAACCTTATCAAACGCTTTACTGAAATCCAAATACACCACATCAACCGCTTTACCCTCATCCACCTGTTTGGTCACCTTCTCGAAGAACTCAATAAGGTTTGTGAGGCACGACCTACCCTTCACAAAACCGTGTTGACTATCCCTAATCAAATTATTCCTTTCTAGATGATTATAAATCCTATCTCTTATAATCCTTTCCAACACTTTACCCACAACCGAAGTAAGGCTCACTGGTCTATAATTACCAGGGTTGTCTCTACTCCCCTTCTTGAACAAGGGGACAACATTTGCTAGTCTCCAGTCTTCTGGCACTATTCCTGAAGACAATGACGACATAAAGATCAAAGCCAAAGGCTCTGCAATCTCCTCTCTAGCTTCCCAGAGAATCCTAGGATAAATCCCATCCGGCCCAGGGGACTTATCTATTTTCACACCTTCCAGAATTGCTAACACCTCTTCCTTATGAACCTCAATCCCGTCTAGTCTAATAGACTGTATCTCAGTATTCTCCTCGACTACATTGTCTTTTTCCTGCGTGAATACTGACGAAAAATATTCATTTAGCACCTCTCCTATCTCTTCGGACTCCACGCACAACTTCCCACTACTGTCCTTGACCGGCCCCAATCTTACTCTAGTCATTCTTTTATTCCTGACATACCTATAGAAAGCTTTAGGGTTTTCCTTGATCCTACCTGCTAAAGACTTCTCATGTCCCCTCCTGGCTCTTCTTAGCTCTCTCTTTAGGTCCTTCCTGGCTAACTTGTAACTCTCAAGTGCCCTAACTGAGCCTTCACGCCTCATCTCTACATAAGCCTCCTTCTTCCTCTTGACAAGAAATTCAATTTCTTTAGTAAACCACGGTTCCCCCGCTTGACCACTTCCTCCCTGCCTGACAGGTACATACTTCTCAAGGACACGCAGTAGCTGTTCCTTGAACAAGCTCCACATTTCAATTGTGCCCAGCCCCTGCAGTTTCCTTCTCCATCCTATGCATCCTAAATCTTGCCTCATCGCCTCATAGTTGCCTTTCCCCCAGCTATAACTCTTGCCCTGCTTTATATACCGATCCCTTTCCATCGCTAAAGTAAATGTAACCGAATTGTGGTCACTATCACCAAAGTGCTCTCCTACCTCCAAATCTAACACCTGGCCTGGTTCATTACCCAGTACCAAATCCAATGTGGCCTCGCCTCTTGTTGGCCTATCTACATACTGTGTCAGGAAACCCTCCTGCACACATTGGACAAAAACTGACCCATCTGAAGTACTCGAACTATAGTGTTTCCAGTCAATATTTGGAAAGTTAAAGTCCCCCATAACAACTACCCTGTTACTTTCGATCCTATCCAGAATCATCTTTGCAATCTTTTCCTCGACATCTCTGGAACTTTTCGGAGGCCTATAGAAAACTCCCAACAGGGTGACCTCTCCTTTCCTGGTTCTAACCTCAGCCCATACTACCTCAGTAGACGAGTTGTCATCAAATGTCCTTTCTGCCACCGTAATACTGTTCTTGACTAACAATGCCACACCTCCCCCTCTTTTACCACCTTCCCTGATCTTACTGAAACATTTAAACCCCGGAACCTGCAACAACCATTCCTGTCCCTGCTCTATCCATGTCTCCGAAATGGCCACAACATCGAAGTCCCAGGTACCAACCCATGCTGCAAGTTCACCCACCTTATTCTGGATGCTCCTGGCATTGAAGTAGACACACTTCAAACCACCTTCCTGCCTGCCGGTACACTCCTGCGACCTTGAAACCTTATTTATGACCTCACTACTCTCAACTGATGGAACTTCAAGCAATGTCAGATGTAGACAGAATTTTGGATGAGATTAAGTTCACGGAAAGTGGAAAAAGGCAGACCATTTTTGTAAGCAGCATGTTGGAATTGTCAAGTCCAGATATAATTAAGGCATGGGTGAGGGTTTCAGCAGCAGATAAACTGAAGCAGTGGTAGAGTTGGTGATGTTATGGAGCTGATATTAGGTGCTCTTTGTAATAGGGTCATAGAGATGTCCAGCACAGGATCAAACCCTTCAGTCCAACTTTTTCATGCTGACCAGATATCCTAAATAAATCTAGTCCCATTTGCCAGTATTTGGCCCATATCCCTCTAAACTCTTCCTGTTCATATACCCATCCAGATGCCTTTTAAATGTTGTAATCGTACCAGCCTTCACCACTTCCTCTGGCAGCTCAGTCCATTCAATCACAGACCCTCTGCATGAAAATGTTGCCCCTATTATATCTTTCCCCTCTCACTTTAAACCTATGCCCTCTAGTTTTGAACTCCCACATCCCAGGGAAAAGTCCTTGTCTATTTACCCTATCTTCGCCCCTCATGATTTTATAAACCTTTACAATGTCACCTCTCAGCTTCCAATACCCCAGGAAAAATAGCCCAAGTCTATTCAGGCTCACCTGATAGCTCAAACCCTTCAACCCTAACAACATCCTTGTAAATCTTTTCTGAATCCTTTTTAGTTTCATAACATCCTTCCGGTAGCAGGGAGAACAGAATTGCATGCAATATTCCAAAAGAGGCCTAACCAATGTCCTGTACAGTCACAACATGACCTCCCAACTCCTATACACAATGCACTTTCCAATAAAGGGAAGCGTACCAAATGCCTTCTTCACTATCCTATCTATCTGTGGCTCCATTTTCAAGGAACTAGTGTTGATATGTGGGCAGAAACCCAGGCTTAAGTATAACATCTTATTGTAACCATTCTATTTTAGCCTTGGGCACTTGCCAGGGAGAGGAATGCAGTAGGTGAATAGGGAATAGAGTTTGGCAAAGACCAAAGCCAATGGCTTTGAACTTTTCGACATTAAGCTTGGAATAAAATTCCACTCATCTAGTACTGGATCTCAAATCGACAGGATGACCATTTAAACACGGTGGAAAGAGAGAGCATGGAGACGAGTGGTGTTGGTGTAAAGCTAGGTATGTTCACAGTATAGGTGCAAAGTGATTTTTTTTCAGATAACATCAGGGGGCAACATGTAAATGAGAAATGGGAGGGTGCAAGACTAGATCACGGAGATCTCCAGAGGTAATGGTATGGGACCAGAAAAATAAGCTGTTATTGGAGATTCTTTGACAATGACTGAATACAGAAGAATAGATCTTGGGAAGTGCAGCTCCAACCAGCTGAAGAAGAGAGGAGAGATGTTCGGGGAGAATGCTTGGTCAACCATGTCAAAGATAGGCAATGTGTCACTGTTCATCTAATTCGTGTACAATTCTTGTCCAATTCAGAATATTGGGTGACATGAATTTGTCGAATACTTTTTCAACAATCAAATATTTCTTTACAATCCATGCAGTGCTTTAGAATTGTAGTCACTGCTATAATATATTAATAATATCAACTAGTTAGTGAAAGATAAACTCCCAACACATTCAACGAGCTAATTACAAAATAATCTTTCTATGCGGTATACATTGAGGGATAAATACTAGCTGGAGAATCCGAGAGAATTCATCTGCTGTTCTTCAAAATATTGCCATGGGATCTTTACATGCGTCGGAGAGGACAGGCAGGGCTTTGGTTTAATGTCTTATCTGAAAGACCAACTCCTCTATTGGTGTGGTACTCTCTTGATTAACACACCAGTAAACTCTCTTGGATTTGTGGGAGTAATGAATGCTGGCCTAGCCAGTGACACCCATGTCCTGTGAGTTATTAAAAACAAAAATACTGACCAATAGGGAATGCTTAAGAAGTTCATGTCCCACTACAGAGGGTTGGCTGCAAATGTCCAAACACCAACAGAGTATCAATGGAATTATCTAAAGTTTCACCCTCTGGATGAGACATTTACACTAAGCCTTTCACTTTTTTCAGATGGATGTAAATGTTGCTCTAATATTATTTTGAAGAAAAATGGGGAATTCGTCTCTCATTTGATGCCCGCTACCTATCCCTGAATGAACATTATTAAAAATAAAAGATGATCTCATTATTATAATGTCACTGATTTTGGAAGTTTGCTTTGTAAAAATTGGCTGCCACATTTTCTGTATTGCAACAGTGACTATATTGCAAAATAATTCTATTACCTGCAAAAGACTTTGAGATGTTGAGAGTTCATGGGAGATTCTATATAAATGCTAACCTTTATTATCTTGTAGTCAAGGTGAACAAGAAGGAAATATTTACCATAATCACTGGCATAGGATGCCATTTTGCTTTAAGGAAGAGACATTTTGTTCCTGTGGCACCATGGAAACCTGATTTGCAGGATTCAGACAGACAGTTTTAGGAGGAATGGAGTTGGGACGTGTCACTTCACACAATAAATAAACTAAGTTCCAGTCAGCCAAGAATAGATCAGAAGAGGCAGGAATACTCAATGAGGCCTATATGTCCACGCAGCCCAAAAATCAAAGTAGTTAATAATGTCAACAAAGACAAAGTAAAACTACCCTACTTAAATAAAGAAAGAGTTTGAAAAAAAAAATTACTTAAAAAGGTATGAAATGAAGATTTGGGCAGCAGGCTTTGTTAGATGGGCACTTGCTTTCATCATGAAGAACAGAACTTTAAACTAGCCATAGGAACTCAATATACTGTCACAAGAAAATGTTTGCAAGCAGCTAAGTGCAAAGCTAAACAATACTGACTCAAAGTTGAGTGATGTGTTCTGCCATAGGATTGAGGGATTTGGAAAATGTATCATGATCTGCGCTGCTTACGATAAATACCAAAGTCCTGATCTCACAAAGAAATACAGCAAGTCCTTGGACTTTGAAAAAGCCAATAATTAACAGCTGTTCAAAACAATCAATATATAGAAACAAAGGAGCAGGAGTAGGCCATTCAGTCCATTGAACTTATGCTGCTGATCAATTAGATTATGGTTAATGTTATGCCTCAAAGTCAATTTCTTGTACTATTTCTGAAGCCTTCAATGTTATTGGCCTCCAGGAACTTATCAATTTATTTCTTGAATCTACTCAGTGATTGAGTTTCCACAGTCCTTTGGAGTCGAGAATTTTAGAGATTGACCAGCCTCTGTGTGAAGGAATCCCTCCTTATCAACACCTAATATGGCCTATCCCTTATCCTGAGAATATGTTCCTCATTTTTAGAATCACTAGCCAGAGGAAACATATTATCTGAATCTATCCTGTAAGAATTTTATAAGTTTCTAAGGAATACAAGTCTAGTTTCCTCAATCTCTCTTCATTAGACAATACTGCCATCCCAGGTGTAAATCTAGTGAACCTCTGTTGAACTCCTTCTACTGCAAATATATCTTGTTTTTGGTAATGAGACCACACTGTGCACAGTTCTCAAGCAGAAGTCTCGCCAAAACTCTATACAATTGCAGCAAGACATTTTAAGTTCTGTATTCAATCCTCTTGAGGTGAATGACAACAAATCATTTATCTTCCTAATTGGTAGCTGTATCACTATCCTCGCTTTTAGTGACTCATGAACAAGGAAACGCAGATCCTGTTAGACACCTGCACTTCCCAGCATCAACCATTTAAGAAATAGTTGAACTTTGTTTCATTCCAAAGTGAATAACTTCACATTTCTTCATGTTATATTCCACTTACTTTGTTCTAGCTCATTCACTTAGCCTCTCCAAGTCCCTTTGAAGCATCCTTGCATTCTCCTCACAACTTGTGTTCACACCCAGTTTGGCATCGTGAGCAAATTTAGAAATATTACAATTGTCCCCACTTTCAAATTATTAGTATAGGATGTGAACAATTATGCATTTAGCATTGACACTCATGGTATCCCATTCTTAGTAGCCTGCCATCCGGACAATGGTCCATTTATTCCTACCCTTTACTTTCTGTTTATTAGCCAATTGTTCTGTTATTGTCCTCAATCCCATGAATTCTAATTGTATTTACTAACCTCCTGGGTATGGTCTTATCAAAAAGCTTTCTGCAAATCCTAATAAACTGCATTCGCTGGGTTTCCCTTGCCTATTGAAGGTCATTGTTTTCCTTTTAAACTGATTTCAAAAACTAAAACAATGTCCCTGAGCAGAAGATTTCAAGCTTTTCGTTCTCTAAGCCAGATGGCTTTCAATTGAAATTTTCAAGTTGTTTGAACTAAAGAAGTTTGAAGTGGTCAGAATTGTGAAAGCTTCACGCTGGCAGACTTGGAATTGGAAACAAATTGTAAAACTGTCTCTCCAGTCCAAGGAAAAGAAATGTGGAGGAGTCAGTTCAGTAAAATCTACAGAGTTGAGATCTGAGTAGTGTCTCTCTGGAAGTGCCTGCAAAGGATTATGTTGGGAACAGGTTGAAATCTTGCTATTTGCTGCTTGTGTTCAGGTCTTTTTGTCATCTATTGCTTCCTTTTCTCTCTTTCTTTCGTGTACTAAACGTATGTCCTGTTGATCAAGGTCTCTCACCATATTCTACAGATACACCATTGAAACCATACTGCCCAGGTACATAATAGTCTGGTATGGCAACTGCTCTGCCCAGGACAGTAAGAAACTACAGTAGGTGTTGTGAACAGCCCAGGCCATCACAGAAGCCAACCTTCCATCCATGGACTCCATTTACATAGCTATCTGCGCAGAAAGGCTGCGAACATCATTAACGACCCTTCGCACCCCAGTAATAATCTCCTACAACCTCTTCCATCAGGCAGAAGATACTGAAGCCTGAACACACACACCAGCAGTTTCAGAAACAGCTTCTTCCTAGCCATTATTAGACTGATGAATGGGCTCTCTAGCATCAAATTATATTGATCTTGCTAATGTTGATCTCGCCTTGTGCACACCCTGTGAAAAGTAACCTGTATGCCTCTGTCCAAGCCTTTTTGATCTGTACTTACTTAGTATAATCTGCCTGTACCACTTGTGAACAAAGCTTTTCATTGTAGTTTGGTACACGTGACAATAAATCAATCAATAAACTAATGAAAAACATCTATAACCTTAACTGAATAGGTTTGTTTGCCTAATCAGCATGGTAACCCAACAGCAAAAATAAATACCAAGCAGGTGTCATTTAGGGATCAGTCTTGACATCAGCTGGGATCACAACACAGTGCCACAGGTAAAATACTCAAAAAAGCTAAAAGCTAAAAAAAATCATGTTGACTCTGCCCAATGTTAGCACTATATTCTGATTATCTCAATATATTTTCTAAAATTGCATCTTTTATAATAGATTCTAACATTTTCCTTCATACTGACATCAAGTTAACTGGTCTACAGTTCCTCAGTAGCATCAAGCTAACAGTCTGTAAGATTCTCCCTCTCCCTCCCTTCTGAACTAGTGGAATTACATTTGTTATGTTCCAGGGGGCAGGGACCTTTCTAGAATGTGTATAATTGTAAAAGTTAACCACCAACACATGTATTATCTCAGCCTTGAACACTCTGGGATGAAGCTCATCTGGTCCAAGAGATTTGTCAACTCTCAATCCAGCTAATTTTTCATGAATTACCTCTTGACCAAAACTAATTTCCTTTACTATTTCAATTACACAAATCCCCTGGTCACTTAGTGTTCCAAACTTGCTGAGATGCAGCCAGTCCACCTAGTACAGGACCCCAGAACTAGTCCCAATGCCTCAGAAATCTGATGCCCTCTCTCTTACACCAATTTTTGAGCCATGTTTACATTTGCTCAATTCTCTCATTTCTATGCTCACTACCTCTTGGGACTGGGAGAAATCCCAAGATTACTGCTTAGATGCCCTACTGTTTAATCTCGTTTATAGCTCCCTTCTATGAGAACTTTGTCTCCTTTTCTACCTAAATCATCAATAATGACATGGACCATGAATTCTGGCTGCTCACTGTCCCCAGAGGAATATCTTGTAGCTGCTTTGTGACACCCTTGACTTCAGTACCGGGGAAGAAATCTGCCATCCTGGAGTCACATTTACAACTGCAGAAACATCTACATGTCACTAACAATAAATGCTTAACAATGACAGGGTAATATGTTGATGAATTTAAGAAATGGGGATGTGGAAAAGCAAAGCATGTGATTAAAGATGGACCCTCAACCAGTCACGATTCCAAGAAAGAAAGTATGAGTCACACTTCATGCTGAAGCCTCAGATGAGTTGAGTTGAATTAAAAGACTTTGCATAAAAACGAGCCAAACCATTTACTGATAGTACTCTAACCAAGCTATGAATGAATTAGAATATCATTGCAACTCAGAACATTCAAAAGAATTTGCTGAAAGAACTTTATCCAAAATGAACCTTGAAGCAAAGAAGTGTCACAATTATTTCACATCACGTATTTGCTATGTTTGCTGCAAATTGTTGCTTCTGGAAACTATATTTGCATATGGACTTTTCAAAGTGTGTGTTGTTTTTGTTTAATTCTTCTATCAGATATCTATTGCCAGAATGTCCTCAAGGATAATGCCTACTTAACAAACTTCCCACTGGATGCCAGATGATACAAAAAGGAGCAAAAATCATTGATAGATTACATTAACCACAATATTAAGAGGGGAAATGTGTATGGGCAGGGAAGTGGAGCTTTGTGCATCATCCAGAGGCTGAGGTATCCACATGCTCTGAAGCAGCTTACTGAATGATGGAGGTGTGATCAAAAGCTGGGAGATGGGAGTCTCATCTTAAGGTAAGCAGCAAGTTCAGTCTTGGTGCAGGAGGGTGTAGGGGTTTGATACTGAAAAGAGTCTGTGTTCTGGTGGAGTCCAATCCATTACCTTTGGAAGGATAGGCTTCTGTATCTGGGGTGAAGGTAGCCTGATCTCTGATCTTTGGGGCGTTTGCATGGCAGAAGAGTTGATCTGGTAAAGCGTAACTCTGAAAGTAGGGACAATGTTGGCAGCAATAAGGGAAATTTACCCTCAGTATTTTCAAAAATGTAAACAAGATAACAAAGGATTCTAATAAGTTCTACTTGTTTGACAGTTCTTGAATCTTTGGGGGAAATGTGCTGAGGAGTAGGGAACATTCTAGTAGTTAACTGTTACATGATTTGAAAGTCTCAAATATCATTTTTTGATGCTTTATTATAAAGCTGGATGTGTTTTAACTGCAGTAATTTTTGAGCACTGTCCTACAAAGTGAAGTTTACCATAAACATTGATCAACCTTGAATTGGAAAAATTGCTATTAAGCATTCAAAACCAAGGCAAACCATGTTTGGGAATAGTATGTGATCTGAAGTGAAAGTCCCTTATAGTTTTGGAAAGAAAAAGGGCCCTACAGTTTTCACTTAAAGAAAATAATAGACAACTATTCTAGGGCTGGTTTGATTTAACAAGCCATCTTGTGTGGTTTAGAAAAAAAAAGGCTTATGCAGTTTTGCACTTTCAACAGACTTCATTCTATGGAGCGGTATTTGTTTGTTTTTACGGCTGAGCTTATTCTGAATGCTCGACTGCTGTGCAATAAGGACAGAACCATTCATCTCAACAAGACATTGTTTCCATAGCTTGAGAATTTTAGAGTGCTATTAAAGTATTTTCTGTCTTTTATTTGATTACTAAATAGGTGTTTGTTTCAGGACTAAATTCAATGAAAACTGCAGGAAATTGCTTTCATTCATTGGGTCTGGTTTATTTAAGAAAAAAAAGCTTATGTTTTTCAGCAACAATTAGATTTCAAAATTTTCTGATAGTATCCACATCAAACATTCCTGTTGCTAGTACAAAGATCCTGAGCACTGTACAAAGTGGACTTGAAGGATACTTGGAGATTATGTGGACTGTAAAGCAATGTGGATAGGACATAAGGTAGATGAAAGGATTCAGAGGGAGCAAGTAGAGTGGGTTAGAGCATAAAGGGCTTAAGAGTTATGATGGTGAGCTGGGCCAGTGTCCCAGTGAGCCAAGGCCTGCCATTTACCCAACCAGTGTGAATATCTAAGGTGGGACAGTGGCTCAGTGATTAGCACTGCTGCCTCACAGCACCAGGGACCCCGTTTTGATTCCATCCTCAGGTGACTGTCTGTGTGGAGTTTGCACATTCTCCCCGTGTCTGTGTGGGTTTCCTCTGGGTGCTTCGGTTTCCTCCCACAGTCCAAAGATATGCAGGTTAGGTGGATTGGCCATGCTAAATTGCCCATAGTGTTCAGGGATGTGTAGGTTAGGGGGATGGGTCTGGGTGGGATGCTCTGAGGGTCAGAGTGAACTTGTTGGGCTGAAGGGCCTTTTTCCACACTGTAGGGATTATATGAATCTACCTCCAACCTGCCTTGGAGCTCTAAGAAAACCTGAATTCAGTCCTTCTATGTTTATAGGTGAGGAAAATTTGTAGGCAATTGCAGAGGTGATCAGCCTAGGCTTCTGAATTTAGGAAAATGGGCCATTTCATATTTCCTGAACCAAGCACAAACATTCAGTCTCATGGCTTCACAAGTTAGAATTAGAATTAGCTTTATTGTCATATGTACCCACATGAGCACAGTGAAATGTTTACAAGTTGCCGCTTACCAAGGTACAAATTCTTAAATACAAATTATTTTATTTTCTTCTCCAAAATGTTTAAACTAAGTATCTATTATTTAGTTTCAACTCACTGTTTACAATTTTTGTGCCTTTTTGCTAAACATTTCCCCATAGCCTTATTTTCATTTTATCCAATGTCTCTGCTTTCTTGTAATGGTGTGAAGTAAAACAAACCTACATCTGTTATCTGTTTATTTTATTTCAAGAAAGACATTTTTGGCCTTTGCAATGAAAGCTGGTCAAATTCATTGAGTTTTCTGGACTTCAACCTTCAGCAAACTGGCAATTCATTTAAACTCCTCGTTATGACATTCTCACAACTCTCAACTACAAATTTCAATAAAACTAATTATGTGTCTAAAAGCAGCACTCTCCTGGACTCATGATAGAGTGGAATGGGAAGGAAATATAAGTCTGTTTTCCGGTTTATTAAGCAAATGTCATTTGCCAATAACATTAAATACTTCCAGTTCAAAAAAAAACTTCGCAAAGATGAAAATGTACAAGGATGTGGGTATCCTTATAACTTTTGCCCTTTTCCAACTTCCTTCTCAGCCTTATCCTGCATATATGTGAATGTATAATTGGGGACAAATGGGGGAATGTCCAATAGGGGACAAAGAAATGGCTGAGGAACTGAATACATATTTTGGTTCTGTCTTCACAAAAGAGGTCACAAATCAGATACCAGAATTGTTGTAGGATGCAAGATTTAGTGAGAGGGAAGAGCTGAGGGAGATCAATATTAGTTGAAAATTGGTACTGGGAAATTTGAATTAGGATTGAAAGTCAATCAATCCCCAGGGCATGATAATCTATATCCCAGAGTACTTAAGGAAGTAGCTCTAGAGATAGTAGATGCATTGGTGGTCATCTTCCAGGATTCTATAGACTCTGGAACAGTCCCTGCGGATTTGGAGAGTGGTTAATGTCACTTAAATATTCAAAAAGGGAGGTAGAGAGAAAATGGAGAATTAAAGACTGGTGAGCCCAACATTGGTAGTGGGGGAAATTCTCGAGTCCATTGTCAAGGATTTTATAGCAGAGTATTTAGAAAGCAGTGGCAGGATCAGACTCAGTAGGACGTATGAAGGTGAAATCATTTTTGACAAATCTGTTGGAATCCCATGAAGATGTAACTAGTAGAGTTGACAAGGGGGAGACAATCGATGTAGTATATTTGGATTTTCAGAAAGCGTTTGACAAAATCCCGCATAAGAGATTGATGTGCAAGATTAAAGCGCATGGGACTGGGGTCATGTATTGAGATGGACAGGAAACTGGTTGACAGAGAGGAAACAAAGGGTAGGAATTAATGGGTTCTTTTCAAATTGGCAGGCAGTAACTAGTGGGGTACCACAGGCGTCGGTGCTGGCACTCCAGCTATTCACAATATGTATTAATGATTTGGATGAGGGAACAAAACGTAACATCTCCAAGTTTCCAGATGATACCAAGTTGGGTGGGAAGGTGAACTGTGATGAGGATGCAGAGATCCTTCAGCATGATCTGGACAGGTTGGGTTAGTGGGCAAACCAATGGCAGATGCAGTATAATTTGGATAAATGTGAGGTTATTCACTTTGGAAGCAAAAACAAGAAGGCAGATTACTGCTTGAACGGCTGTAAATTGGGAGAGGGGAGTGTGCAGTGGGACCTGGGTGTCCTTGTGCACCAGTCGCTGAAGGTAGGCATGCAGGTGCAGCAGGCGGTAAAGAAGGCAAATGGTATGTTGGACTTCATTGCGAGAGGTTTCAAGCACAGGAGCAGGGATGTGTTGTTGCAGTTGTACAGGGCCTTGATGAGGCCACACCCGGAATATTGTGTGGAGTTTTGGTCTCCTTTTCTGAGAAATGATGCTATTGCTCTCAAGGGAGTGCAGCGAAGGTTTACCAGACTGATTCCGGGATTGGTGGGTCTGACGTATGAGGAGAGATTGACTAGGTTGGGACTATTTTCACTGGAGTTCAGATGAATGAGGGGGGATCTCACAGAGACTTATAAAATTCTAACAGGACTGGACAGGGTAGACGCAAGGAGGATGTTCCCGAAGGTGGATGTGTCCAGAACCGGGGGTCACTGTATGAGGATTTGGGGTAGACCATTTAGACGGAGATAAGGAGACATTTCTTCAACCAAAGAGTAGTGAGCCTGTGTAATTCATTACCACAGGAAGTAGTTGATGACAAAGCATTGAATGTATTCAAGAGGCGACTAGATATAGCTCTTGGGTTGAATGGAATCAAAGGTTATGGGGAGAAAGCAGGATTAGGCTATTGATTAGGCTATTGATCGTGAAGAATGGCGGAGCAGGCTCCAAGGGCCGAAAAGCCGCCTCCTGCTCCTATTTTCTATGTTTCTATGTTTATATGCATGATGGGAAACTAGCACAGCAGATGATGTAAACATGGATCTTCTGCTTTTCTTTCTAGTCTCTCTCCCTCAGCTCACTTTCCCTTTAACTTTTTGTTTTCAAGATTTTAAGTACTGCCACAGCACTCTGCAGAATGAGAGAGAGAGACAGTGCAATTTCACATGAGTGATGAGGATCAACCATCGCTTGACGTAAAACTTGCATCAACAGCACTCATATTGACAGTGCATGTACCTCGCAGGGCAGTACAGCATTGGTGACTGCACATTTTGATCTATTGGATACGAGTGGGCCATAGGGTGGCACGGTGGCTTAGTGGTTAGCACTACTGCCTCACAGGTCCAGGGCCCTGTGTTTGATTCCACCTTGGGTGACTGTCTGTGTGGAGCTTGCACATTTTCCCCGTGTCTGCGTTGGTTTCTGCTGGGTGCTCCAGTTTCCTTCCACAGTCAGAAAGAAGTGCAGGTTAGGTGGATTGGCCATGCTAAGTTACCCATAGTGTCCAGGGGTGTACAGGCTAGGTGAGTTAGTCGTGAAAAATGCAGGGCTACAGCAATAGGGTGGGGTATGGGTCTGGGTCTGGTTGGATGCTGTTTGGAGGAGGGTCAGTGTGGACCTGTTGGGCCAAATGGCCTGTTTCTGCACTGTAGGAATTCTATGGACTATGGACAGTCAACTAAGAAGAAAGAATGACTTGTATACCAGCTCTCTGGAGAGTTGATTGCGGTTGAGTTCCGTTATGCAGGATATGGGTAGATACTTTAATGCAGTGTTTAGGAAAAGACAGATAGGCATGCACACCGAGATGCTGTTGTGTCACAGTGCCCCCCAGAATTGTGAAGGCATGTGAAAGAATCTCGTGCAAACTTTTTACACACTGCTCTGTTCTGTGTTTCAAACTAATGATCAACTGTATTCATGTACTAGCAGGACTGACAGTGAAGGAGTGATAGATGGAATTGGTGGAAACCATCCTAAATCTGTGCTGCAGTGGAATTTCAGAGGTGTGAGATCCAAGTTTGCCTTGTGAGGCGCCATGTCAGCTCAGAGTATTGCCATCATGGTTCTGAATTGCAGTGGGCAAAGGGATCTGCAGTCTTTCATGACAGACCAGCAGTTTGTCCTCCAATCAATTTTTCAGACAGTTTAGGTGCTACTTTTGAGATAGGAATAGCAATGACTCCACAGTAATCAAACAAACCTACTGTACTCTCTCAGGATGACAATACTTGTAGTTATTCCACTGTTACCCTGCCAGAGTCCTTGTTGTAGCCTCTTACCTAACCAGTTCATTGCCAAAGTGTGGTCTAAAGTCATGAAGCTGGGTCCTCATGACCCAGAGCTGCTCAAGGGTGTCCTGTCCCAATTGGCAATACTGATCTGAACTTTGGGCTTTGTTTTCATTTATTGGTACAGTTCAGGATTAAATGCTCTTTTCCAGTTTTTAAACAGAAACAAATGGATATATGCAGTAGCACCTAATTTTGCAAGTATCTTACAAAGCTTCCTCAAAATCTTACAGCTCCTTGATGCAGCCCATTCAGACTTATCCCTCAGGAACTCATCTATTCAGGATGCAATCTGCATCAGTGAGAGGGAATGATTAAGGTAGCTGAGGAGAAGCAGGTGCCCCAATGATAAACAACATTCCCCAATATGTTAGGAAATATAGCAACATAGGAAAATGTGGTAGATAGGATATATGTTTCCTTTCTTTTGTGGGAAATGTGAAAGAACTGACAAT
>NC_063335.1:16523431-16531024 GCF_021869965.1 Rhincodon typus
GAGAGAGAGAGAGACAGGGGGAGAGAGTGACAGTGTGTGAGTGTGTGTGTGTGAGAGAGAGAGAGACAGGGGGAGAGAGAGAGTGTGTGTGTGTGTGAGGGAGAGAGAGACAGGGGGAGAGAGGGAGAGAGTGTGTGTGTGTGTGTGGGTGTGTGTGTGTGTCTGTGTGTGTGTAAATCATATCAGGGTAAGGTTACCTGTTTTCTTGTATTTTAAATTGTCTGTGGATGTTCTTACAGCAGATGTCCAAAATCCAAAACAGGCATCCTACTGAGTTAAAAGAAACTGAGCAACTGTGTCTTTCATGTGCAGTTAAGTGTGCCAAAACGTTCTGGTTGGCGGCATTAGAGCAGGTGATGAAAGTCTGGCTCTGGGACCTGCTCATCTCACTGATGTGCATCCTTTCACCTTTTTCAACTTGGATCAGGGTTTGGGGATGCTGTGAAATCAGCCCGCCTCATCGCCTTCACTTTGACTCAACAACTTCCACGGGACTGTGATATTGTCATGTTGAGGTTTTGTAGCTTACTGATAGTCTGTAAGTGTTTTCACGAGCCCTCTTGTTTTATCATCTAAAATAAAACAAAGGACTGCAGATGCTGGAAATTTGAAATGGAAAGTGCTGTGGAACTTCAGCACACGTAGAGAGAAACACAGAGTTAAGGTTTTGAGTCCAGTGGCCCTTCATCAGAAATGTTCTGTTGAATTGCGGGACAGTAATACCTCAACAATAGAAATGTCATAGTCTTTGGTGGTCAAAGTGTAAAAACCTGAACCCAAAGGCTATCAGATCTTTCTCCAAACAGAGCTGAAGCTGCAATGAAACACTTGTCCCACTGCCAGGCCTATTCTGAGCAGTGATCATTTCAGGTGTATTCACATAAAATAAATGCACATGCTGACTTCCATTTGAACTTAATGCCTGTTAAATCTTTGTTCTCTTCCCTAATAAAAGTGTCCAGTGGATACTTTGTTATGTACGTTCCTTGCACCACCTAGTGATGTGTTTATATGATGCACAACCCGATATTTTTAACGATTTCTTGAAGTAAAGCAAGGGAATAAAATTTGTAGGTGCCAGCCTTTCAGCAAGGGCATAACTTAGTCTGAGGGCCACTTGACACCCAGTTTATTCACAAAGTCAATTTCCGCTAAAAGTGCAATAGTGCACTGGGGGAATCTCTGAGGAAATTAGAATGCTGTTGGTTACCTGGCGTAATTTGGATTTTGGGTGATGTCTGATTCATGACTGGTTCAACTAAAAGAGGGCACAGGTTCAAGGTAAAAGGGGGTAGGTTAAGGGAAGAAGTGTGGGGAAAGTATTTCGCACAGACAGTGGTGGGTGCCTGGAATGCACTACCAGTGGAGGTGGTGGAAGCAGGCACATTAGCAACGTCTAAGGTGTATCTTGATAGACACATGAACAGGAGGTGAATTCAGGAATAGATACCTTGCAGGGGCAATCAGTAGCAGGTCTAAATAATGATTAGGCATTAGTACAGGCTTGGTGAGCTGAAGTGCTTGTTCTTGTGCTTTATTGTATTGGATTGTCTGGCTTATTGCTGCTCAACCTTATAAACATGATCCGACACAGTGTAATTTTATCGAACATTTCCAGTGCTTACAAATAGCTGCTTTACATTGACCTATATTGTGTTCCGACTTATGTGTAAATCAGCTTGCAAAAGGACCCCAAAATGGAATTCATTTGTAACCTGGAGAGTTCTAAAGTGTATAACCAATGATATTAATCAAATACTATATTCAAAACGAAACTAGGCTGCCCTAGCAGAGAGCCAACATGAACAGAGTAGCCTGAAGGACCACTCTCTCTTCTGTACCATTCAAAAATTCAATTAGGAATTATATCTATCATGAAAGATTAAATAGCCAAAAGTCTTTTCTGAAAAGGTTTATGTGGTATCCTGATGGGGGTATTTCAAATAATTGATTAGATAGGTCAGGCATATAAAGGATGTTTCTGTTTATGGCTGAGAAGAATAATGGATATGACAATGGGCACAAAAGGGTTAATCTGAGATCATTTGAAACGCTGGTCATTCTGATATAACTCAGCCACGAGTTGGAGTGTTTAGCAGTTCAAGTATTTGGAAGCAGTTCAGGCAGACAGCAGTTTTGGGCAGTCTGGTACAAACCCCTCATGGAGGTACATCTGTCTTACTTACCTTTTTGTTAGCAATTGTCATGTTAATGCAAGCCATATATATTCACTAAAATGGAACAAACGTTGTTACCTAAGGTAGGCAAATTTGTGGTTTCTCTGTAATGATTGTCACGCTGGGCATTATAGAATATGAGTTCCCTGATGGAGGCTGTTAATCAGGTCCAATCAGAGAGCTTTGGCTGACATATTAAAAAGAGGTGTGTCAGAGACTCTGGTAGTCTGAGAGTTGCCTCTGAAGAGGCAGTACTAGAGTCAAGGATCCTTCATGTAGAAATAAATGGTGACTTAGTGACAGGATACCAGCCTCTGTGGAGTTATTTTCCAACTTTCATCACAGAATACCAGAAGGTTGCTCGATTAACACAAGCATTAGTGGAAATATTCCACCTAAATCATGTAAACATCACACAACAAATGAATGAGAGGTGATAAATATAAGTTAGTCACCAATAAATTCAACAGAAAATTCAGCAGAATCCTCTCTATTCAGAGTGTTTGAATGTGGTACTCACTACATCAAACAGCAGTTGAGATGATCTTGTCATGTTGTCACAACTACTTTCATCATTGATCCAGACCCGAAACTTCAGATTTTCTGCTCCTCTGATGTTGCTTGGCCTGCTGTGTTCACCCAGCTCTACAACCTGTTATCTCAGATTCTCCAGCATCGGCTGTTCCTACTATCTCTACTCTCAACATTGCCCCATGCAGGATTAAAACTTGATTACCTCATCAGGGGTGCTTGCCTCTAGAAGTAGAGGGAATTCCAGGAGATCTTTCATCAGATGACTCCTCTCACTTCAGCTACAGTTGGCAGAATTTGTTCGGTTGTATTCCCTTTATTGTAGAAGGACTTTGCACCATCAGACACCTATCCTGAGGCTATTGAGACACAACCAATTTGTCCATGTCTCGCTGGCTCTTGGTAGGAGGAATTCCTCAGGGTCTTTAGTCAAGTCATGCTGCCTTTTATCAATGTGTTATCCGACCCAGAATGATGGCAGCAACAGGAGTAAAAGTATGAAGGCTGGAGAAGTTGAAGTGATGAGCATAGATGTGCTTACAGGGTGACTTACCCTTTGAGAATAATGAAACAAGCCAACTTCTTATTATCACCATCTTCACATTGGACAATAAAGGCTGGCTTTGCCAGCAACCTTGGATTCGATAAATCAACTAACAAAATTGGACAAAAAGAAATAATGCATATCATCAAAACAAATAATTAAGAAAACATTGTAAAAAATTGTGGGAAACAAAGAGCTGACAAACTCTAGGCCATTGTTAGAACCCCATTTAAGACTAAAGTTTCTATTGAGCCCTTTGAAAATATTTGCGAGGTGCAAAATACAATCACAGTAAAAAAGTGAAGTATTGCACCAGAGAATACTTCATATATATTTTCTCAGAAATTGTCAGGTAGTAAAAAGGCTATCACATGAAATATGCAAGAATGCACACAAGCAGAAATCCTTCAGAGCCTGAAAATATTGGGAGATGAAGCTCTTGTGAAAAATAGACCAAAAGTTTACTCTCTGAATTTGCTGGATACTGTTTAGAGCTGTTAATTAGCAAGTATAAAGCAGAAGAAAATCAGAAACCTAGGCTGCTCTTCAGATTAAGGATTTTCTGGTTTATAATGTTGACCAAGAATGGCAAATGGGATCTTAGTTGAAGTATGTCATCCCCAGATCAAGGAATGATTTTCCCAACTATACTTAATCAAAGTAATGTGGCTGTAGAGTTCAAATCAATTTAAATTCATTGGTGTTCAAGGCCCAACATCTTAACTGGACATTATTTGCATAATCATTTAGGAGCCTCATTAATACAAGGACATTATGTTATCATCAGGGCTTCAGTAACATTTTAACCAGAATGAAAATTGGATGGCTGAGAACTGTTTTGCTCTCTGTCATCTGCTCTGCAGAAAAAAATAAATTGTATGCGAAGTATTGAGATGTTCCCTTGTGTGAAGGAAAGTCTGTTTCTGCTGAATATGGTTCTTTCACCACCCACTGGGGGAATCAGCTATGCAATCTGCAAACTGCCCGATTGGACTCTGGATCACCCAATATTTGTGGATAGCCGTTTCTTTTGGAGCAGTTTAGCTCAAGACCTCAAAATGCTGATGAGAGGGGATTCTGAGGGATGGCTTAATATTCACCCTTCTCCACATCTGCCTGGAACTCACTGCCTGTTACAATCCCTCCACAGTATCTAGAAGTGATCATTAGCACTTAGTCTGTAGTGACAGCAGTAATTATTACCTAACATCACAGAAATACTGTTTAAATTTATTGTTGTGTGACTTGAAGAAAGCATCTATCAATGAATTCCATTTTCTTCTGGACATTTTTCTTCTCTTCTGAAAGACAATAGATTGCAAGTTGTGTTATTGACAGTTGGTCTTGCATAAGACTTTTAAAAAACACTCAATCCTTTATCATCCTAATTATTTAACTGATCAACAACTTAGTGCCAAATGCAACTAACTGGCTGCTGTACACAAATGTATGCAATGCAGGTCATATTCCCAGTATGTTAGGCCTAGGGCTACAAAGACTGAGACTGTATTGTGCCGGAGGGTAATGGAGAAATAGTTCACTCCAGAAATGACAATTCTATTTTTCATTGCTTCACAACGTGAACATTTCAATCTCAGACAAGGTGTTAGATGCATTCTCAAATACATAGGAACACTGAATATCTTGACAGCCATTTCAATACTTTCATTGTATTGGAACAATATTATTTGATTATACCCTTCCCACTGAAAAGATTAGCATTCTTAAATTGCACAGACAGCAATGCTAAATATTTCAACTACCACAATGACTCATTTGTGATAAAGTCCTGAGTTAAATTTAAAAAGAAGTTTTCTACCTGAGTGAAAGACACTTGGAAGTTGTCTTGTCCTTCATTGCACATTGTTAGATCAAACAGAGTGCAAGCACATTTTATGCTTTCTTTCAAATCTCCAGCAGTCTAAAAAAATTGTGAATGATATTCTGCACTGAACATTGGTTAAATGTTAAGCAAATAACTTTAAAATACTTATTTTAAATTATTAAATTGCATCCACTATTATCTCAAAGAAATATATTTTTATACCAATTCTACAAAGAATTTGATTGGACTGATAAATCTGACTATAGATTACAGCAGATCAAATGTTCGTTAAGTGTCATAGAGTCATGTAGACGTACAGCACGAAAACAGACCATTCAGTCCAACTTGTCCATGCGGACCAGATATCCTAAATTAATCTAGTCCCATTTACAAGCATTTGGCCCATATCCCTTCCCGTTCATTCACCCATCCAGATACCTCTTAAATGTTGTAATTGTACCAGCCTCCACACTTCTTCTGGCATCTCATTCCACACACATACCAACCTCTTCGGCCCCTTAGGTCCCATTTATCTCTTTCCCCTCTAACCTTAAACCTATGCCCTATAGATTTTGGCTCCCCTACCCTGGAGAAAAGACCTTGTCTATTCACCCTATCCATGCTCCTCATGATTTCATTAAACCTCTGTAAGGTCACCCTTCGGCCTCTGATGCTCCAGGAAAAATAGCTCCAGTATATTCAGCCTCTCCCCTTAGCTCAAACCCTCTGATCCTCGTAAATTTTTTCTGAACCCTTTCAAGTCTTCTGATAGCAGGGAGATCAGAACTGCGTGCAGTATTCCAATAGTGGCCTAACCAATGTCGTGTACAGCCACATCATGACCTCCTAACTCCTATAACTCAATGCACTGACGAATAAAGGCAAGCATACCAAATGCTTTCTTCACTATCCTATCCAGATGTGATTTCACTTTCAAGGAAATATGAACCTGCACTTAAAGGTCTCTTTGTTCAGCAACACTCCCCATGACCTAACCATTAAGCGTATAAGTCCTGTCCTGATTTGCCTTTACAAAATGCAGCACCTCACATTTCTCTAAATTAAACTCCATCTGCCACTTCTCGGCCCATCGGCCCATCGGATTAAGATGCCATTGGACACCAAGATAACCTTCTTTGCTGTCCACTACACCTCCAAGTTTGGTGTCATCTACAATTTTACTAACCATACCTCCTAAGTTCACATCCAAAACATTTATGTAAATGACGAAAAGCAGTGGACCGAGCACCGATCCTTGTGGCACGCCACAGGTCACAGGTCTCCAGTCTGAAAAACGACCCTCCACCTCTACCCTCTGTCTTCTACCTTTGAGCCAGTTCTGTATCCAGATGGCTAGTTCTCCCTGTATTCCATGTGATCTAACCTTGCTAACCAGTCTACCATGAGGTACCTTGACGAACGCATTACTGAAGTCCATATAGATCACATTCACTGCTTAGCCCTCATCAATCCTCTCCATTACCTCTTCAGAAAACTCAATTAAGTTCGTGAGACATGATTTCCCATGCACAAAGCCATGTTGACTATCCCTAATCAGTCCTTGCCTTTCCAAATACATGTAGATCCTGCTTCTCAAGATTCCCTCCAACTACTTGCCCACCAGCGATGTCAGGCTCACCAGTCTATAGTTCCCTGGCTTGTCCCTTCCACCTTTCTTAAATAGTGGTGCCATGTTAGCCAACCTCCTGACTTCTGGCATCTCACTAGTGGCTATCGATGATAGAAAATATCTCAGCACAGGACCCAGCTATCACTTCCCACAGAGTTCTAGGGTACACCTAATTAGGTCCAAAGGATTTATCCACCTTTATGCATTTTAAGCCATCCAGCACCTCCTCCTCTGTACTACAGGAGGAAGCCCTATATAAAATAAAGCTGTCACCAATGTTTAGGAAGTTTCAAGTCAGTTTCTATTGAGTTTGGACCTGTTTACAACTGACTTAATGCAGCGTCTAAATGATGGCCTCACTTATAAGGAATACCAGATATTAGAGATAGAAATGTTATATTGGTGCCAAAAATGGTTAAAGTTAATGCAGCCATATTTAGGAGCTGCATTGAGAATTTTTGATCTATTCGCACAAATGCTAACCTCTGTCTGTATGTTGTGTCACTCTCTCTGTCTGTGTTGTCTCGCTCTGAGTGTGTGTATTACTGTTTGTCTGTGTCACTGTTTGTCTTTTTTTTGTATTTTTTTCATGTGACTAGTGCATTGCTTGCTGGCCAGCATTTATTGCCCATCCCTAGTTGCCCTTAAGAAGGTGATGGTGAGCTGCCTTCTTAAACTGCTGCAGTCTATGTGCAGTAAGTAGATCCACAATATCATTAGGGAGGGAATTCCTGGATTTTGACCGAGTGACAGTGAAGGAACAGTGATATATTTCCAGGTTGGGATGGTGACTGACCTGGAGGAAAATTTGCAGGTGGTGGTGAACCCTGGTATCTTCTGCCATTGACCATCTGGATTGAAGTGGTCAAAGGTTTGGAAGATGCTG
>NC_063335.1:16531034-16550630 GCF_021869965.1 Rhincodon typus
ATGTCAAGAGGCGATGGTTAGTTGTCTCTTATTGAAGATGGCCATTGCCTGACATTTGGGTGGCTTGAACGATGCTTACTACTTGTCAGCCCAAGCTTGGATTTTTTCCAGGTTTTGGTGCATTTGAGCATAAACTGCTTCAGTACCTGAGGAGATGCAAATAGTGCTGAACATTGCACAATCCTCAGCAAACACCCCGCTTCTGACCTTATGATGAAGGGAAGGTCACTGGTGAAGCAGCTGAAGATAGTTGGGCCTATTACACTATCCTGATGAACTCCTGAAGAGATATCCTGGAGTTGAGCTGACTGACTTCCAGCATCTTCCCAACAGCCATTTTCCTATGTACCAGGTATGATAATGGAGAGATTTCCCCCAACACCCATTGATTCCAATTTTACGAGGGATCCTTAACGCCATGCTCAATCAATCGCAGCCTTGATGTCAAGGGCTGTCGCTCACCCCTGGAATTCAGCTCTTTTGAACAAAAGTTCAAATGTGGTCAGGAGCTGAGTGGCCCTGGCGGAACCCAAACTAGGCATCACTGAGCAGGTTATTGCTAAGTAGGTGCTACTTGATAGCACTGCTGACGACCCCTTTCTTTACCTCTCTCTTCTCTTTTTCTCTCCCTTATCCTCCCTGTATCTTTTTTCTCTCTCTTTCTATCTCTCATTTTCCCCTCTCTTTCTGTCTTGCTTTCTCTGTCTCCTCTTCTCTCCACCCTACTCTTCAATTTCCTCTCATGGAATCACATGGAAATTTCCATTACCAAAAGGAAGTACGCCATCAGCCCTAAGGTACTGTCACTGTAGTGCTGCAAGAAGATTACAGGGAGACAAGGATCACAAAGATAGAAGGAAGCTGTCATCTTATACGCTTTGACAGAGACCCATGCTTACATAACTAAATCACTGGGGCCGGACTGAAATGACAGAAATCCAATAAGAATTTGAAGACCTTGAAAGTTCCCTTGAAGTTGAGAAGAAATTTATTTTCTGAGCACGAATTCATTCGAACAATATTTCTGACAAGGCTGAGATGCATGAGTTCAATCTAATATGGGGCTTTTGAATCAGCAAGGTGACAGGTTAAGGCATTCTGGTGCACAAAGTGTTAATTCTGAAAGGGGTATTATAGAGGAGTGCATTATGCGGTGCCTGATTTCATGATATCATGAGACTTGGGCAGGACAGAGGTTCTGGATCTTGAAGGATGTTGGCCACTATCTCGGTCTCTCTCAGTCTTAGGTGCCTATCTTACCAATTTGACTTGTGCATGATAACTATCAATCAATAAACTGTTTTGTGTAAGACAGCAGTCTCTTCTCATTAGCCAACCAAGTGGTTTTCTGCTACCACAATGGACCAAGCGATCCTTGTAGGTCCCAACCTAAAAAGAGAATGGTGGTAGTAAATCAAAAGTAAGACATTCACCCCTTTGAGTCTGTTCCACCATTTAATATGATTATGGCTGATCATCCAACTCAGAGACCTGTTCCTGCTTTCACCCTATATTCTTTGATTCCTTTAGCCTGAACAACTGTATCTAACTCCTTCCTGATAACATTCAATATTTTGACCTCAAATGCATTCTGTAGCAGAGAACTCCATAGGCTAACCACTCTCTAGGTGAAGAAATTTCTCCTCATCTCAGTCTTAAATGGTTTATCCTGTATCCTTACATTGTGACACTTGGTTCTGGATTCTGTGGTCATTGTTCTTCCTGTATTTACCCTGTTTAGTCCTGTCAGAATGTTATAGGTTTCTGTGAGATTCCAACCCCCAACTCCCAGGCCTGTCATCTTCTAAATTCCAGTGAATATTGTCCTGAGCAATCCAGTTTCTTTATTTGTCAGTCCTGCCATCCCAGGAATCAGCCTGGCAAATCTTTGTTGTACTCCCTCCATAGCCAAACTATCCTTCCTTAGATAAGGTGACCAAAGCTGCACACAATATTCCAGGTATGGTCTCAGCAAGGTCGTGCACAGTTGCAGAAATATATTCCTGCTCCTTTACTTGAATCCCCTCATTTTGAAGACCATCATATCATTTTCCCTCCTTCATGATGATCAATAGTCCAGACACCTCACATATCATGATACACAGTTGTGAGGATTCATTACGCAACATCACCCAGTGATGATCTCCACAAAGATTAAACAAGGTAAAAGAGATCAGATAAAACAATATTTAGTGGCTCAGTTATAGAGACTTAAGTTTTTAATCACTAATAGTTACAGGAGGAAGAAAGGATTGGAAAAGTCGAGATGTTCCATAGGTTTATTGTCTTGAGAAAGAATGAATTGGAATAGGAGATTGACTTAACTTGATATGAAATTGGGCAGGTGTAACACCCCATAGTCCCCATATTGACAGATTCCTGTGGATTAAGATATAATTGTCACACCGAAGTACTTTAAAATCCAATAGGAAAGAAGAAGAAACTTAGCAGATCCTTGACCAAAATAGCACTAATGAAGCAGAGAAGGTTGAAGGAATGATGATAAAGAAACAGAAGTGTTGCTTGGATGTTAGCAATGTGGAACATGGAGCTGTCCATGATGACAAATTACCTTGAATTATTCTATGAAGAGATTCAAACATCACAAACCTATGCCTGATTCAATTTAAAAGGTTTGATACAAAATGTACTTGGCCCTCATAAGTAGTGAGATACTAAGCAATTCATTATAGGATTTTTTTTTCAGAGAGTAAATCCCATTTCAAAACCACTTCTATAAGTTAACTTTAAATAAGTGAGTTAAGAAAATAAGCCCGATATTATGTTCAGCTTGCAAAGATGGAAACATGGAGATCATATAGTTGCATGGTGCAGTCAAAAATGAGCTGCAAGTTCACTATATGCTGTTTCCAGTAATCATCCAGGGAGCCATGCATATAGGGCATAATGTATTAGAGGTAGACTCTCAAATCATAGGCATTGGATCAAAGTTCATGACATGTCTGAAAATTAGGCTAATGCATTATTGTAGATAGATCCAATCTCATGGAACTGACTGTATTTAATTTTCATCACAATGAGAACTGCAGTCGGTAAAGACACATTAGGAGGACCCAGAACAAGTTCTGGTTATTATTCACTAAGATGGTAAAGGGAAGTGACACTGATAACGATATGGTTAATAACTTCCAACTGATGAAGTGCATTTGTGTCACTGCTTTTTCGAGAGTAATTTGTTAATGGAAATTTGTCAAGAAATCAGAAACAAATGTTTCTTTTGAATCAAGACGCACGGGTTAATAACTTTGTGTGCCCTGTAGTTACATTTTACAGTACATAAAATATAATTTCTATAAATAGATTCATTTATTATGTTCATTAATTACTGATGTACATTTGCTCTAATTGCTCATCTTCACTGTCAAATAACTGGAACTAGTTATTTTACATGAGAGTTTTGACAGTATAACGTGAATGTCCTGTTCGATTGTCGGGACTTCACAATCACAGTTGAACCTAATCTTCTCTCTAGCAAAAGTCAGCATTAACCCATTTTCTAGCAGACGCTACTGATTATTAGTAAGGAATGGGAACACTCACTGTCCTTCTGCCCAGTACAGCAGCACCGAACTAAACTATAGCTAATCACCACCATCTTAAACTAATTCTAGAGTTTGACCTGCAACTTTATGGTTGTTGCACATTAATACAGCAAGTCGTTGGGAGTGCAATGCATCGTACGTATTTGTATAATACCAATGCAAAGCATTGTAGGTGTTCATATTTTTGAATTTTAGCTGGCAAATATTTTATTGCAAATTAATGAAGACAAAGGGAAAAATAAGATGCTGAAAAATGAGGTTCAAATATTTTAGTTTTTGACATCAGTATTTGACAATTACGTTTTGGCACAGGAAGGAGGTAAAGCAGGCATTCACCTCATTGATCAATGTTACTATGGAAACAGGGTTACATTGGGTATTTAAATTGCAGTCATTTTGGAGTAAAAATGTAACGTAATAAGAGAAATGCTCTTGCAAATAGCTGTTATAAGGATGGATGTCAGAAGGATGAAACATTTGCAATGATTTTAACAGTTTATAATGCAAATTGAATACACATATGCAAAGTGAGATCAAGATTGATTTTCAAACTGATGCAAAGTCGAACATTGGATAATACAAACTATTGCAGTTTCATTTATCTGGTATTTAATGTGCATTACAAGTACAGAAGGACATCAAACATTACAGAATGTATGAATAATCTGCACTACTTTGTAACATGCAACACTACTCTGAAAGATTATGACTACCATTTGCAATTGTTTAAATTATATGCATACAGATTGAATTATAGTATTTATCTGGAATTGAAATGCAATGTAACTTAACTTACGAGTTGCAATATCTTGAAAACCCTACAGAACATAATATGTTATCAAGATTTATGTTCTGAAGAGAAAAGATCCTTGCATATTTTATCTTAAAATTGGGTCTCCATTTGTAACCAAAGAGAAGTCTACAACCAAAACAACTTGACAGGCACTGATTAGTATATTTTTCCCTTCAAATAGCTTATAAATTGTTCAGAAAAAAAACCTAGCAGTTTTATGTCTTCCACTTGTAAGTTTAAAATCAATTTTGAAGCAAGGAATGTCACTTTGAAAGACACGTTAAATAGTTTCTCTCACAGTTGCAAAGCACACTATTGCCCCCTGCAGCTTATTGGAAAAAACTCTCACAAAAATGTGAGATTAGACTGCATCATTTCAAGAACAATCATTTATTCTCCTTGAGTAATTCTTTAATTTAGTTGTGTACAAGTTAATGGACAGAAAAATCAGACAGGATGGAAAAGAAACAGCTGATTTGAAACAGTCAGTTTTCTGCCCAGCATGTCAGTTAAAATAACCCCAATGATTTAGAGCTACAAGATTTTATGTTCTTTATTCTTCCTTGCCATGAGAATCACTGGCAAAGCCATCATTTGTTATCTATCCTTGATCTAGTTAAGAGCCAACTACTTTGGTGGGGGGGGAGGTGGAGTCACATGTAGACCAGTTCTATTAAAAACGGCAGATTTCTTTCCAAAAGGAACATTAGTGAACTAGATATCTTTTAAAATAAAATCAGTGATCATTCCACAGTTTCTGTCACTGAGACTAGCTTTATAATTCCACCTTTATTAATTATAATCTTATTCACATCTCTCTAGCTGCTCAGATTGTATTTGAACCCATATCTCTAGAGTCGGGCCTCTGAGTTACAAATTCAGTGCACCACCACCTTGCTCCAAGCAAAAAGTAGTGATGTTTCTGTACCCTTCAGTTGTTGGCAACTAAATGTATATTTTAGAGTTTTGTTTTAAATCTCTCTTATGTGTTGTGACTTTTATTAATAGACATGAAACAAGGGAAGACTAAGACCAGAAAATATAAATGTTTATTCATGCAATATCTGGACTGCAAACACAAGCAAAAATTCCTGCCCTCAAACACATGAAAGAAGAGATCAGTTTTACGTGCGCACTTGCGTTCTTAATAAAATAACAAGAAAACAAATGACGTGTTGAAGTTCATCCTTCAAGATTAACTCATTGCAGGCCTGAATGGAGTTCAATCTCATGGCTGTTTGATGATGAACGGAAGTTGGAAGCTACTGGGATTTTAGCTGAAGGTGTGACTAAGCTTTTGTAGAAAAGGAGATACTTTTGTTGCAGGTGGGAACAAATTAACCCAACTCTCAGCCTCTGTTATCTAGTTGTTTGGTGGGGCCTCTGTCGTGTTCCTGGAGGAATAGCCACTCTCAAATCCTATTGGCTTTCAGACTAACTTGTCTCTGGTTGGTTCTTGGAGTAATCAGATTTGTTATCTGAAGTCTGTTCTCATCGTATGACCATATGATCAATACTTCTATAGTTGAGCTCACAGACACTGAGGCTGGTTGTAATGGGTAGGGGTGGTGGGGATGGTGTTGGAGTGTGGGGGAGACAGTACTGTATTGAAATTTGAGTTTCAGTTAATTACCCGATAATAGAAGCTGTTAATTTATATGTAGCACGTCCATTTGAGGCAGAGCTCTCATTGTTGTTTACATTTTTAGAAGTTTTCACAGATCTAAGTTAATTCATAATCTGAGCAGAAATCAGAAAAGGTTACTTGAACTTTAATGGCCACTTTGCAGCATGTTATCCACTTTTTAGTAGAAAAGTCAATTTCAGGAGTTCTCATTGAAAAAGTCTGTATCTTACAAGTTAGAGATTTGATATTGTTGTATGTGTACAGAACCAACCACTGACAGCTAATGGTTGGAGTATTGATTTTGTCAGAAAGGGTGATAATAATTCTAAATCAACTACATACCACAATCACATTTAGATTCCTGGGTAGTTTTTCTATTGTGTTGTGATATTTGTTGAATGAGAAAAAATTGGCTATATTTTGCTCATCTTTAATACTGCAATGGTGTATTGGAAAAGCCTTTGTTTAAGCTCTTATTTGAAGCAAAAAATTGCCAACATCTCAATATTCTCCAGATACTACAGTCCCAATTTCTTTATCTCAAAAGGCCAACTTTTATTTGTATTATAATATGATGTCGGTATCAGTGGCAAGGCCAGTATATATTAAGCTGATGTTAAACCTTGTACTACCGTGTACAACACATGTTTTGTACATCCACAGTACTGTGAAGCAAAGTTTCCATGATTTTGACTTTGAATGAAGGAATGGCGTTAGTGTTCCAGGTCAGGATGGTGTGTGACATGGGGAGGAACTTGCTGGTAGTGGTGTTCAAAAGCATCTGAACGCATCTGTATCCATTCCAATGGTGCCACCTTATATCAGATTCTTCTGTGTCTTCCTTTTTCCACAACTGTGTATCGTCAAATTGCATGGCCCCCCTCCCCTCCCCAAAGACACAAGCACCTTGATTGACATTTGCATATCTTACACTTCAACCCTGGTCCTTCCCCTTCCTCCCAGAACAAGAGAGGGGTCCCCTTGTCCTCACTCTCCATTCCACCAGTATCTCCATTTGAAGGATCAGTTTCTGCCATTTCTGCCAACTCTAGCAGGATTCCATTACCAAAAATGTTTTCTGCCCCTTTCCACTGTTAGTAATTCACAGAGATTTCTCACTGTAACACCCTGGTCCACTCCTCAGCACTCCTATGCTGCATTACTCCTGATGGTAACCTCTTGTGAAATTGCAGGTTTAACACTTGGCCTTTCACCACCTTCCTCCTCACTGTCCAAGACCCCAAACACTACTTCCAGGTGGAACAACCTTTTAAGTGTACTTCTTTTAATCTGGACGACTGTATTCTCCGCTCACAATGTGGTCTCGTTTACATTGGTGAGACCAAACGTTGACTAGGTGACCGCTTCGTTGGTACATCTGCACTTTGTCCACAGGAATAAACCTGACCTATGTTCCTATAAAAACAAAAAGAAAACCTTCCTTTGCTCACCATTTCAATAACACATTTTGATTCTGCACGAATACTTTTGTCCTGGGCAAGCTACCCAATGTCAAGTTGGAGGGACAATGCCTCATTTTTCCACTTGGGCACTTTACAGCCTTTGGAATTTCAGCTTGTGTTCAAGCAATTTCAGAACACGACCTCCATCCTCGACTTTGATTATAAGTCCCTCTACTGCCAACCCCTGTCTGTATTTTCTTTGTGCTTTGTTGGCTTTGCTGTCGTTAGAGCAGACCCATTTTCTAATCTATCATTTACTCTTATTTTACATCTCTGCCCTTCCTTTAACATCGTTCCCTTTGTCTTTTGTACAGGGTATATTCAGTGGTCCCCCATCTCCTGTCCATCACCACCCACCCCCACGCCCCCAACCGTCAACAGCAAAAAAGTCACCATTTCATAGCTCTTTATCAATTCTGATAAAGAGTCACATCAGACTCAACTGCCTTCACAGCTGCTACCAGACCTGCTGAGTCTTTCCAGCATTTTATGTTTTTTTTTCTTGTCTGCTGATTTTGTCATAGAGCCATACAGCACGGAAACAGACCCTTTGGTCTAACCAGCCCACATCAAACATGTTTCCAGACCAAGCTAATCCCACTTGCCTGCAATTGGCCCTTATCCCTCCCAACCTTTCATTTTTGTGTACTTATCCAAATATCTTTTAAATGTTGAAACTGTACTTACATCTACCACTTCCTCTGGCAGTTCAATCCACACATGAACCACTCTTTGTGTAAAACATTTGCCTCTCATGTCCTTCTTTAAATCTTTCTCACCTTAAAACTATGCGCCTTAGTTTTAAACTTCCCCAACCTATGGAAAACAGCCTTGTCATTCACCTTATCTATGCCCCTCACGATGTTGTAAACGTCAATAAAGTCACCCCTCAACGTTCTCTCTCCAATGGAACAAGGTCCCAGCCTTTCTGGTCTACTTTTATATCTGAAATATTCCATTCCTGTCAACACTCTGGTAAATCTTCTCTGAACCCTCTCCAGTTTGCTGATATCCTTCCTATAATAGAGCGACCAGAACTGCACACAGTACTCCAGAAAAGACCTCACAAACATCCTGTACAACCTCAATATGATGTCCCAGTTCCTCCTAGGTGTGAATCAAAGGGGATGTTGAAGGAACCTTGGAAGCTTGCTGCAGTGTATCTTGTATTAGGCACACATTGATACCAGTATGAGTTGGTCGTGAAGGAAGTCCGTATTTAAGAAGGTATGTGGAGTGCACACCAGGCAAATTGCTTTTTCCTTGATGAGTTTGAGCTTTTCAAGTTTTGTTGGAGCTGTTGCATTGAAAACCAGGTTAACTGTAGTTGCACGTAGAAAATCTGTTCATGACAGCCTCTCATTATGATCAACCCAACTCCTCGTTTACTTGTCACCTGCTCCTCTTCTGTTAAAACCAAAAATGGGTGCATTTGAGACAGGCTGGAATCTTGTTTGAGGTTTTGCAATTCTGTAATATTGGAGTGCTGATTTTTAGCTATCCATGCTCAGTCCTCAGAAGAGCTCAGAATGCAGGAATGTTGCAGGCTCTGCATTGCTCAAAATTGTGGAGGGCTTGGAAGAAAGAGCCTACCTGATTGTGGATCTGGAGTCACACGTAGGTCAGACTAAGATTTTTCTTCTCTGAATGAACATTAATGAACCATATTTTATTTTTAGATGAAAATTAGCAATGGCTTCATTTTCACCATCAGACAAGCTTTTACTTCCAAATATATAAACTGTATTCAAATTTCACCATTTAGCGTTTGAACAAATGTCATCCATTAGCTGGGGTCCCAATCCAGTGAAATTACCACAACACTACTGCCTTCACCGTTTCAGTGTTCTACATGTCATGACATGAAGATTTATGTATAAAATATAAGAATAAAATAATTTTCCTTTTGAATAGGTTAGCTAGTTTATTTAGAGTCATAGAGTTGTACAGTGTGGAAACAAATACTTCATTCCAACTCATCCATACCAACCAGATATCCTAAATTAATCTGGTCCCATTTGCCAGCATTTGGCCCATTTCTCTGTAACCACTTCCTATTCATGTACCCATCGAAGTGCCTTTTAAATATTGTTATTGTACCAGCCTCCGCCACTTCCTCTGGAGAAGAAGACCTTGGTTAGTCATCCTATTGATGCCCCTCATGATTTTATAAACCTCAATAAGGTCAACCCTCAGCCTCTGACGCTCCAGGGAAAATATCCCCAGCTATTCAGCCTCTCCCTACAGCTCAAACCCTCCCACCCTGGCAATATTTTTGTAACTCTTTTTCTGCTTGTAGTGGTGCTAAATAGATCATTGCATTGTATTGGATCACAGGTAGTCGGTGAAATGTAAAAATAGTTATAGATCTCATGTAATGGCTTTTGCTTCATTATCTGCTATTAACAGCAAAAAATTAAAAAGAGATCGCTCCCTCATCTCAGCCTTTACATATTGATGGGAGTCTTCTTTCGGTTTCTTTCAGCTGGCACTGCAAGCAAAACCATCGATTATTAATGTCATTTGTGTCTGTTACTTAAAATTGATTTCATACTGTTCATCAGAGTCAATGTATTTGGCAAACAAAATGTCAGACACCTGAATATTAAACAAGCCCGACTTCACACTGAAGTAAGTGATAGACTGAAATTTAAGGTGCTAAAATTGTTGCCAAGCTTAGTGTGCCAACAAAAACACATTGAATGCCTCATTGTGATGTTGATTTAGAACAAAGACAGTATAGCACAGGAGTAGGCCTTTCGGCCGGCCAATCCCGCACTGACACATGATGTCTTTCTACATTCAAAACCTTTAAACTTGAAAGGGTGCAGAAAAGCATTGCAAGGATGGTTGAGATATAGAGAGAGGCTGAATGGGCTGGGGCTATTTTCCATGGAGCGTTTAGTGTGAGGGGTGACCTTATAGAGGCTCATAAAATCATGAGGGGTATTGCTAGGGTGAACAGTCGAGATCTTTTTCCCAGGGTAAGAGAGTCCAAAACTAGACAGCATGAATTTAAGATGAGAGGGGCAAGATTTAAAAGGGACCTAAGAGACAACATTTTCATTCAGAGGTTGGTGATACTATAGAATGAGCTGCCCCTGGAGTCTGGTGCAATAAAGGCATTTAAAAGGCATCTGGATGGGTTCATGAATAAGAAGGAATATGGACCAAATGCTGACAAATGGGACTAGATTAATTCAGGATATCTGGTCAGCATGGGCAAGTTGGATTGAAGGGTCTGTTTCTGTGCTGTGCAACTCTCTGACTATGAATGTTTTGCCTTGACATGGTCTGTATCCCACTATTCCCTACCTACTCATATACCTGTCAAAATGCCTCTTAAACATTGCTATTGTCCCTAGTTCTACACTTCTTCTGGCAGCACATTCATCGCACTTAACGTTGTCTGTGCAAAAAATGTGCCTCTCACAGCTCCTTTTACTGTAAACCTATATCCCCTGGTAATCAACATTTCCACCTGGGTAAAAAAAGACTCTGACTGTCCGTGCCTCTCGTAATTTTTTTCAGACTTCTTTCAGATCTCTCCTCAGCTAGAAATATTCAAGTAAAAACAAAGCTTGTTTAATCTCTTCTTATAGCTAACACCCTCCAAAATAGGTAACATCCTGGTAAACCTTTATCGGTACTATGTTGCTATTCAGTTTATAGAAAAGTTGAAAAAGGCAGTAAAAATGTACAATTTTCTAAAATTTGCTCTTTCTTGGGATGTGGATGTCATTGGCTCAGTCAATACAGCGTGGAGCTGGAGGAACACAGCAGGTCAGGCAGCATCAGAGGAGCAGGAAAGTTAATGTTTTGGGTCTACACCCTTCATCAGTTCTTGCTATCACTGGGTATCACTGGCTCCCAGGTCAGGATGTTGCCCAAGCTTGGCCGAATTTTTTAACATTTCTGTTTTAGCTGTAGGTTTCTATGTTTTTGTGGTCTAGAAAGGGAAAAATCCAGTACAAAGTTACAAGAAGTAATTTTAAAGCTTAATGCAAGGCTGTATCTATCTTAAATGGGCTGAGAGGTTTGGTCGGACACCCATGTAAAGTGTTGCTTTGGGATTTGGGTATCCAAGCCCCCAAAAAGTTACAGAGAACCTAGGGGGATTTTTTTTTCTTTGACACAGCACTGTTTATAAAGGCACTAATGCAGACTACATCAATTCCCTTGGGACAGACTGCCCTGGGTTTTGTTATCTGTGCTACAAGTTTGTGATCAATAGATTTCTTTTGATTAAATCTATGACTAGATCTATACCAAATGTGTGTGAAGTTGACCATGATCTAGATGAATGGCAAAACATGATAGGGAGAATGAATGGCAAACTCCTGTTCTTATACTGTTTTGCTCTACTTTGCAATGTTATTCTGACTAATGCCAAGGTCATTAAAAAAAGATTCAAATGGAAACTTAACTTCCATATTAACAATCACTCGGTCTGTGTGAAAATGTTTTTTGAACTGTTTCTACCACTATTTCTTCTAAATTTGATATATGGTGTCACAGATGGCCTATTATGCTGTCTTTAATAGCGGTATGCCAATTGTGTATGCTGACATGGGTGTCTGTCACGTTGGAGGTATTAATAAATATGTTTCAACATACTCTGTCACCACCTTTGAATAGTTATTTTGGAAAAGGGCAAAGGGACAGCTTTCAAAAGAATTTTCTTACATAAATATCATAGTTTATACAAGGCAGAATGCATTAAAACTGTAAGCAGCAATGTGTTAATGACATTTGAAATTTAAAGCTTCAATTACTAAAATTAGCATATTATCAAGAAGCATCAGATTATTAACTACAATTGTTTTAAAAATTATTGTGGATCTTACAAGCAAACAATTTTTTAATTGTGGAAACAAGACCAGCAACTCAAATGTGTGAGTGCAGAAAAAAAATCTTAAGATGCTTTTAAAGAAAAACAATTAGACAAAAACTAATACTGAACTTATTGGGTTGGTAATAAAAAGGTTGGTCAAAGACGAAAGTTCTGAAGGAAACAGATTGAAGGCTTTAGGGTGATTAATTTGAACCAATGTTTTAATGTTTGTGAAATTTTGTTTCTGTAGGTATTCAATTCTTGCCACAGAATCACAAAAATTGTAAAAACATGCAATGGCAAAATTGGAGATTGTATCTTCCATGTAAACATTTGAGAAATGTGATTCTTGAATATTAGAAGACAAGAATAATATGGAAAGTTCCAAGCTTGATTTGATTTGATTTATTAATGTCACATGGATTGAGATACAGTGAAAAGTATTGTTTTGTGTTAACCAGACAAATCATACCTTACATAAGTACATCAGGATAATAGAACAGAATGCAGAATACGGTGTTACAGCTACAGAGAAAGTGCAGAGAAAGATCAATTCTAGTATATGAGGAGCCCATTCATAAGTCTGATCACAGCGGGGAAGAAGCTGTTCTTAAATATGTTGGTACGTTTTTTCAAACTTTTGTATCTCCTACCCAATGGAAGAAGGTGAAAGAGAGCATAACCAGGGTGGGAGAGGTCTTTGATTATGTTGTGGTGTGGAGGTACTGGTGTTGGACTGGTGTGGACAAGGTCAAAAATCACATGACACCAGGTTATAGTCCAACAGGTTCATTTGAAATCAAAAGCTTTCGAAGTGCTGGCCTTTCATCAGGTGAAACGAAGAGAGTACCCAGGCACGGACTTTATAATCAGAGAGATCAAAAGATCATACAAATGGTGTGAATGGAGTGTCGACAGGCGGAATAGTAGGTCTCTGCAGGTGATCAAGAGTGTCAGACAGTGTGAGTAAAGTGTCAACAGCTGAATAAGAACTGAAGGGATGACCTATAATCTGATTAATTGAGGCAAAGAAATAATTACATAAAAAAGTGAAGTGTAATGTTGTTTTACCTGTAAGTGTAGTGAGGGATCAGGAATACCATTATTGATATATTGTTCTGTTTCTGACATTCTGCACTGATTATCTGAGACAGAACCAACATTTAGAAGGTACTCTGTGGAATGTTGGCTGTGTGTCATCAGCGTTGAAGAAGACATGAATTGGAATGTTATCACCAAACCTAGCTGACAACTCCCCTCCCAAGGAGGCTGAGGAAAATAACCAGAGTTTAAACTTACCAGCCTCACTGGCACTCCCAATAGGCATGACTGATCATATTACTATTGTAATGTCGGTACGTGCTATTTTTCATGGAAAACTGCCCAAAAGCTTCAGCAAAGTGATTGACTTAATAGATATGTTATTTTGTACAGACTTCCTCCAGCTCTAGGCAACCACCCAGTTTATAATCTCAATTATATTATCTTCATTATGGTTTGAGGGTTTTGAATGTTGTGTGCTTTTATCAGCATGGACTGGTTGAAGTCTATCTTCTGCGCAAGGCTACACACTTGTAAAAGAACAGAAGGTCATCCAGTACTAGATACCTTTTATATCTTGCTCATCAGGGTAGACTTAAATGTCAACAATCCTGGTAGCTGTGGTTAGAAAAGCAGAGTGAATAATTAGTGAATAATGTGCATCAACCGTATTTGAGCTTCGACAGGTTGCCAGAATTCTTCAATAAACTTGGCATATTACATTTTTGTGAAAAAAAGATCTTTAAAATAAAGAGCATTTAATATGCATGGAGATTAAAATGATAAAATCATTAGGGTTTTATGTGTTCTTTATGTCACAGCAGATATTTCTGAAAAATAACGCAGAAAGTAACTAATCTAAACCCGAAACATCAGCCTTCCTGCTCCTATGATGCTGCTTGGCCTGCTGTGTTCATCCAGCTCTATACCTTGTTATCTCAGATTTTCCAGCATCTGCAGTTCCTACTATCTCTGATGCAAGTGGAGAAAGGTCATTTGGTATCTCATGCATAACATATGCTTAACAGTGGGCAATGACTGCCCACTGAGATTGAAGCATAACTGACATATGACTGGAAATAGTCAAGCATCAGATTTTAGTTATGAGATTTGCATTTGAAGTATAATCTTGTGAAACAGAGTTATTGTTGAAGTCAGCTGTGCTGCAACACACATGATATTTGCGATTAATGTAAGAATCAACTTATGTGTTCATTTGCAGAAACCATGGGTTGAATAAAACCATAAAGCAGTTTGCAAATTAAAGTACTGTCCCAAAGACCACCAAATGTTATTGACATAAGACTATAAAATGAATTTATTGTTTTTTTTTCTGTCTTCATATCCTGTGTTTTGGTTTAATTTCTGTGTTTTAAGATGTTGGCGACACTAAGCAACACTTTTCACTGTATTTGTAATAAATACACATGACAATAAAGAAATCAAATAACTCAAATAATGACGCTCTCACAACTATCTGCTGCCTGAAGTGACACTAGTAAGCAGATTGATAAACAAATGCACTTTTAGAAAGTAAAATATTTGACACAGACCCGAAGTTTTATATCATTAGTTTATATCAAGTCAATATGTGGAAAAATTAGGCCCAAATACAATTGTCACAGCTATTGATAGTACAGTGAAATAGGTGACCATAGATTGGGAAATGGGGCAGAGATCTCTTTGCCATATATGTGTGTTGTGTGTAATAATGGTTTTTTAACTGTTTCTTCTGACAATCCAAAAGATCACAAGATTTTCAATTTAATATTCAAATGTGTTAAGGCCATGTTTTGCCAGAACAAAATTTACCCATAATCAACACTTCGAATTTATTACACACTTAGATTTGTAATGACCAGTCTGTGGCCAAGGTTCCTCAATGTGTTTCAGTACGAGGTGAGATACCTCAAATTGTTAAACTTCAAGGTAAAGAGGGATCTTACCTTAGTTAGCCAGAACAAGATTTAGAAAAGATACCTTTCTGTGTTGATCTCGTGGATCAAGTTTCAAAAGAAGCCAATTAACCAGACATTCTTGAGTTTACACAAAAATGAGTTTATTAGGTACTAAGCATGAGAAGAAATAATAATGCAACTCACACACACTGATTAGGAATAAGCAGTGAGTCCAAAAATTGATAAAAAGTTTCAAAAATATACATTCAGATGTTTATGAGGAGTTCAAAGTTGAACTTTATGGTTGTTATATTGCATGATACTAGTAGCATTGACAGTTAATTTTTGGATTCTTGGCTTTGCAGCTGATTCTTTTTTTTAAATCTGGGTTCCTTTTGACACGTGGTTGTCTGGCTAGCAGCACTCAGATGGATAGATAGAGAGAGAGAAGAGTAACTTCACCTGATCTTTACCTGCAATGCAGGTGTTCCCTCACAATGACCTTCACCAGTACACTATTACACACATCATCATGTCATGGCTCTAAGACACACAGACTAGGCTTGCAGTCTAGGTTTGTATATCCCTTGAAGAGTAAAACACAAACATGGTTTCCTGCTTAGAGAGGTAGGCGTTCAGTCAGTCTCTTGTCTCTTCATTGTTCTTCTTTCTGTTTGATGTTTTCTTGACTCTGTACAAGTATGATGCTCCAAAATTCACATAGGATTTCTATTTTATCTGTAGCAATACTCTTCCTTTCTTAAAAAATAAGTTGCAAATAAAAGTTCAATCTGTTCATAAGTTCTCTGAGATTGTCATCTGTCAGCATAACAGTTTGAACCTGAGCAACGGACAATTATGGCAAGGTCCATTCTGAGGGAGATAGGCCTTTTCAAGTGCAGCTAAACTTTATGGACCAGAAATGATATCGACATTGAGATTTGTGCTTGAGGGAGCTGTGTTCTCTATTCTCTCTCATTCTTAATTAATGTTTATAGTATTGCTGCATGTGTGTAGACTGATGTTGGTCCCTGAGCCAAAATCGTAGAACTTGTTCTTTTCAAAAAATATTCTGCTATGGGATGTGACTGTGTGTGCCAAGGCTGGGATTTATTTCATATCTTTAATTGCCCATGAGAAGTTATTAGTAAGCTGCCTTCTTAAAAAGCTACAGTACATTTGGTGCAGACACACACACACTACTTTTGAGAAAGGAGTTCCAGGATTTTGATTTCATAATGATGAAGGAATGGCAATTATAGTTCCAAGTCAGGTTAGTAGATGGCTTAGAGGGTAATTTGTGTGGGATGGCATTTCCACTTGTCTGTTGCTCTTAACGTATCTTTTTTAGGGAAAAAAAGATATAAGAATTGTTGTAGAGGATATAACAGATCAGATACCTTCTGGTACTTTAGATCATCCACTCCCAATTAATCAATTAAGTAGCTATTCTGCTTTTTGTATGATGCATTTCTCTGGTATGTTTTTGCTGATTGGCAGTCATTGTGCCAAGAACTTCCATGGCAAGTTCACAATCTTTGAAGATAATTTGAGTGAAGGTCAACAAAAATTTACAGAAAACAACACAGAATTAGAACCAAGGGTGTTAAGCTAAAATAAAGCAAATACTGTGGCTTCTGAACATCTAAAAATGTAAGCAAAGTGCTATCAGGTTTGACAGCACATGTGAAACGAGAAATAGGGTTAATGCTTTGAGTTAATTAGGAGTCTACTTCAGATCCAGTGATGATCATTCAACTGCAACTCATGCAAGTATCATGTTCTGAAGTTTGCTTGTTTAGCCACATCGGCAACAAAGTTGCTGACAATGTAAAACTTCATTTAATATACACAGCCTTCAGAATTTGTTTTATTTTTATTTGACTGAATTGAAATAGCTGGCTGGGTAAATACATCTCTCTTGTGCTAAATGAGAGTGAGATAAATGCGCTCAATAACAGACTGGTCCCCATATAGTTGACATTGCCAAAATAATTTTAAGGTTACTTTAGGGATCCTTCTTCCTCGAGCTTACTTCATTCGAATCTCTCTGGTACCATAACCATTACAATGGGTTGAACAATATACAATCACAACCTAAAATAGAGACTAAAAACCTCAATATCCATCTTGAAATGGGCTTATGGATGAAGACATGATTATGTGGTTACCCAGTTGCAGTTCCCTTTCATAATTGTCATATCATCAAAAATCATTTTGATGCCATCGTTACATTGGTTAATGGCAAGCAAAATTTAAAACAATGCAGATGCCAAGAGGATTTTTTTATTTTGAGAATGTGGAGAAGTTGGTTTCCAATTTGTGTATGCTACTCACACATCTCGTGTAGTTACAATAGGCAGCAAGCAAAAGTTGGGCATATACAAAACTACAATAAGGCCCAGTAAAGAGGATTATCTTGTAACAGTGGTAGAAATTCTTAGGGACATAGCAAGAAACAGTTTCATCCACTGAAAGTTTTATATGCATCTTAAAAAAAACAACAGCTGGAATTAATATCAATAGTCTACATTATCGATAATGCTGACTAAAATAAAAGGGAGTATTACAACCCCTTTCAATTAATTGACTAAGTGAATATTAATGCTTATTTTAGCAAACAATTTCATTGACATTTATTCAATGCTAAATGTCAAAGGTTTTAATTATGTAGCACTGCATATGCAGTGGGTAGTACATGCCAAATTTTATTCATGCTTCCATGAAATGTAAATGTAATTCTTAGCGGGTAGTTTGTTAATCAGCTGGGACATGACCTGGAGAGGAGTGAAACCCACAGAGATAGTCAAGTGCATTGAAATCTCATTGGACAGCAGAGGTTTTCTCAAATGTGAAATTTGATTGTAAGCAAAACAAGGACATTGTCAAAGATTGTGTGAATGGCACATTACAGTGCAGTTTTCCGAGAACATGAAATACAAGCAAATTGAAATACCATCAAATTGAGTCATGGACAGCTAGTCATTTGGATGCATACAGAAAAGAAAAAGATTCAAATTCAATTTGATCCAACAGAATAAAATGCTTAAACTTCCAGACAAAGTTAATACACTATTTGAAAGCAAATGGAAACATTTTTCTCAATTATAGGTCAATCAGCTGATCTGACATGGCTAAGACAACCAGATTGATGCTCAGTTAAAAGACAACAAACTGATGTGCAGTTGACTACCTCATATTGGATCTTTCCTATCCTAACTAGTACATCTTATTCCTTTCTTACAACTGGATACTATCTTGATGCTATCAAAAAACAAAACCAAAATGAAATAATTGGACATCTATCATGAAATTAATGAAAAAGAAATCAACTAAGTAATAAAAATAAACGTTTGGTTTTAGTTGCTGATGAGGAAGCATACAGCAAAATGATTGGAACTGTTCTCTTGCAGATGAATGGTCAGGCAATTTTTTTTTGCCCCACTATGTGGAGATGGACCAAAAGTGTCCCAAATATTATGGAACACTTGTACATCTGGTTCCTGCTTCCAGTAAAACCAACAACTTTCTAATGGGAGACAACAAGGTGCAGGGCTGGATGAACACAGCAGACCAAGCAGCATCATAGGAGCAGAGAGGCTGATTCAATCTCAACTTTCTAATGGGGGTGCTATTGTCAGCAACCCAACAATTATTCCAATGTTTAAAACAAAAATCCTGATCCTGTGATGTGTGAAGAATCCCAGTTGCTATTTTGGAGCCTACATATTAATAATCAAGTTAATGTTATTTTTATGTAGGAATTGTTTTTCGGGGCCCACAAAAATAGCAAGTAATGGCTGCTCCAGGTTCCTTTCCCCTTTCTTCAGTGACTACTGACGTTTCATCAGCCCAGAGCTGGGTGACTATAAACATAAAAAAGTCAATCAAGTGAAAAATAGACAGGACATATGGGCACGAATGTAGCTCTGGAAGAAGAGCAGTCAGCAATTATGACCCTCCCCACCCACCACTACCGCAGCTTGGACCTGTTAATGAATTAGAACAGATTGCATATGTTTCCCTAATCAACCTGTACAGAGATGTTATACTGATATTGAGTGGGTGGGACTTGAACCTGGACCTCCTGGATCAGAGGTGAGGATACTGCCACCATACCACAAGACCCATCACAGATCACGTATATTTTACATTTTTGTTTTCCTTTTTTTTATATCCAGGAGTACTCTTACACAAAACTAAGTGCCTCGACAGCTATATGACCCAGTGGAGGCTTGACCAACCTGTGACTGGTAGCAGCGCGACCTCGAGATGACCTGACCAACCAGAGACCGGTAGCAGCGCGACCTTGAGATGACCTGACCAACCAGAGACCGGTAGCAGCGCGACCTCGAGATGACCTGACCAACCCGAGAC
>NC_063335.1:16550640-16577969 GCF_021869965.1 Rhincodon typus
GACCTCGAGATGACCTGACCAACCCGAGACCGGTAGCAGCGCGACCTGAAAGAGGCCCAACCGGCCTAGGCCTGGCCCATGATCTCCCGACTACCAGACACAATGGAGGCCTGGCCCGACCAAGCTGAACTCACTTACCTGCAGGAAAAGAAGACATGCTCCACTAGCACTTGGTACTGAGCTGTGGAGAACAAAATGGATGAACTCTGGTCTACACTTACCATCCGGAGGGAACTGAGAGACTGTTGTGTGATCTGCTTCATGGAGACTTGGTTCAGCCCTGCCATTCCCAACTGTGCCCTACAAGCTGACCAGTTCTCCATACATCGCATGGACCACACGCCTCGGGTAAGGCGAAGGGTGGTGGGATTTACTTCCTGATCAACATATCTTGGTGCTCAGACGTAGCGATCCTGGCAAACCACTGCTGCCTGTACCTAGAATATATTACAGTGAAATGCCATCCCTACTGTCTACTGCGAGAGTTCACCTCTGTCATCCTGACAACAGTCTACATACCACCCCATGTGGATGTGAAAAATGCCCTAGATGTGATTTATACTACCACAAACATTCTAGAGACAAAATTCCTTGAGGCTCTATTCATTGTGGCTGGTGCCTTCAACCAAGCCAACCTCAAGAGGGTGCTGCCAAAGTACCACTAACACATCTCCTGCCTCTCCAGGGAACCAAATATCTTGAACCACTGCTACACAACCATCAAAGATGTCTACAGCTCCATCCTCCTCCCACACTTCAGAAAATCAGACCACAGAGCTGTGTTCCTCGTCTCAGCTAACAAGCAGAAGCTGAAACGGGAGGACCCTTCACAAGAAGAAGTAGACTGCTGGTCCAAGACTGTGAGAGACCGTCTCTGGGACTGCTTGGAATCAGTGGACTAGACTGTGCTCAAGTACTCAGCGGAAAACTTAGACGAGTACGCCGCTTCGGTCATGGACTTCATTAGCAAGTGCATAGAGGACTGTGTACCAAAGAAGTTAATCCGTGTGTTCCCCAACCATAAACCTTGGATGAACCGGGAAATCCACTCCCTACTGAAGACCAGACGTGCAGCATTCAAGTCGGATGACCTAGACCAATACAGGAAATCCAGATATGACTTCCACAAAGCCATCAGGGATGCCAGGAGGCAGTACTGGACCACATTAGAAGCCCAAACCTGCCAAACAGACTCTCTCCGCATATGGCAAGGCCTAAACAACATTATGGGATACAAAATAAAGCAGAGCAAGACAGTGGACAATGACACATCCCTCCCTGACACGCTCAATACTTTCTATGCTCGGTTTGAGCAGAATGCCAGCGGCACAGTGACCACACCTGCGCCCACTATCACTGCTGCAGATGTCAGATCGGTTTTCCTGGGAGTCAACCCAAGGAAAGCAACGCAACCAGACTGTGTCCCCGGCTGAACGCTCAGATCCTGTGCGGGCCAACTGGTGGAAGGTATTCACCAACATCTTCAATCAGTCCCTTCCACAAACCAAAGTCCCCACCTGCTTCAAAAAGGCCACTATCATCCCAGTACCTAAGAAAGCACATGCAATGTGCCTTAATGACTACCGCCAAGTGGCTCTGAACCCAATCATGAAGTGCTTTGAGAAGCTGGTCATGGCCCACATCAACTCCAGTCTCCCAGCCTACTGATGTATCAGGTATACAGTGGATACCATATCCCTAGCCCCGCACTCATCCCTGAAACATCTGGACGACAAATAAACCTACATCAGACTCCTGCTAATTAAGTACAGCTCTGCCTTTAACACCATTATCCCCTGCAGACTGATCTTAAAACTCAGCACGACAATGTGTCTTCTTCCTCAGGCAGCTCAGGAAATTAGTCATATCCATAAGGTCCCTCACCAACTCCTACAGACACACCATTGAAAGCGTACTGTCCGGGTACATAATGGTCTGGTACAGCAACTGCTCTGCCCAGGACCGTAAGAAACTACAGAAGGTGGTGTGCACAGCCTAGACCATCATGGAAGTTAACTCGCTGGCCGTAGCCTCCATTTACACGTCTCGTTGCCATGGAAAGGCTGCCAATATCATCAAAGACCAATCTCACCCCAGTAGTAACCTCTTCTGCCAGGCAGAAAGTACAGAAGTTTGAACACATGCACCAGCAAGTTCAGGAACAGCTTCATCCCGGCTGTTATTAGACTGATGCAAGGACTCTCCAGCCTCAAGTAATGTTGATCTTGCTAATGTTGATCTCGCCGAGCGCACGTCCTGTACAATGTAACCTGTATGCCTCTGTCTAAGACATTTTTATGACCTTTCATTTACCTCCTAGCTTATTAGGATCTGCCTGTACTGCTCATAAACAAAGCTTTTTGCTGAACTCCAGTACACATGACAATAAATCAATCAATCAATTTCCCATCACCAAATCATCAACGGTACTAATGATCCCAGTAAATCACTCGTGTTTTCCAATTGATTAATTTACATGCAAAACCTGTTAAGGGCAATGCAGTCAGAGCACATATATTCTCCTGATCTAGTTTCAGTGGCCTATGGCTCTATAGTATTCGGAACCAGGACCAGGTGGATCTCATTGCCTGTGAGATTCATGGTCACAGTCCAACAGGTTTATTTGAAATCACAGGCTTTCGGAGCGTAGCCTCTTCATCAAGTGAAGTGACTTCACCTGATGAAGGGGCTATACTCTGAAAGCTTATGATTTCAAATAAACCTGTTAGTCTATAACCTAGTATTGTGTAACTACTGACTTTGTCCACCCCATTCCAACACCAGCACCGCCACATTATGAGGTTCTTGAGTGGAGTTGCTAACCTGGCCCAATCAGGAAGCTCTGGCTGACAGATATAAACAGAAGATTCAAAAGGTCTTCCCAGTCTAGGGACTGGGTTTGAGCTGGCTGGTCACAGCCCACGTAGTGCACACATATAATTAAAACGGAGACTTGGTGATGGGATACCAGCCTCTCTGCAGTTATTTCAGGATCCAAGCTAAAAAAAGTGTCCAAATTAGATCATTTTTTAAAAAAAATAGATCATAGCCAAAGTTTCTCAAGGCAAATCACTGAACTGCTCCAGCCTTATCTCTTAAGATTTTGATAATATTTTTCGATGCTTTCAAATTCTCATCTTTGTTTTAAATCTCTCCATGTGCCTAACTTTCTAATTCAGTTACTCCTTTAAGACATGATTTAAAGCAATTCTCTTTCGTGAAACTTTTGGTCAGCTCACTAAATATATCATTGTGACTTGGTTTCATACCTTGTTCTATAATTCTATCAAGTGCCTTTGTAATGCTTTCATTTCACTGGAGTTACTGCACAAATGTAAGTTTTTGTCATGTTTGAAAGGTACCATCAATGGGAGGAGAATCTCACTCTAAAGTATCCTTAAGGAGCTGCATTTCGTACTTTTACCATTGTAAATTTCTGAACAAAATATTTTGCACTTTTAGGTACTGTTTGTTATTATGAATGTTTTGCAAAGTAATTTTCAATATTAAGTATTGACATAGACTGTGACTGAAAATCAGAATAACAAGTGGTAAGGTTTATAGTCAGTAAGTGCTTAAAAATGCAACATATAAAAGCTGATTTCTTTTTTAATTTTTCTTATTAGAATGAACTTAGGTGGAACTTACTTTTACATTAGTCTCTACTACAAAGATCATTCCAGGTCAGTGTTTTCACTGTGAACTATCTCTAATTGATTTTCATGATTATCATGTTTCTCCCTGCATGAAAGTAACTAACTTCTGTGTTACTATACAATCCACTAACTAATAGAGGACATTAACAAGTGAAATAATGGAGGTAAATTTTAAAAGGCCCTAGGTTCAATATTGTGATGAGAGAATTGATTTGGACTTTGTCAGCATAGTTCAGTATTTGTCAACATGTGCAGACTGGGTCTGCGTTCCGTTCCATATAAATTTCAAATTAAGCAGTATTGTCATAATTCTTACCATTACCCTGCAACAGCTCCTGCTGCATACTTACAACTGTTAGATAAGCTCAGACATTGCTCTAGGAAATGATTGGTGACACTGTCTACCCTGGTTCATGCATGAAGAATGGCTTTTTGAATGGAATACTTGAGTGTGATTGATACTGTTTAATTTATATCACATAAGAGTTTGTTGATGGAGCTACGATAGGGTAGTGAATGAATCATGTATCTATTCTTTGTACATTGACATAGATAAATTTTGTGCAACCAATTTGATACAAATACACAGTTATGGAGAACCTGAGCATAATTTGCAAATAAATAAGTGTAGAAAATTGCCAAGTTAATGAGTTAAATCTTTACTCACTGTCATGACTGTTAGACTTCATAAGATATTACTGATTAAGGTAAAAGAGAATGCGCTGGAACAGAGGCAGTGAGGGGGAGGAAAGGAAGATTGGATGGGGGAGGTGTGAGTTTTTACTGAACTCTGCCCAGTCATAAGCCCATGCGACCTGGTTGCCCTGGGAACAATGGGCCCAGTTGAAAACTCATACTCACCCCTTCACATTTCAACGGTGTTACCATCACTGAATCTCCCCCTATCAATTAACATTCAACGGTGTTACCATCACTGAATCTCCCCCTATCAATTAACATTCAATGGTGTTACCATCACTGAATCTCACCCTATCAAAATCCTGGATGTTACCATTGACCAGAAATTCAACTGGTCTCACAAGAGCAAGTCAGAGACTTGGAATGCTGCAGCAAGTAACTCACCTCCTGACCCCCTAAAGCCTATCTACCATCTACCATCTACAAGGCACGAGTCAGATGTCAGATATTGAATATTGTATGACTGGCTTGTACTTCAAATGTTTACCCTTTCGTTATTGCAGCAACTCTATGTGATCTTCGAGACAACAAGGTGCAGGGCTGGATGAACACAGCAGGCCAAGCAGCATCAAAGGAGCAGCTTTTCCAATACTTTTCACTGTTTCTAGCTGTTTTGAGCTTCTAGAGATAGGCTTAGTTTTGATTCAGCATCCTGTTTTAAACTTCTGGCTATTGCTTTCAGAGACATTATCAGACTGTGAATGCATCTTAACTGCTGAATATTTAACAAAAATATATTCAAAGCTTTCTGACAGGAATTTGTTATTCTCAAGTGGCCGTAGTGTAGGATTGAGCAAAAATCCCCATCATCTAAAATACTGGATAAGACCCTGGATTTTTCAAAACTTTTAAAAGTAAAGAGAACAGCTGGGCTGAGCTTTGGGGAAAATACACCAACTCAGAGATGGCTGCCTGAAACCACATTTCAGCGTGGAATTCCAATTTACACCTCCACTCAAAGAGAACAATCAACCCAACCTAACTGTCTGGACTGAAACTAACTGTCACACCTCGGACTACGTAGCACAGACAGTACGGGGCCTAAACCAATACTAAACATGCAACTTCAATCAACGTCCATTTACACATAGTCTTACCCATTGGGAAGCCAAATGACTTCAGAAGGAAACACCAGGAACACAATAGACAAACAGATTTGAGGGAGATAACAGGGCACACAGTCTGTATAACTGCAGCCCTGATCTGACCTGAGGGGAGAGTCTTTTCAACAACAAGCTTCTGCACAAACAGCATTTTCACTGGGTTCCAGCATCATCAAGTATCTTCGGAACCAGGAACCACAGAGGCCAAACAGAGAAGCTGTATCAAGAAACTAAGCCAAGGGCATTGTAGCAACAAAAGACATCCAGGGGTTGGGGGGGGGGGTGGGCAGGTAGTGGGGTGGGGGGGTGGTAGTGGGGGTGAAGTCAACTGAGTGCTTTTTGAACGAGAGCTTCCACGCAAGATAACCGACAGCAAGAACCTTAGCAACCAGGCGTGTGTATTCTCGCTGGTGAGCTGAAACTCCCAAGACCCCAAAGTTTCAACCTAGCTAGCAGAAAGGGGAAGGCAAGTGGTGATAGTGCATTGGAACTCCAAGGGTAGGAAGCCTAATTAAAATTTCCGTAATTAAAACCCTTTGTTTTAATTTCTAATAGTGTTTAATCAAACCAATAGTATATTAATAGTATTACTATCCTCTGTATATTTGATTGTGTTAATTACACTGTTTATTGCATTCACCTTTATTTCTTGTATTATACTTGTAAGCACCTTTTTGTATTGTAATTAAACACAGAGATTCATCTGCCTTGAAACACCTATCTACTGCCTTCTTCATTTCACATTCCCTCCCTCAATAAATCCAGTGTCTAGGACCTCCTAAAATCAGCAAATTTCTTCTCACAAACCAGAACCCTACAGTGGTTTCTGAGGCGCTGAGGATAGCTTCAGAAAACCATTACTGTTAGGATATTACATATAGTAATATGGTTTCTGTCTATTGCTACCATGGCAAATTCCACACTGTCATCAGCTTGGTATATTCAGAATAGGAGCTCTACCAGTTTGGGATCTGTTGTAGTCATGTTCACTGGAACCACATGAGATGCTTTGGGTAGATTCACTGCCAATTGATATTAGTCTGAACTACTAATATCAAGTGACAACGGACGCCTACGTGAAGTGTTTGGCAGAAATGAGACTCAGTCTTGATAAAGAAGGTTTGTTATATTGTAATTAATTGCTAGTTACATTGTATCAGAGTTACATGAGATTCATTTGTAAAATCTCTGGCTATACTTCAGAGTAAGTACACACGGGCGGCGTGGTGGCTCAGTGGTTAGCACTGCTGCCTCAGTGCCAGGGACCTGGGCTCAATTCTAGCCTCGGGCAACTGTCTGTGTGGAGTTTGCACATTCTCCCCATGTCTGCGTGGGTTTCCTCTGGGTGCCCCGGTTTCCTCCCACAGTCCAAAGATGTGCAGGTTAGGGTGGATTGGCCATGCTAAATTGCCCATAGTGCTGAGGGATATTTGGGTTAGGTGAGTTAGACGTGGGAAATACAGGAGTAAAGGAATGGGTCTGGGTGGGATGTTTTTCAGAGGGGTGGTGAGGACTTGTTGGGATGAATGGCCTGTTTTCACACTGTAGGGATTCTATGATTCTATGATTATTGTTAGCTATGTAGTTAGGCACTTGATTGGACCAAAGTCTAGGATCAAAGTCATTGTAGTCTAGGGTTTGCCCATGGTCAGTCCTGCAAGCCGAGTACAACCAGTCTGATGATTACTGGTAAATCAGTCACTGGCATCTGCAGGTGTCTGCCTTATAGCTGGGTAGCGCTCGATCAAGCTAGCTTTCCAGGTATCTTCGAAGATTGATCATGGTCAGACTAGGGTTTAGGTGCTAATGTTGGGGTAGTCCATTCAGTCCTCAGGAAAGTTAGATGCTCAAATCTGAGGTAGAGGTTCTTTGGATTGGGTTGCTGAGGGGAGGATGATGATGAATGGGAGCAATTCCAGATAGATGGCTGCATTTCATACAGCATGGAATGGGACAGGAGGCTGCAAGTGTTGAAGAAGGCCCATCCTAACAGGAGAAGGATGGCAATTCCCAAAGTTGTGGGGACATGAGTGTGATGTAAAAGAATGAATGCAAATGGGGAAAGGTTGAAAGGTCATCAGGGGTGAAGAGATAGCAATACAAAACAGAACATGAAGGTGGAGGTTTGTCATTCATCTCAGGCATTGATGACACAGTGCTGATACCTTGCTATCTTAGCATCAAACTCAATTGTGTAATAACAAAATAGCTGCCATTGCACGCAGAATGAACAGAGTAAGTTCCTGTTTTTCTCTTCAGGGTGGAGTACAATGATTGGCGTACAAGGCTCTACTTGGGGAAATTACATTTTTCATGTATCCATTGATTTAAAAATGCCTCTCATCTGGAATCAAATTCAATGCTATTGAAAGGTTATTCCTTAGGCAACTATGAAAATTATAAATTATGGCCTCAAGCAAACACGACCATTACATACTTTGCATCAATATGCCCCATCGTGTCAGATAGACAACACTCCAAAGAAGAAAAGAATACAAGTTTCACTTGGCTTTGCCATGTCTGTATCATTTTATACTCTAAGACAATATTCAGAGCTGTAACAATCCACACTTAACTGTAAGTATGAAAAGATATGTTCTGTGATGTTCAAGGATGCCATTGTTTGGGAATGGGTGCTAACACAATGGATTAATCCTGTATGTAACTCACCTAATATAGCATTGGCACTTTGGTTCTGAAACATAGATCTGCAGAATCTTACAAAGCTCAGAAAGTGTTTTTCTGAGACATGACATTGACCTCCAAGACACAGCCTGTGAGGTCAGAATATATTGTTTCATTGTGATTTATGTAATTAATCAGGAATGCTGTTACTGATATGCTGTGCTATTTCTGAAATTTCCAGATGGTCTGATCACTCATCTGAAATGCAACGAGAACGCAGGGGATGTCTTATGGCATTGCTGACCATTGAACTTCAGCATAAAAAACGACATCAGTTACAACACTGGCAGAAAGTCCAGCCAGAACAGAAAGTACCAGCAGCTGCCATACAACCTCTGCTGAGGGAGCACCAACAGCAGAAGATTCCCCAAGAAACTGGAAGACAATGATCAGAGCCTGAATATGCAGATCGTATATTCTTTATCTGCATGTCCAAAAACTTGAAAGTCCTGTAGGAATGCCAAATCTGGCTCTTTAGGTTAAAAATCAGCTTCACTTGTTCTGGCCCATTCAGGCCAAGCAAGTTTTTTTTTTCCAAAAGACTCGAGTGAACCCAACAGACCAACAGGGTAAGTAGATCCAAAATCTGAAAGTAGCTTTTATCTGAAAAACAGCCTATCCCGGGTTTTTGGATACAGGATTCCTAGCCTCCACTGGCTTCATTTTCATTATCTACAGATGTCAAAAACACAATGCAGGCACAGGCTAAGGATGTCTCAGGTTGTTGTTGCCAAACTATCCTATCTGTTGTAGCAGTACTTGAACTAGGAAGAAATAGGTGGCCATGCCATCTCAGTGCCCATTAAGATAACAGCTGGGGACCTGTACAATGCTTGGTTCACAGGTGGATCTAGGGTAGCACTGACATCATTTTCTCCAGGTTACAACAGTTTTTAAGTTTCCCCAAGGTGAGGAGGGTCAAACAGCTCAGGCAATGGGACACTCTATCAATGCTGGCTTCACTCAGGTGCATGGTGTTCTTGTCATTGCACTGGGAGTGCACTATTATGAACCTGTGAAGTTCAGCAACCAAGGAAGCTTCCACTTCATCAATGTCAACTCATCTGTGACCTTCAGTGGTAGTTGCCATGATGAACACATAGTGGAGAATTCACAGGTTCCTGAATCCTTCCAAGGTCTTGGGCTCATGCAGGAATGGCTGCTGAGAGACAAGGGCTACTTCCTGTAAACATAGCTGAATGAATCTTTACAAAAACCCTTTGAAAGATGCAGATTGGACATAGACTGCTGCCCATGCTTCTACCAGGGCAGTAGTGGAATAGAGAATTAGCCTGCTTAAGCTGAGGGGTTTTTTTTGGTGCCTGGACCACTCTGCTGGGGATTTGCAGTGTACTCTAGATGGGTTCACTATGTCATCATGCTTTTCTGTGCCCTTCACACCTGAAGCCAACAAAGAAAGCTTGTCCTGGATATAGATAAAATGGGGAATTGAGAGCAATTCTGTGAATTTGAGGACATTGACCTCAAGGGATATGCAAGAGGCCTTGATAGAGCTTCACAATATCGAAGTCAAGAGAACAGAGAGAACCTCATCGAAACTTGCTTCCAGGAGAACTGAGTGCGTTGTATTTCTTTCATTGTGTTATTTCCTGTTGGTAATCGGGCATGGAGGCCCTAGTAAGTTGCCAAAATATGTGGACCTGTTTGTTTCTGAACTTCTTGAACTTCTCTGATATTTAAATGTTTGTTATGTATGTGATTGTATGCACAATCACTTCAGCTGATTCCTGCCATAAAGAATCTGCATATTACAGCTCTTTTTTACCATTTGGGAGACAACTGCAGCTAGTGAGACAGGGCAGGAACATAATATGGTGCTGGTGTTGTGTGGCTTTTAGGGCTTTAGCCAACATGTCGAATCTGAGCGCTAAGCAGTGTAGTCCCTTATGATAGGCAGCAGCTTGAGTTCATTTCCTTCACATCATTCCATTTCACCATTTCAGCGTTTGAGTAGATTGATAATTTGTGCTGAAATATTTGACCATCCTGCTGGACAGTGTTTAACAAGAGAAAGAGGCAATTCTATTATTCTTCTGTTGGCAGGCCACTGAGCTGAAGTAAGAGTGGAAATATGAACTTCCCATTATATATCTTCCTGCTTTGAGCAGCACCGTACTCACCAGAAGTTTGAAAGGGAGTGCACAATGTGCTCGTGGAGATATATGAAATCATCATGAATTCTGTCATCTCACTGATTGGGTGGGTATAAGTTTGGATGGTATATTCAGGGCTGTCTCTACCACAATCCCTGTGCATTACTTAAAGCCTCAGTGTTGTCTTCATGTGTGTTAGCTGCAGCCATCAATGTGACAGTACAAGGATCTTGGGTGCTGCGTGCAGTCAAGGTGTCAGTTGCTTTTGAGAGATAAACAATGATTCTCTATTATAACTTCTGTCATCCTTAGGATCATTTATAGAAACTGTTCATATGTCAAATTGGTGCAACATCACCAGGTCTGACAGCTACAAAGAAACTAAAGCACACATTTAAAAGGTGTCAGTTCAACTTCTATTTTCAAAGAAGCAAGATCATTTACATTGAAATGTCATCTGTACATGCAATTTTGTTCTTCCTTTCCCTCTCACTGCATGTAGGTGCAGGGCTAGATGGGGCCTGCTTTGCAGTTGGCTTGCAAGACTTGTCTATTCATAGAATCCCAAAGCACAGAAATAGGCCCTTCAGACCTGCTTCAACCTTCTGAGGAAAATTCCACCCAGACCCACTCTATCCCTGTAACCCCACATTTAGTATGGCTAATCTACTTAACCTGCACATCTTTGGACTTTGGGATGAAACTGGAGTAGCCAGAGGAAATCCATGCAGACACGGAGAATGTCCAAACTCCACACAGTCATTGAGGGTAGAATGGAACCTTGGTCCATGGGGCTGTGAAGCAGCATTGCTAACCACTGAGCCACCATGGCCATTCCAAGGCTGTTTGGATCTTGAGCGCCCAGGCCCAATGCGTGTGGGGGCTCACTTCCTTGGCATGGACCTCTGCAGACTTCATTATCACAGGCTGGGGTGGAGGTGGAGAGGTTGGGCACCTCTAGAGTGTCCTGTAAAGAGAGTGTTCTGGGGGTTCTGTGCGTGGCTGCTTTTCTAATACATGCCCAATAGCATTATGCTTTATTTCAGAGAGGAAGGGGCATGTGGACCAAGGTTGAAGTCCTTCATACCCTATTGCATAGCCATTCATGTGGAGCACCAATGTCTGCAGTGGTAGAGCCCAGGGCTGTGCACAAAGTCAGCAGATGTTGAGTGTGCTGGGCTTGAGTCTCCCTTGAGGAAACTAACCTGTCTGTGTGGGCAGACAGACACTGTGACGATTTTGTCAATTTGAAAAGGTTATTTTGTCTTCGGAGTTATTTGAAGAGAGTTTGTAAAGGCAGAGGTGCTGAAGTGGCTAGGGAGTCAGCCTGAATTAACAGTGTTTTTTTTAAAAGCAGTTTAACAATAGAAGGGGAGTGGTCAGTTCTCCCTGTTCAGCTTCTAGCATTTTTTTTAGCTGTAGCAGTCACAAGATGTTGGAGTGCAGAAGGGTTGCAAGCTTCAGTAAATGACTCCTAATTGACTTTCCCTGAAATCTCTCCGGATGTTGTTACCTCCTGCCTGTAAGAATCTGTTTGAAATAGGGGGTGTTACTATCTTGGAACAGTTAATTAGTTAAGTTACTGTATTGAGTACTTGGTTAAATTTTCCAATAGTTAAGTTATTCTAAATTCCGCTTTCTTTTGTTCGTGTTTCAACTGTAGTGTTTAAATAAATTGTGTTTTGCTTAAAGCCGAGCGGGTTTGACCAGTTGTACCACACCTGGAGCACCCACTTCACATATAGCTTTGAAATAAGAAAAAGTTAGCTTATAGGCTACCTTCTTAAAATATTTTGAGGGAGTCTGGCCTGGTCCATAACAGACAATGACAGATCGGAGCCAGCTCAGAGCTGATCATGTTGGTGGACTCCTCTAACCTTCAGTCCAGGTTACTGACTACCCCTGATAGACCATCCTGTTGTTCCTGAACCTCTCTGTGCATTTTGACAAATTCAGTAACAGCCACGAAAACCAAACTATCTTTTGCCTGGAGCTGAACAAGTGCTTGGTCTCCGGCAGTTCACTGAGTGCAAGCAACTTGGGCCATTTGGTCCTTGACCAGCTGTGGAGATGTGCCAGTGATGTGTTCCCCAGAGTCTAATCTGGAAAGGCAGTCCATTGCAATGAAACAAAGGGAGGATTGAATATGATAAAGGGGGATGGAGTTGGCGTTAGTTGTGATACAGGAGCAGGAGAGGTGGTGAGGTATCTGCAATAAGTGAGTAAGAAGTGCAGAGGGAAAGAAGGGTTAATGGTTTGGAACTTAATTGACTGAGACCAATTGAATGGACATGCTGCATGCTATAGTGAGAGTTCTAGCACATGAGCCTTGGTGAGAGGTGTTTGCAGTGACAAAGTAAGCAGTGGTGTTCCTATAAGAGCGGGGTAGCGAAGAGAAAGTTGTGGTATGTACACTTGCAGATGGACATTAAATCTTTTATGGCATGGCTGGGTGGTTCTTTTTCACCCGGGCATTGCACTGACCCAGGCTGGCTGTATCTGGTCGTGTGGCCCTGCTTTGTCTGTCTGGAGGAAAGATCATATCCCTTCCCTCAGTCATCCACCAGGACCTCCAGGTCCTTTTCTCAGAAACAGGATGTTAGCTTCCTTTTCTGTACCATTTGTTGGGTTATAACATTGCAGGACCACAGTCTCAGGGTTCATTCCTGGCTTGCACAAATTTTTTCTTTGGAATCCCTCCACTTGGCCCATCAAGTCCTGCACTGACCTTCCGAAGAATATCCCACTCAAACCCACCCCCTACCGTATAACCCCACATTTAGCATGACTAATCCACCTACCCTGCTTATCCCTAGACACTATGGGGCAGTTTAGCAAGGCCAATCCATGTAAGCTGCACAGCTTTAGACTGTGGGAGGAAACTGGAGCAAACCCATGCAAACTCCGCACAGAGAGTTGGCTGAGGGTGCAATCGAACCCAGGTCCCTGGTACTGTGAGTCAGCAACACTAATCACTGAACCACCGCGCCAAGCAGAAGACCGGATGATTGCATGATAAATGTTGGTATGAGCCAAGGAACACTGGTTGCCAGGAATCAATAATCTCACCAAGAATGACACTGCATAGAAAATGGGCAAATTCAGCTCAGAATCTGGCTTTGTTCAGTTATGATTCAATGTCTTGTCTATTTTCCATGGTGTTATAAGAAACAGCCATCTCCTATTAGTGGGGGTTTAGTTTAGGAGTTAAGCATCTACACTGCTGTGTACTTTGTAATGAGTTTTCCTTTAAATTCCACTAATTAATTGTGGGACATGTACATCCTCTTTCTCTGCTGTTATATTGATAAGTGTAGGCTTAGTTCCTCACAGAATCATTATGAAATTATTTGAGTTCTTGAATGGGAAAATCAAAATGTCTTCCTGACTCAGACTTGCACAGCTTTAAGTGTAGAAACTCCTTGTTTGAAACCTTCTTCACATCTCATTTTTTTTTCAAATTCCATGTAGAGTACATGTGATAAATATCCTAAAACAATCAGCTTTTAACAACTGATTATTATTTACATAGTGTGCACTGACAAATTAATCTTTTCTTCAACAATAACTTAAGATCACTTTTGAAATTAACAAATAATTATTTTCTGTTACATTATAGATTAATTCATTTTATAAGGAGAGGTACTCAAACCTTTGGAAGTCTGATTACTTAGACATAAATACAGTTTATTAAATATAATGGAAAGTAATTGATTGATATGAAAGGAAGGTTTGATACATAGAATTTGTTTTGAAAAACATAAAACGAGGCATATTGAATGTGCAGCAGTCACAGGACATTTGACCCAACTAGCCTATGCTGGTTTTTATGAGTTTGCTTGCAGGGGACTTCACCTTGTTTGGCTAGAATATTTTAATTTTATCTCCTTCATGTGTTTGCCTGGCTTTACTTCAATTGCATTTATGCTATTTGCCTCAACTATTCCAGTGATAATACTTCATATTTTATTCTATTCCTCCAGATAACACTGCTAAGAGTATAGTCAGATACTACTCAGAATCTTTAGGCTGTGGTTATCTTCACAAACACAAAGCTGCTCACTCTGTATCGTCGACAATAAGGCTCTTTCATTCCTTGAGTACTGTAAAACTCTATTTACATTACGCGTTACCAGGAATACAGCTCTCGAGTGTATTGTCTAAAACCTCTATCCTTACATGCTTCTATCTAGTCTGATATCTCTTGCAAGCCATTCTGCTGATGTCATCATTGACATACTGTACTAAACTATGCACTCCACATTCTTGGAACAATTTAGCAAAGAGGTTTTTTTCTAAATTCCCCATTGGAATCACATTTCCTCTAATTTTCTTACCAGCTGCGTGGGTCTCTCATGTGTGGCAGCAACTTCCAGACTTCCAGATTCAATGGCCCCATTATGCATGGTTTATCCAGAACAACATGCCCTGCCTCTTTACAATTTGCATCTAAAAAAAAACCTACCCACACCCATCCATCTTCCCATATCAACTGTATTGTGGCTTGGATATCTTGAGAATCCAGTCAATCGGCTTGTAGTTCAATTCATAGAACAGAATCATAGAATCCCTACAATGTGGAAACAGGACCTTTGGCCCAATAAGTCCACACCGACCCTCCAAAGAGCACAAACTACACGCCCGCTCCCCCCCCACACCCCCGACACCCCATCCGCCCCATAACCCTACACTTCCCATGTCTAACACACCTAATCCACACTTCCCGGAACACTATGGGGTATTTAACATGGCCAATCCACCTAGCCTGCACATCTTTGGACTGTGGGAGGAAACTGGAGCACCCAGAGGAAACCCACATAGACACAGGGAGAACATGCAAACTCCATACAGACAGTTGCCCGAGGGGGCAAACACCACTAATTTTAAAATGGTAAAAAGCCTGCCACTTTCACGGCACACCTACCTACCGTATAATGCAGGATAGCTCAGAGTGGATGGGAAGGTAGCAGTCTGGTCTCCCCTCATACTTTATTTGCCAACAACATACCCAACCCTGACCAAAAACACTTGACAAGGGAATTTTTGGCAAAGAAAGAAATCCCACCTCAATGGTCACTGTTATTTCATCAAAAAAGTGGTTATGTTAGCCAAGCATAACCTGCCTTTAACAATTAACTGACTCCTCTTAATGAACTCAAATCTCTTTGAGTGTAAATTGATACTTTTCCCAGTTAAAGATTTCTGTACTTACCCACCAATGATGTTAGCCTAACTACCCTGTAATTGCTACGCCTGTCATGTTACTCTTTCTTAATAAGGCTGTCCCACCTGCCATTCACCAATCCTCCACCACCTTACTCATATCTCGAGAAGTTTGTAAAATTGAGGCAAGCCTTCGCACTATTTCTATTCCCACTTCCTGGAATGCAAGTTCTCCAGAGCAGATGACTTAAGAAACCTTAAGCATAATCAATCTTTCCAGTATTACCTCACTTTCAATTTTCACACTTCAGCTTCCATTGCCTCCACTAATCCACATCTACTGATAGATACCATTTCCTCAATGATCACCAACACCCAAATAACCCATTCAATATTCTAGCCTGAGCTTTTAAGCATATGTAATTGTTTTTGCTCCTAATGGGATCCACTCCACTTCTTACTATCTGCTTACTCTTTATGTGTTGGTATAAGATTTTTTGGGATCCTTTTAAGTTCATTCAACAAAGAAGTTTTTCTTCAGTGACCTTATTGAAACTATGTGTGTGCTAAGATGAAGAAATGATTGATTCAACTATATTGCTTCTGTGGCCAATCAGCCTCTTCATTCTCGCAAGCAAAACACACAAATAGAATCATACAGTAGTATAAAGACCTTTCAGATAATCATCTCCATGCCAGCTTTTCTAATAGGATCTCAAATTTAATTCATTGCTTTGCTTTCTCCTTGCCACACCATATCTACTACATCTTCAGATATATATATCAACTCTTCCTATCAAGAGGATGAAATGACATCTATTTCAATACCATATGACAAAGTATTCCATTTATCCAATATATCTTTTTACGATTATTAACTACGACGAAAGTTATTGCAGACCTTCAACCAGAGAATCACAGTAAGGGGCAATGGCTTCAGTAGAGGCAGTACAAGAGAGAGAAAGTTGGAAGGTAAATTATTGTGTACAGAAATTCAACTCAAGTTATCATGCTAAATGGAAAGTATTGGATCAGCTGCCTGAATATTGATTGAAATAAACACTGAGCTTTTCCATTCTGAATACACTAATTCTTGGATGTGATTAATGAAGGAGTTAGCAACGGTTAGATAATTCATACCAGATTCATTGTTTACATTTTACTTCCATCTCACTGAAACAGAAATCAGACACCAGAACATGCCAGGAGCTACATGATCAAAATAGGAATCTCTCCTTCTGCAATGTTGATAGTGTCAGCACATACTGAACCTTGAATGCAACAATGCAAATATTATAAAATATTGTTTGGAGGCATCAAAATAAAATAGCAACAAATACAATGAAAAGATTAACATTGATATTACATGAACCAACCAACAGCTCTGTGGCAATAATTTTAAATATTAGGGGAATACACACTTACAAGGGATCCTGTTTTTTTTTGAAATTTATTGTGAAACAGCATTGTTCACGCTAATGATAAAAGGATGTATGAATTGAGAGAAAAAATGGACCACTCAATCCCCCAAGTCTGCTGCACAATTCAGTAAGATCATAGCTGATCTTTATTTATTTCAAACTTTGCATTGCCATTTAATGAAGACTTATAAAGGATTATCTACTTTGGGGGGCTATCGTAAAACTTATTGGAAACAGTAATACAGAAGTATCAAGCAAGCATTCCAATTTATAATACTGTGTATTAGAGGCAGTGGGAGAAGCCAGACTTATACTATAAAAGGGGGAATTTTCACTGTGGTTCATCCAATGGAACTGGAAATATGAGCCCTAACGTCATTTTCCATTTTTTTTCCCAACTTCCTTCAACTGACAACAAACTGCTACAGAAAATTGAGCATGAAAAGTGCAGCTGCTGTTTCAAAGTACACAAAACTGAGCAGGTCTCTTACAATAGGCTCTAGAAGTGATCTCATCATTGGCAGCTTCCCCAGGGGGATACACCTCTAGAAAACGTAACTCAGAATATTGCATGTAGATGCCCCATTGTTTGTACTCATTTTATTTCAACTTAGGGGAAATCTTTTCTGGAGATCGCGCTGAAAAGACTTTAGGGACTGAAATAAGTTTGTCGTTGTCTACAATAGGAGGAAGAGGCTTACACCACAAATCCAGCAGATTGGCATGAAAGGAGCTGCGGAAGTCAGTTGTAAGGTCGTGGTCTCTCAAAACTGAAGACTGCTCAATAGGTTTCAAGAAAAATAGTGAGTGGTGTAATGTTTTCAGCTGTAAAGCCCCACACTGCCTTTCCAGCATTTTCCTGTACAACACTCTGCGGCACAGCACATTTTACAGCTCCACTTATTCCTCTATCTTCGAACACCACCTCACATCCTCACTCGAGCAACCAATTCTCACAGTTACCCTTTTTATGCCACCTCACACCTACGACTCATATTCCCCAATTGTTGGCCTCTCCATCTCTTCACATTATCGATTTTTCATACTGAAACATCCATTTTATTTCCTTGCAGGAGGAAAAGACTCCAAGGATAGTAGAGTACTGGGATGTAAGGTCGATGCAGAGTGATGATGAGGAGGGTGTTTCCTAAGGTCTTCAGAACTCTGGAGCAAACAGAGCTGCAAATCACAGTGGGGGTGGAATAAGACCACATTAGATTGGACACTACACCAGAATTAACACTCTAGAAAAAGCACTAGATTGAGACTCCCTAGAAGAAACAGAGCACATGGCTATGAAAGCACAAAGAAGATTGATTGATTATCTAAGTTAGCTATAAGATTAGAACCTTGTATACCTCTGAATACAATGGATAGTAGTGCTTAGCATTAATGTGTGATAAAAGTGTTCATTTAAAATCTAAGTCTTAAGACAAGGTTCTTGGTTTTGCCTTCTCCTCAACCAGTCTATAAAGAAGTTCAACTAAATGTAGCATCAAACCACGTGGTAAAAGATGGTGACAGCTATGGGATTCAAAATAAGATTGGCACAATATTGAGGTGAGTTAGCAGATTAAAAAAAATGGTGTTGTGGTATTTTTGCTGGAGCAGGGTTCAAATCCCACTATGACAGAACTAAAACTCTAATGCTGACCGTTGTCAATTATCATTAAAAGCCCATCTGGTTCAACAGTGTACTTTACCTGAGCTGGCCTCCATGAGACTCCAGAGCCAATGAAATGTAATTGGCTTGATCAACCATTTCAGAGTCAGTCAGTTTTATCAACTGCTAGAAAATCTCAAAAAAGTAATGAAGTCAGATAGACAATCTGACATTGACTAGAGCACCAGAAATAACAATCATAGGCCTTTTGGACCTTTCTGAAATCTCCTCACTAACATCTGGGGGCTAGTGCCAGAACTGGGAGAGGTGCCTTACTAACATATTCAAACCTGTGGAATCAAACATCACCATGCCCAGCTATGTCCTGTCCCTCCAAAAGGAGGGACACAACAGAAGTGACAGCACAGTGGTAAACAGTCAGGAGAGAATTGTTGTGCAAATCCTCAATATTGACTCATGACCACATTGAGTCTCATGACATCAGGTTAAACATGGGCAAGAAAACCTTCAGTCTGTCCCCTCCTCACCTGATGAATGTCATTCCTGTTGAGTACCTGCCTTCAAAGGACGCACTGAAAGTGGCAAGTGTGCAGAATGCACTATGGTTGGGTGACAAAAGTCCGCCTAAAGGACATCGTTGTTCAACTCGGTTGGTGAGCCAACAAGGGAGAAAAGCATACTTGAACTTATCCTCATCAATCTGCCAGCTACTATTCAAGACAGCATCACTTAAGAGTGACCAGTGAACAGTGTATCAGAAGGTGAAGTCACAACTTCATACTGAGGATATCCTCCATTGTGTTGTGTGGCACTATCACTGTGCTAAATGGGATAGACTTCAAACAACTCTTGCAGCTTAAGTCTGAGTATTCATGAACCACTGTGGGCTATCAACAGCAACAGAACAGTACTTCAGCACAATCAGCAACATTGTGGCCTGGCATATTCCCCAAGTCTACCATTATAATCAAGCCAGGAGATCAACCATGGTTCAAGGAAGAGTGCAGGAAGGCATATGAGGAGCAGCACCAGGCAGACCTAAAAAAAAGACAAGTCAAGCAGATGAAGCCACAAAATTAGACTACTTGTGTGTCAACAGCACAAGCAGCAAATGATACAGAGCGAAGTGATCCCACAACAAACAGATCAGATATAAACTCTGCAATCCTGTCATGTCAGCCATGAATGGTGATAGACAATTAAACAACTCGGTAGAAAAGAAGGTTCCACAAATATCCAAATCCTCAATGGAGGGGGTACACATCAGTGCAAAAGATAAGGTTGCAACATTCGCAGAAATCTTCACTGAGAAGTGCTGAATGTTGATCCATCTTTACTTTCTACAGAGCTCCTCAGCTTCATAAATGCCAGTCTACAGCCAATTTGATTCGCTCCACTAGAAATGAAGAAATGGTGAGAGATACTCGATATTGCAAAGCTGATGGGCTCTGGAGCTGACTAGATGGAGATCTTCAAAGCATTTAAAATGGCCTTTATTATCCTTGTAATGCCCCCAGCATGTCAGACCAAGATACGCTAGAGACCTAGAACAAAACATTACAGAGTCAGTTATACACTTAGACTCAGTTACAAGAAATTCGTATATCCTAATTAAAAGGTGTACCATTATCTAAGTCCAATCATTACCGTCAATTTGGTTTACATCATACATTGTGTACGAATACAATAAATTTATGACAACATGACTATGCCTATCAAATTATAATATATAATTAGTGTGAAGGTATATACCTACTATCATATTTAATTTATGACAGGCTATAATTTGTTTTTAACATAATAATTTATGTCTGGCTTGTCTATCCTCACATGTCTAATGTTCCTGGTGTTTTAATGACTTCTTTCAAGGTACAGATGTTATGTGAACAAACAACTCCATTTTGGAGCTATGAGCATTATCACTTCATTGCTATCTTACAGCCAACTTGGCATCGAGAAAATGTAGGATAATCCCACGTTGCCTTCCCATGCTCTTGCAATCAATACCATATTGTTTACAACCTCTGAGTCCTAACACCTATGGTGTCTCTTCCTGGGAACAGGCAACTTGTGGTTTTGTGTCCTCCTTTATTTATTCACAGCAACCAGCTTGCAGATGTCTGCCCTGCAATATTGCTTCGCAGGACCTTGTAAAAAAAACACACTGTGCAATCATGCAGCCATCCTTATAAATCCCTTTTTCAAAAAAAAACAGTTCTTTGTCCCTGCTCCAGAGTTATTAAAAACACTAAAAGACATAGTTCTTGCAGTTCACTACTCCAATGCAGGAATTCCTGGAGTAACTTCTTCTGGCAAACTTCAGTTGCCAAGAGCTCATTCTGGAAGGTTGGCCATGATTTTGCAAGCAGCAATTTATGTAATTCCAAGAATGAGTGCAACAACTACTTGAGTTAGAATTAGGCACTCCGATCACAATACTCCCTACCAGTAAAAAGCCAAAGAATTAGATCATCCATGAATATATAACAAAAACAGAGCCTTCAATGTTATGCACAAAGAAAAAGTACCAAACAGAATTGTCAGAAGCTCTGAGAGGATTATAACTCTCACACAAATCAAAACATAAACTGATATCATTTCCATTTCTTGTAGGAAACCATGGTAATTCACTCCTTAAAAAATATGGTTTTGTCAAAGAATAGATTGGAAGTTTTCAAAATTAAATTTCAGGAGAGAAAATTCAGTTTTCTGAAACTCATTGAATCCTGTGATGCTGAAACCATTGAAGTGGCACAAATGCAATGCAGATTTCAGAATGCTAAAATTGAGAAGGTAAAGTTAGATGGATTTGCATGGGTTCCATTTCAAGTCAAGTGGATATTCGAACCGACACAAGACAACAACATTTCACAGGAGACTCCACAGCTCTGAGGATGTCACCTAGTAAGGGGATGAAACATCTGCTTTCAAACCTCCCAGCTGAGTGAACACACCGACATCTATAAGCAGCAGCCAAGCTACAAATCTTCACTCAACCCCCGTTACGCTGCTGAATCTTTGTGGATTTTTGCTTGTCACTATTTATCTTTCTAAAATGTGTAAATCAATTGAGGCAGGTCCATGATAAAGCTAATTATGCTGAATTTTTTCAAACATTTAGCTTAATTAGCCCGAAGGCTTTCTCTCGTTCCTATTACTATCACATATAATTTGTAATACTGTTCTTGAAGAAAGTGTTCCAATGTTACTTTAAAATGTCCACAATTAATTTGATGTTAAAAAAGAATTGGTATAAAGAAGAATTTAAAAAAAGAAACAAGATACGTGGATCCTGCATTCAGAATGGATAAAAATAAACTTACCGAACAAATTTTAAAGTATACTATTTATATTGCGCCAAATGTATTTGTATTAGTTACACAAAATGAAATGCTCATGTTTGTAAAAAAGACTGACTACAAAGGACTGTGTGCAATATAAAGGATTAACTTTGCAAGACAATTCCTATTTCAGAATTTTGTTGTTAAGAGGTGGGTTGGTCAATGAAGGCCAGTGCTTCAGATTTCCACCCATGAAGCAAGGTCACAACTATTCATCCTGTGGCTCTTTCCAACTAAGACTGTAATATCACCTAATTTATTAATGCATTTAGTAATGTTGAATTATGATTGACAGTCCTTTGAAAACTGTCTCTGTTATTCTGGGGAAATATTTTCATCTCGCTTCCTGTGCAAGCATTAAGCTGAAGTGGGAACATATTTAAAGGAGACTCATGCACTGGTCTTGCAGCATCTCCTGAAAACAACCCTCTCCCCCATTAGCCAGCACCTTGGGCTCTTCACAGTGTATCTGTGGATTAGAACATAGAACATAGAAAACATAGGCTTTAGCTGTGCTTATCAAAGCAGCAGTTGCATATAGTTATATTGTAAACATAGGTGAATTGTTTAATGTGTAAAGTTCATCCACTTTACTAACACCTTCCACCCCAACCTTAAGTTCACTTGGAATATCTCCGATATCTCCCGCTCCTTCCTGGACTTCTCTGTTTCCATCTCTGGCAACCACCTAGAAACCAACATCTATTTTAATCCCACCGACTCCCACAGCCAACTAGAATACACCTCCTCCCACCCACCTTCCTGCAAGAATGCCATCCCCTGTTCCCAATTCCTTCGCCTCCGCCGCATCTGCTCCCGAGATGAGGCATTCCACTCCCGGACATCCCAGATGTCCTCGTTTTTCAAGGAGCACAACTTCCCCTCCACAGTGGTCAAAAACGCCCTCGACCGCATCTCTCGCATTTCCCACAACTTATCCCTCACACCCCCTCCCCGCAATAACAACAAAGACAGAATCCCCCTCATCCTCACGTACCACCCCACCAATCTCCGGATTCAATACTTCATCCTCCACCACTTCCGCCACCCGCAATCTGACCCCACCACCAAGGACATTTTTCCCTCCCCACCCTTATCTGCCTTCTGGAGGGATTGCTCTCTCTGTGACTCCTTTGTTCACTCCACACTCCCCACCAGCCCCACCTCACCCGGCACTTTTCCCTGCAACTGCAGGAAGTGCTACACCTGCCCCTACACCTCCCCCCTCACCCCCATCCCAGGCCCCAAGAAAACTTTCCACATTAAACAGATGTTCACCTGCACATCTGCTAATGTGATATATTGTATCTGCTGTTCCCGATGTGGCCTCCTCTACATCGGGAAACCAAGTGGTGGCTAGGAGATCGCTTTGTGGAACACCTACTCTCGTTTCGTGACAAACGACTGCACCTCTCAGTCGCGAACCACTTCAACTCACCCTCCCACTCCTTGGACGACATGTCCACCCTGGGCGTCCTCCAGTGCCACAACGATGCCACCCGAAGGTTGCAGGAACAGCACCTCATATTCCGCTTCGGAATCCTGCAGCCCAATGGTCTCAATATGGACTTCGTGAGCTTCAAAATCTCCCCACCCCCGAACTCATCCCAAAACTAGCCCAGCTCGTCCCCACCTCCTTGACCTGTCCGTCTTTCCTCCCACCTATCCCCTCCTCCCACCTCACTGATCAAACCCCATCCCCACCTCCTACCTACTAGCCTCATCCCTGCCTCCTTGACCTGTCCGTCTTCCCTTGACTGACCAACTGCCATCCTAACTTCCCACCTACACTCACCTTTACTGGCTCCATCCCCACCTCCTTGACCCGTCCATCTCCTCTCCACCTATCTGCTCTTTTATCCATCTTCCATCCGCCTCCCCCTCTCTCTATTTATTTCAGAGTCCCTTCCCCTCCCCCATTTCTGAAGAAGGGTCCAGACCTGAAACGTCAGCTTTCTTGCTCCTCTGATGCTGCCTGGCCTGCTGTGTTCATCGAGCTCCACACCTTGTTATCTGTGAATTGAATAGCCTTCTTCTAAATTTTGAACAGAATCATAGACAAATTTGTCGAGGAAATTGATTAGAAATAATGAGTACAATAGATATGGTGTGAAGAGTTATTGGGTCATCATGCCCAGTTAGAGACATTTCCACAAGGAGCAAAAGTACAAGCATTTTAGCATGTTGCTAAGCACTGAGACAAGGGAATTCTTACAATTATGATACCTGGGCATATGTATATTTTTTAAATCTGATGAATGGTAAATAATTATTAAATGTTTCCATTGTTGTTTTTATCGCTTCAATAAAGTGTGTTTAATCACCGGAAATGGCCTTATATGCAGGATAATTTTTGCTGCTTGTTATTCGTACCAACACCATAGACATATTCACTAATTTTGTTATTGATAGTGAAAGAGGACTTTCTTCCCTAGTTTATGCATACAAGTCAAGTAATTAATCACTGTCAATATCCCAAGGAACGGCAACGTATTCGATCCATTAATAGATACAGTGTTTTGCTTGTTAAGAACATAAGAACTAGGAGCAGGTGTAGGCATTTCAAAACTATAAACCTGCTCCGTCATTTAATGCTATTACAGCTGATTGCATCTTGGCACAAGTCCACTTTCCTGCCCATCCCCCATAACCCTGTAACTTATTACTAATTAAAAATCTGTCTATATCTGCTTCAAATGCATTCTGTGTCCCAGCATCCAATGCAATTTGTGGTAGTAAATTCCACAGAATCATGAAAGAAAAAAATCCTTCTCATTATTGTTTTAAATCTATCACCCCAATCCTAAAACTGCGACCATATTTTCTAGCTTGTCCCACAAGAGAAAACACCAGCTCTACCTCTACTATGCCCATCGCATTGAGCTTCTTATATACCTCAATTAGATCTCCTCTCATCTGTCTCAACTCTGGCTAGTGTAGTCCTAAACTGGTTAATGTATCTTCACAAGACAAGACTTTCATCTCTGGGAGTAATTTAGTGAACTTTCTTTGAACTGCCTCCAATGCAATTACACCCTTCAAGTAAGGGTACCAAAAGTGCAACAATTACCAAAATTCCATTTTCCCTCCTTATTACCAGCAGCATTCTTTGGCTTGTGAACAAAGACCCACATCCCTCCAAGCTGAAGCATTTTGAAGTTTCTCCCCATTTAGATAATAAGTTATTTCTTTATTCTTCTGATAACCTTACGCATATCCGTGTTAAAATCCATCTGCCAAACGACAATACGTTGAAAAACTCATATTCTACGTTGCTTCAATCTGTGAAATGCAGGCACAAGCTGAAATATAATAACACAGAGATGATTATGTCGCAGTCAGTGCCTTAACACTGGGCTGAATATTTTCAATTTTCAGGGTGTTTCATGGAGGGTTTCTCTCCATGATCTCTAGCAATTTTATGATGCTTATTGCATTAAACTTGCATCACACCTCCACAGCACGACAATTGAACAACCTGTGCTCACCAACAGCAAAAGTGCTTGTGGCTGTTGGGATCTTCTGGGCTTCCTGTCACCAGCACCACACTTAAAACCCAAATGTGCACCCGTTCAAACACCAAGTTAGGAATAGCCCCACTTGCAGTGCGTACCAAAGAAATGACCAATGGAGGCAAGTTGTCTTCCTGCTTTGCTGTCAAAGACCTGGAAGTCCTGTTGGATGAGGTTCTGAAGAAAAAGGTTGCCTTCTTTCTTCAGGACCAGCAGAGGACTCCAGCACACCAGAGCCTTCCAGCCTGGTTCTAATTTATCACCAGGGCCAGACAGGTGTCTGGAGGAATGCCAATTATGAAGGAGTAGGATTAATAACATTCTGCACCTTACAATGGTAAGTGATACCATCTTGTCTCTGATGCTCAGACTCATTGCCTCTGTACACATGTCTCTAAAACACTCGTGGGTCTACTGCTCTCACTGGTGTATGTAGCATTTGCCTTCACCCACCCCATCCTCCTAAACTACTAAACTTTCATGTTCTCTGAGCTTCCTACACTCTCTCTCAGGATATCTCGCCACCTGTCCTCCAACTACACCAACAGTAATAGCTGTGCCAACCACTCAATCAATTCACATCCTTATCTCATTCCAAGAGAAAACAGCACAGAGGGGAGGCAGGATGGGTACTGGGCTGCCCAACATACATCTCATAGAGTCATAGAGTCATACAGCATGGAAATACACTCTTTGGTCCAACTCATCCATGCTAGCCAGATATCCTAAACTGAACTAGTGCTATTTGCCTGTATTTGGCCCATATCTATCTAAATCTTTCCGAATCATGTACCTGTCAATTTGTCTTTTGAATGTTGTAATTGTACCCACCTCTACCACTTCCTGTGGCAGCTCATTCCATATACACACTGCCCCTCTGTGTGAAAAAGTAGCCCTTAGGTCCCTTTTAAATCTTTCTGCTCTCACATTAAACCTGTGCCCTCTAGTCCTGGACACTCCTACCCTGGGAAAAAGACCTTGACTATTTACCTTGTCTATGCCTCTCATGATTTTATAGAGAACCTTAGCCTCATCTGTGACTGGTCATGTTGAGATTTTAAATGACCCAACAACCAAATAAAATTCATTGCCTGGTGCCGCACCGTTGTCCCATTACAGGAGCCATCTTCATTCAATGGAGAGTCTGTGCCTTGTTTATCTGGTGAAAATGGCTTTGAGGGAGACAGGCAACGGACTTCCTGTTGATCCTTCATATCCTGACGGGATTTTCTGGTGTGACCGCTTCATGACGGGGCTGTTTGGCAGCTGAAGACTTGGTGTTGGTCCCTGAGCTTTCTCCCTCAATTGTTTCTCCTGAATTTCTCTTCATCTTTGTTGTGCAGCAGCCAGATCCATGATGACCCCTGGTGCGACTGGGTCCTCTGTGGCAGGTTCCAATAAGCTAATGTGGAGAATATCAAAAACAAAACAGAAGTTCCGTTGTGATGAGAGAAATCAACATTTGCGAGACATACAAATGAGAGTTTACCATTGTCCTCAATACAGCAGGACATGGAGAACTCTGAAAAGGATTCCTATGGGATGAATATATGTGGCCTTTTGATGTAATAGACCTTATTAAGATACTTGCAGCACAAGTCCTGTCTTTCAAATGTTCAGGAGATTGCATTATTAGTTATTATTTATTTATTATCAGTTGTAATCAAGATAAAATACAGCAGGAAGTGTCAACTGTCACCATGCCCCAGTGCAAATTTGAATAATTTTAAAATAAAAAAAAGGTATTACTTAAAGAGAGTCCATCTTTTTCCCTTCATGCACCTCTTCACCGCTGCTGATAGCTGCCTCCACCTCATGGTTACCGTCAGAGACCCACTCCGAGCTCAACAGCCTTTGCCAAGCTGCCGATGCCAGAGTCCAGCTCCAGGCTCACCAGCTGGCTACATCGCTGCTACTGCCAGGACACAAGCCCACAACCCTGCTGCCAGGACACAGGCCTACGACCCTGCTGCCAGGACACAGGCCCACAGCCCTGCTGCCAGGACACAGG